>NC_056731.1:433286065-433612989 GCF_019279795.1 Protopterus annectens | reverse complement strand
TTTTTCCCATAATAGTCTATACATACGGGTGCTGGGGTCGTGCTTTTAAAATGTTTTCCCATGAGAATAACACAGCCTTGCAAGGCACCTTGTAAATTACAGTGTCCTTCTGTGATTGTAGCTGTTTCAAGGACCCTAGACTGTTCAGATACACTGGACAGTTAATTTCTTAATACGTTGCTTTGTCTCTCTGGTAAGGAGTTGTACTGTTATCTTCGATAGAGCTCACAAGGCCATCCTCCTCAGGGAAGGAGGATGTTATGCATGTACATACATTTATTGTTCTGTAACCCAGCAAATAATTAATGGTGACAGACATAAGCCTGCTGTACTGCTTACTGCCAGGTTCAGAATTCCATCACACTACAGCTTAGCTTCACCAATTACATGCAGGCTTAGTTCTACTGCCATGTTGTACAGTACAATTCAATGCATTATATAGTATTTCGAGTCTAAACTGGCACTTCATATGTGTTTCTATATATATTTTTCGAACAACATCCATCCGTCCATATGCATGTTGTTCCATCCTTTACCTTGACCGTGTGTATTTGTCCGTCCGGCAACGCTACTCTCCACATGTGATGTCCCAGCTTCCCCTTCTTTGCCTGTAGCACCCTGTTAGGATGTCCTGTTTGGTAGGCACGTGTTACGCTATATGTGATCGACTTCACTGCATAGATAATCATCGATGCGGTGGTCCAACGACCCGACTTGTCCACATGTGTACAGTTATGTGCACCGTGTCGTATGCAAACCTATATGGTTTGGACGGGTACATACTACATGCGGATGTACACATTCTGCAGACACATTCACATGCAGCCATTTACATATCTGTACCTGCGGTGGGTTGGTGACATGTGGGTACGATTTGCCAGCGTGGCATTGCCTAACACAAACATCTTACCACATTTCAGGTATGCACATTGTGTGTCCGTGTATAGCTGCACACGGATGCTAGCAGGTTAGGGTGCAGAGGTGTACATGGGTGGGACTGACATGTACAATGAGGCTATTGTGTGGTACATCCGAATGCATGGGTTCTGCTTCTGGATATTACACTTCAACATACGCCATCCAGTGTATGCAACTGAGACGTTGCTGGGTGTGGGATATGTTGCTATGCACATGTTTGCCTGTGTTTGAGGTATCTTGCTTCCTTACTGTTGTTATGTCAACACAGCTACCCGGATATGTACTCTCACTACTGCTTGTGACCATTATGGTTGGCACCTTTTCCAATGCCCATAGTGGGTCATGTTATGTGGAAACTTCGGAAGTTGCAGGACTACACATACCCACGGCTAGTGCAGTTGACAGAACTTCACTTGTTTGCCATACTATAAGCTTATTCTGTAAGCATTTGGGTTCCTTATTTATTTTCTTATGCCATGTCTGTGTTTCATATAGTAATGTATATGTTTTATGCTACTATTACATGTATATTGCGGGAATTTTCTGGGCAGGGGATCGGAGGTCATTTTCCATTTTTCTGATTGTTGCAGGGACACAACTGTCCAATCAGGGACTGTCCATGGCACATTGGGACAGCAGGTAACCCTGGTGACCATGCCCATGTCGCTACTGGGGTTTCCACCTTTTCCAGTTTCCGATCTGGGATATTTCCGGGACTAACATCTGACTTTACAGGCCGACACATACACACGGTCACTATATAGCATAGAACTTCACTTGTTTGCCTAAATATAAGCTTATTGTTGTGGCAATTTGCTTGCTTATTCTGTTTCTTGTGTCATTTAGGTATTTCTGTTACAGAAATAACCAATTCATGCTACCATTACATTAAATACGGGATATCATTGTGTCCTACAATCGTAGCACATCAGCCATTTCTAATACGTTTTTTCGGGACACAACTGGCCATAGAGAGACTGCCCCAACCACAGTGGGACAGGTGGTGACCTTAGTCGCTGCTTCTATGTCGGTACGGCGCGCTGACATGCGGCTGTACACCTTCTCTGAGTGTAAACACTGACGGTGCATTGCGGGACGAACGCGGTCTTATGCGTATCCTTTGCTCCTTGGACGGGTACACTTATGCCTTCGTGGCTTGTATTTGCTTCTCCGTTAATTTGGGACGGGTACTATGTTGCATACTGTACGTGCGTTTCATTCTGCACGGGACCTGGCTGCTGCCATTACTATTGTGGGCGGTCTGTGGCTGTCAGCACATTAGGTTGCTCACCTCATGCCGGCTTAGACACGCCTCCAGACGCATCCTACCTGGGCTCGCTCACGTACACTACGCACGTGTCTGTGATTCCGGTGCACTCTCATTAATATGCATATGGCGCTACTGTGCCGGCTATTCCATGCACCGCCGGCGCAAGCCTTACGCCGGCCTTGCGCCGAGCTTCATGAATCCCGGGGCAAGAATCTTTACTTATACATATTTCAGATGTCACATACTTCTTAAGAAGCCCATCCACTACTTTTGCACATGCATAAGTTGCACTATTCCTACCATCCACAATGGGTCTGAGGGGTGGATCCCTCAGATCCTTATGTATTTTGGGCACACCAAATATAACTGGTACAATAGGTGCTGGCATAATCAGATAATTATATAAATCAATATCAATTCTCTGCATTATAAATAGATCATTGATATAAATTTTAATCCTATTAAATCCGACGAAAAGTGCTTCAGTTAATAAACGAATTGTTTCCAACTACATTTGCCATATTTTTTCGTGATTTTTGAAGTTTTGAGATTGTGTTTGTTTTGTTATTATAAAAAAGTTCCCACTGTTTAAAAATGAAATCTTCAGTTATTCTCCCATTTAAAACCTTCATTTCCCTATTTAAGTTATTAATAGAAATCTCATTAAACTTAATAATTTTTTCTCATAAGATCAAAACCATGGTGGTTAAACATCTCAGCAAACTCATGGTACATCAAATCTGAATACAATAAACCAAAGGGAAGCTGAAAAATGCGCAAAACTTTATGAACAATTTGTAACTCTAAGCAATGTTAAATAAAATAAATAAACATCAGGAATACCCATATTCCATATGTGCAACATGACTATGAACATTGGCCAGTGTGATGGTGACATCTCAGATGAGGTTAAGCAAGTTTAACAATTAGTATTCTTTTCTGAGTATTCCATAAAAGTGCATTTTTTCTGTTTTGTATGCTTTTTTTGCTCTTGTGACTTGTTATTCCAGTTTGTGCATGGTGAGATGGGATTTTGTCAGGTGTAAGTAGGTTATAAAGTTGCTTTAACATTAAGAAAAGGGTGGATAAAATTTGATGTTTTAAATGATCCCAAAAGAGAGTGTAGATATGCTATTCTTATTTTATTTGCATAGTAGATTATAAAATAACTCGATGAAATTTAACCATGGGCATATGGGGTATGTTATAATATGGAAGCTAATATTTTCAGTACATGATAAAAATATGCATTAAATTAAGAGACTGTTTAGAAAATTATGAAACATAATAGGGTCTTCCATTTCTAAAGTGATAACTGTCAGTAGTTATGCTTTAGTGAGGGGCAGCATGTTAATTAATGGTGGCATGCAGACTGATGCTATTAATGGAGTAAAATGAAAATGTTTTAGTTTCCTGTTAACCTTTTCTGGATATAGGTTTTATTAGTGAGTGATGACATTTAACTAGATGAGTATGATTAGACGCATTATATATTTTGAAACTGGGGTAAAACTGTTACTCTACAGCATTTATTGTGATTAATTAATGCTTATGGTTTTGATCCTATAAGAAGTTTTGAATTCCTTGTTAATGAAAAAGAAGGGCTGCCCTGTAGAAGTTTACAATATACTGTAGTGTTTATTTTAATGAACAGTCTGAGCATATGTAAAATAATTTAGTAAAGGGTTCTTATTTGATGAGCATTTGGTGTAGAAGGGTAAGAAGTTTATTTTTAGCTAAAGGTTACTGACATGTTAATTAGTTTATCACTGGCTTTAAATATGTGTATTAGCTTTGTTATGTCACTACAGACAATTTAGAACGTAAATTAGATCTGCTAAGCTTGAACAAGGAGAAGGAAATGAAACTGATAATAATGGTTAGAGATGTTATTCATGGGAGTTGTAGTGCAAATGATTTGTTCAGATAATGGTAAAATTTAAGCAAGAAGAAAAACAGATGCTGACAGTTAACCCTCCTTGAGCAGGATGAAAAATGTGACTTTTTAATAGCGCATTGTATGATTTATGGAAGAGAAAATGGTGCTAAGTATGTTCCTAGAACATATTAAGCATAAAGCACCATCGTCTCCTTTGCTTCTGCTGGATTGCTGATAGGTGATGCTGGGGATGGATGTAATTTAGCAGAGACATATAACAATTATTAGGAAGGATGCCTGCCCACAAGGAAATATGAATCTGAGTGAATTTTAAAAGTAGAAATTAAATCAACATTAGTGGACTGGTGACTGATAATGTGCTTAATAATGTATATAGGGATCAAGTGAGTAAATATGGAAGTTAAGAGTAGGTGGCTTATCAGATGAAGAATGCAAAGGAAATGGACAGCAACAAGAAAAAATGGTCCAGAAGAGAAGGGCATCACATAGCAGGTAAGGAGTTTCTGTTAAGCAGTTAAAAGTATGTGAGGAATGTAGGAAATAATTATTGTGAGTGACTAGGTGATAGGTTATGATAGACAGTCTTATTAATTGATATTTCATAAGAGAACTTGCATATGAAAGATTTTATTAAGAAAATGAAATAGATGATAATGAAGTGAGGGCAAGAAAATAAAATATTAGTATGAAGTTATTCACAATCATGTTTCCCAAAAAGTATTAAAAATCATATGTATAAATTATAGTTTATAATATTATACTGGGGACAGGCTGGAATATGTCTTATTGAATGTTGAATAGATAATACTAATTTGCCTTGAGAACACTACTGCCCCATTAACAATAAGGAGAGGGGGAGTGAGAGAGAGAAACAGAAAGACAAAGACATAGACAGAGAAAGAGATGCTGTAATGGGTTATGGTTAATCTACTGGTATATATGCTATAATATGAGATGATATGCAAGAGCTATTTTTTAAATATTTGTAAATATGTTTGTTCTTTTTTCCTGTGGCAGCATTAACTCTATTTGTTATTAACAACATCAGGCATATACAGAGGTTAATGTGCCAGTACTTCCCTCCAACATCATACATTAAGGCAATGTCTTTGCAGCAAAAGAAATCTTGCAAGCTCTATGCAATCTTGAAAGCAGGTGTCTAGATTCCAGTACCACTTATGACTACACGTACACCATTTGTCTGTACAAGAAGTCACTGAGTAATAAAGATGCAGAGATAAATGTTCCAGGATATGTGTCAAATACATGAACCACAAATGACGGCACACAGCCTGGGGGGGATTTCCTTTCCCCTTGAAACAATGATATAGTTATAATTAGTTATAATGTTACTGGGGCCATTAAATTTCAAATACAGGTTCATGTATGTTCAAATACAGGTTTATATGTCCTTGAACCCAAGCACTGCACAAAATAAAATCTGTAAACAATACAATAATTAGTAAAAATGAGAAAGTCTGAGTTTAAAAAAGCAAATATGATACAAAAGCATTCACTGTTCAAGCCCCACATAGGTAATACTACTGAAGTCTTCCATCCTACTGTGTCCCCTGTTCTTGAAAAATTCCTGACTGTCATGTGCTGCAAGATTAAGAATCATATACATTTCCCATTGTCATCTTTTGAGTACCATGTGGCAAAGGAAAGATTTCTGGATAGTGTGGCTCCTAAATTGCTTTGTTTCATCAACCTTACCTAGAAATCAGTCAAGGCCCCGATTTATGAAGATACAGAAAGATACATGAATGAAAAGATATGACACTCATCAGCTGCCAGACAGTGTACAGAACTACTTGAATTCTCAGCCTTGTAGAATTCTAGTACCCTGGGATTTTCCAGGGTGCACAGTAATCAGTAATTTTCAGATGGGTGTATCCATACAGTCACCTTATAAGTACATAGTCAGCCAAAGGGTACACACAAAATAATTAGTATGCAATGAAACTTTAGAAATAACAGTACTGTGGTAGAAGAACTTCTTTACTATATCAGGTGGCAGCAGTTACCATTAACAGGTGTGGTTGATGAAACTTGTTTATCATCCCTAAATTCAAAATGGAAGAAATATATAACAAGGCATACTGACAAACCATAATGATGATGGAGTGCATAATTGGCTTGCTCAAAACTTGTTTCAGTGGCCTAGACATATATGTGAGTACTTTCCAATACAGATCCATAAAACCAGCTGAGACGATTATTACGTGTCACGCTGCATAATTTGAGAGGAGAAAAGCACTGTGGCATCCCATTCTGGGTTTTTGTTGTTGCTGTTGTTGTTGTCCTAGCACCATAACTACAAACAAAACAGCTCTACACTAAAGAAGATGACTTTAAAGAAGATTCTGTGCAGGAATACCCTGAGCATGAGGGAGATAGACAGCCTTTTGTCTGCCCATGCTGAAGCAACTTGGCACTGTCTGATAGAAAACTAAATAACATTTCATGTCATCATGGCAACCATACATGACATAATATTAACTGTGGATCTTCCTTTTGTAGTGCTGTGACAGGTATAGGTCATACTGATAGTGCGTATTCTGTTTCCTGCAGTATTATAAAACTTCAAGA
Organism: Protopterus annectens; assembly: GCF_019279795.1. NCBI lineage: Eukaryota > Metazoa > Chordata > Ceratodontiformes > Protopteridae > Protopterus > Protopterus annectens. The sequence continues at coordinate 433,606,309 of NC_056731.1, read as the reverse complement.
ACAAAAAAGACATGGCAGATAAAACCAAAGAAACAAATTTAATATACCAAATCTGTCAAGTGCTTTCATCTTTACATTCTCCGATGAATTCATTACAACACAGACTTAATGACCTCACTTCCTTTTATAACTTCCAGGTCTCTCCTTCACTTTCATTTAAAAAGACATCATCCATAAAAGATTCTAGCTTTAAAACAGGAACAGTAGAAACCATTTCATTTAATCCATAAGTATACGTGTTAAGCTGCTAACACAGTTCTTTCATTCTAATAGTTCATTGAGTGCACCACCTCTTAAATCAGTTTGCATCTTTTCTATACCAAAGAACATAAATTTATAATCTTGGTTTCCTTTTTTAAGCTTAAATAATGAATTTGTAACATGCTTCTTTTTAATGCCATACAAAAGTTCATGTATTCTGTCCTTAAAATGCATTTCTGTATTTCTAATATAAAAGGCAGGGCACATTTTACAAAGTGCAACATAAATCACCTTCTTTGTTTCACAATTAATACTTCCATTAGGTTTCACAATACCATAAAAACATCTACTTTGGTTCCTTCTTGAATATGGGGACTGTCTGCATCTATAGCATTCATACAACCTCACCTGTTTGTTAGAAACTACAACACTGTTAAAAGGAGTGTCTAGAAAATTCATATTTTTTTTCCTTTTTCAGAAATTACTTTGGGTTCTTTTCCCAAGATTTTACAAATGTCATTGTCTAATGTAAATATACACCATTTTTATTTATAATGTCCTTAATATAATAAGCATCAACATTCAAACTCATAATAAATGCCCACAAATAAATCATATCCCTTCTACAGTTTATCACTGAGCCAGCACTGTATGTACCATTACATCTTTTGGTAATAACTTCTGTAAATATTGGTTCCAAAAGTTTTTTGGGTAACCCCTATTTAATAATATTTCTTCTAGTGTCAACCTGTGCATAAAATAATAAATTATCAGAAATAATTCATGCAAAATGTAATAGTTGGCCCTCCATTAGAGATTTTTTTTCTGGTGTGTAAAGTGGCAACAAAGTGTTTGAATATGTAGGTTTCCTATATTAATTGTAAATATATTTCTTGCTGTTAACAGTCCTTCATAATCTGAATGTCCAAATAGTTCAATGTGTTGAAACTGACTTCACTTATGAATTGTTAAAAAAAAATTGGCACCATTAATATATTCTTAAAATTCTTGTAATGTACCACCATCTGAGGTCCAAAAAATAGATGTGTTGACTAAAAATCTGTTATATAAATTCCAACAGGAGGTAAACTTACAATTCAAAACGTATCTCCTTTTCCATTTGGCCATAACCATGTTTGCAAAAATAGAGGTGCAAGAAGTGCCCATAGCCTCTCCTGTTTTTGGTTTAAAGAGCATGCCTTCATAAAAGCATAATTGGTTGTTTAATTCGATGATCACATTCAATCTACAGCAGAAATGTTATGTTTATCTACCAAGCAGTTGTAAAACTATTCTAGTCCTAACTCATGTGGAATTACATTAAATAAGTCATTTAGATTTACAATAACAAAAAAATGTCACTGCACTTGTCTACTGTTAGTTTTTTTTTCAGAATGTTCCATGAGTCTGAACATGAGCATAAGCATTTGAGGTGGATGCATTAACTATGGGACAGAAGTTTTCTGTGACTTTTTGTATTTTAGGTATTACAAATATCAATGATACTCTTGATTTTAATGCATCAATGTGTCCTTGAGTAAGCATGTCTAGTAACATTTGATCAGCTTTGTTTATCATATTAAAGGAAACCTCTTCATATGTATAACTTCTCAAGTGTTCTAATGTTTTGTTCATATAGTTGTAATGATTCACTACATGTCCTCCACTTTTATCAGACTTCAAAATTCATCTAACAGTATACCATTTATTTTGATTAACACTATGCCAATAATAACTGTTCTTGTTGTTGTTCAAATATCCTCTAGTATCCTGACTGCACATGTTTTCAAAGGTGCATACAAGGGGGTGTGATGGTGGATTAAATGTCATATGCCTAATTTATTTGTCTCTGAAGTTTTTACATTTATTTTAATTAGTTTCATTCTTTGAATGCCAAAGAGATAAATTTAATTTATGAGTAAATAATCTTAAATCAATCAATACATTTGTTGTCATGGAAACAAAAGTGGTTCTTATTTGAAATAAATTAACATGCTTGCAATTAATAACAAAATCAGTATATCTGTAAATTTTAAAGTCACCTTGCTCATTAGTAACAATGGTGTAGTTTAAGTTCTTTTGTTCCATGCTCCCCTATTTTTTAATTTCTCCAAATCTTTTGGGTTTCTAATACCATGATGGAAATGGACCCAATTCCTAAGTCAAAGTACGATTAAAGTTCATGAAATTAGTATTGTTTAATCATTGATGCCAGCCAAAAGTGCTCTTCACAGCACCCACAATGTGCCCAGTAATGACTCCTTCTGTAATTTGTAGGGAGTTAGATGTTTTGGTAACATATCTAAATATGACTGTAGATACTTTTTTATAAGACTCATTGCTCCTACTACTAATGGGACAGTCTGGGTATCTTTCTTCCACATTGCTCTCATTTCTGCTTGCAAATCCTGATACTTTGTCTCTCTCTCTCTCTGTACACAAGACACTGTAGTCACTGGGTGTGGTGATTTCAATGATCAATGGTACTTCTGTCTTCTTTTCATGGACCATTATATCCTGTTTTCTAGCATCTATCTTTTGAACTGTTGGTAATGGACGATCCCATGTGATGTAAACATCATCATTTTCTATGATGTTTTGTGGTTCATATTTCCAATGTTTTTCAGCTACTTCAATACCATAATGTTTGCACAATCCCCAGTGCAACAATATTGCCATATTATTGTGCTTTTCAGTATACAGTCCTTCTGCCATTAGTATGGCATAACCAGCAACGAGGTGTGCGACTGTTTCCAATTTGGTTTTACAAAACCTACATTTGTCTTTTTCTCCCACATATTCAATGGACTTTGTAAACCAACATGTATGCACCCCACTATCTTGGACTGCCAATATTAACCTTTCATTTCTTAGTTTGAATTTGCCTCTCCTTAACCATTCCTGCATTTGTTCCTGATCAACATGAGGTTCTTCCAGAAGTTTTCTATACTTGCAACTATATTTATGCATTTTCCACATTACTTGCCTTCTCATCTGGTCCTTCACCTTATATTCTTGCTTTTGTTTTTGTCAGATTCAGTTGCTGCCTGATTTTTATCTACTTCTGGTTTGATTTCCATTCCCACTTGACGCCGATATGCTTCTATTAGACTAAGAAAGGAAGTCATCTTAGATTTATTCTCCTCATGTTTCAAAACTTTCACTACATTTGGATCTTTTGAGGTCAGCAGATATCTGTGGAGACCCACGATTGCAGATCTATGCAAGTAATGAATTTTTAGGAAGCCCATCCCTCCTTTGGAACAGAGAATATACTGTATAATCTTGGCATGCACTGATTTTTATAAATCATTTGGTGAGCATGAAGCCTCCTTCTTGTTTTCCTAGCTAATCTATCCAACATGTTTTGGAGCAAGTAAATCACTCCAAACTGTAAGTTAGGACAGGAAGAGCAAATTGGTTTATAGTTTGGATTTTGTTCCTAGATGTCAATGCTGTTTTCAGCATTAATTTAAGTCTTCTAAAGTATTCCTTACTAAGTTTTATTCAAATTTGTTCATGTTTTATTGTTTCCAAATATTTATGCACTCCCTCTTAGTCAAGTTATTTTATATCACATTCTTGTCCCAAACTGATGTTTTCCTGGTCCTGCAGTTTTCCTGCTTTAAAGGTTGATTTTGCACATTTATCAAGACCAAATGACATTCTTATATCATCTGAAAAAGTTTTGACAACTTGCAGCTGTGCTTTCAGTTCCTCATCTAATGAGCTATACAGTTTTAAATCATTGACAAAGAGAAGATGAAAAGTCTTTACATTTTGTTGTTTTCTAAGAGACAAATTATAGCCATGGCCTAAGCTGTTAAGTAGACAGCTTAATAGGTTAAGGGCAAAGCAGAATAGTAGCGGTGACAGAGAGTCACCCTGAAATACCCCCTTTGAATTTTTATCCATGGGATAATAATTTGTCCTTTGTCATGGCTTAATTGCAAAGTGGTCTGCCACTGTTTCATGGTCACTGTAATGTAGTCAATCAGTGTGGGGTGTATTTTATACATATTTAAGCACTCTTTTATCCATGAATGTGGGATACTATTAAATGCTTTTTTTGTAGTCAAGCCAAGCCATACTTAGATTCTTCCCCTTTTTACAGTTCTCCACTATGACTTTAACAACAAATGATCCTTTGTTCCATATGACTTTCTTTTATTGCCCTTTTGTTCTACTGCCATAATTGAGTTTTTTTCTAAATGACTATAAACTCTGTCGGCATCAATTCTCATGTATAGTTTATACTTCGTTGGAAGGCAGGTTATTGGTCTATAATTTGTAGGGTAGCTTGCAAGTTCACTCTTAAGTAAGATCATTGTTTTTCCTCTTGTTAGCCAAGTTGGTGTCTGTTCAGTGTGTGCATATTAATAGTTCTTACTCATGGCTAAACCTTTGTGCGAAGATGTTAATACTTTTAACCAAAAGTTAGGTACTGCATCTGGGCCTGGGTTTTTCCAGTTAGAGACTTTTCATAACTTTATTTCAATCTCTCTGGCTGTTACTTCATCCCATTTTATATCCTGTACCTTTAAACTTCTTATTCTTTCTTTGATTTCATGTGTCCGTTTAGCATCTTTGTTATGTTCCACAGGATCTTCATAGATACTTCTCAAAAATGTATCTATTTCTTCTTTTTTTGGTGGTCTTTCAATTCCTTTTACCATGTTTCCCAATTCTCTTTAAAACTTTTTTGGGTCATCAATAAATTGCTTATTTTGTACTTTTCCTTTATATTTATCTATGTATAGGTTCATAGGTAGGTACCAGGCTATCTGCCAGAGGGCATTTATAACCCTAGCCAGAGTGTGTCAGCTTTCGCCGCCCCATTGATTGCTTAACTGAGTCTCTGTCAAGCAGAGCCAATGAAGTAATCCAAGGGGTGTGTTTTCTGTTACCCATCCACTCATCAAGGCTTCTCTTGAAGAGTGTTAGTGAGGAGCTCTGCCTAATGTAGTTAGGAATTTTGTTCCAAAGCATGGGGAGTCTCTGTGCAAGAATCTATCCCTCCAGCATATTCTATTTTTTGTTGTGGCGGGTTTAGCTCACTAAAGCGTGTGGCTCACAGTGACTTGGATTTCTTTAGGTGGAGCATGTCCATCACTTCTGAGTTGGACATGGCTTTGTAAGTCAGGCAGAGATCAACTCTGAGTAAGCGATATGCCACTGAGTACAGCCGTTGTTTTTTCAGTCGGGCTGCATAGGACATATGTTTGAGGCCAGTAATCCTCTTGGTGAGGTGCTTTTGTGGTCTTTCCAGCTGTTGGAAGTGTCTTGTGAGGTACATCCCAAATGGGGCACTGTACTCTATGATGGGTCTGATGAGTGACGAGTAGAGGGGCACTATAACCTCTTTATTTCTAGATGCAAACCCCTTAGTAATTAGATGGGCCACATAGAAGGATTTCCTAACTACTTTGGCAATATGATTGTCAGAGGAGAGATTACTATCTACCTGGGTCCCTAGATCTCTTATTACATCTGCTGTATTAAGGGGGCTGCTGCCTATGTGGTAATTCGTGGGTGTTTTGTTTTTCCCAAATGGGATAACTATGCATTTTTTGGCATTTAGCTTGAGGCCATGACTTTGACACCAGTGTCTGTCTTAGTAAGGCCTTTTTGAAGGATGTCCGTGTCAGCCGGAGAGTCTATTATGGCTCCCAGTTTGCAGTCATCGGCGAACTTGGTTAGCCATAGTCCTCCTGTGTTTGCCTGTATTTCTGAGAAATATATGCCGAACAGTAGGGGTCCCAGAACCTTGTGGGACACCACTTGTGACTGGTTTAGAGTTGGACCTGGAGCCTGCTATTCTTACCATGTGAGTTCTGTCTGTAAGCCAGTTGGCAACCCATCTTGTGACATAGGGGTTTATGTTCAGGCTGGTGAGCTTTTCTATAATACCCAAGTGAGGAATGATGTTGAATGCCTTGGCGAGATCAAGGTAGGCTGTGTGAACCACCTTTCCCTCGTCTATGGCCTTGGTGACTATCTCGAAGAAGTCAACCAGGTTTAGTAGGCATGATCTGCCCTTAACAAAGCTGAACTGGGTTGGTTCAAGTGTTTGGAGGTTCCCAATGTCTTTGTTAATGAGTTCCATGATGATGCGCTCCATAGCCTTGCAGACCAGGCTAGTCAGGCTTATGGGGCGATAGTTACCAGGGTCAGTTGTGGCCCCTCCTTTGTGGAGTGGAATAACTGTTGCTGTGCACCATTCTATGGGCACATAGCCTGTGGAAAGGCTGAGGTTGAACAGCGTGTTTAGGTGGGGGGTTAGTTTGTTCTGTAGTTCGTGCAAGACGCAGCCTGGGACACAATTTGGCCCCATTGATGCTGTGTTTTTGGCTTTTGAAAGTCTTCAAAAGTTTTTTGGCATTTTCACCTGTACTTCTGTGATTTCTGGGACACTACACTTTTCTGATATTGCTGTGGGCCCTTTTTAAGGTGAGAGGGAGGTGAAGTTTGCACTAAATCTATCTGCCAGGATGTTGGCAATATCAGTAGGTTCAGTATATTTTCTGCTATTTTGCACTAGCTCAAAGCATATCTGTGAGTTGCCACTTAGATTCTTGACATAGCTAAAGAAGACTTTATGGTTATCTTTTGAATCTTTGTCTATTTTTCTTGCGAAGTTAGCCTTGGATGATTTTATGAGGGGCCTTAGTTTCTTACTGATACTGATCAGGGATGTCTTTCCTTCTTGGAATTTGCTTTCTTTCTGAACTAGTTTCCTCCTTTGGTTGTATAACCTGTTTATGGCAGGGGTCCACCAGACTGGTTTCCTTCTCTTAGGGGAGTGAGTTTGGTTTTGCTAGGGATGGCACGATCCATGCATCCTTGTAGGTGCTCATAGAGTGCAATTGTAAAGGATTCTGCATCGTGGGCAGTGTTATCCTTTAGCGTGGGGGCTGTGAAACTTATCACCTCTGCCTCAAGTAAGGTGATGTTTGCTTTAGAAAAGTTTTTCACTGTGGTTTCCTTGTTTGGGAGTGGTGGTGGGGTGTGGACATCCAGGGTGATTAGTTTATGGTCTGATCTAACCAGTGACGGGTTGACCTCCGGTACTGAACACCTGTCACCCATGTTGGTGATGACAAGTTCCAATATGTTGTGGCATCTGGTAGGGGAGTTTTCCAGCTGATCCAGGGCATTTGAGTTGATAAATTCCAGGAAGCACTGAGCCTGGGAGTTTGTACTCAAGTAGTTTTCCCAGTTAATGGTAGAGTAATTGAAATCGCCCAATATCAGGGTGTTCGGTAGGACCTTCATGTTTTCCAGTGTCTCCAGAAAGGCGGAGTGGTGGTCCTGGGTCATGGTGGGTGATCTGTAGCAGGCTACAATTTGCATTGCAGATTTGCCTGATGTTAGTTGCCCCTGGATATTCTCAGAGGTATCATGCTGCACCACTAACCTGGAGGTGTGGGTATCCTTGATGAATATGGATACAGCCCCTCATTTGTGTTTCGGTCAGTGTTCTGTGGCCGAAATGTGTGGTATGAGTTGTAGCCCAGTAGTGCTGGAGTGCTCTCTGGAGCTTTGAACCAGGTTTCAGTTACTGCACAGATGTTGATGTTCTCCATACTTATGAGTGCTTCGAGCACATGCATTTTGAGATTTAAACTCCTGGCATTGAGTAGCATAACCCTCATTTTTTTTACTTGCGCTGTTTATGGAGGTGGGTTTGAATTTTGAGCCTTGCCTAAAAAAGACACTATGGGGGCAGCAAGAGCCTTGGCCAGTATTTGAAAGCCAAGGGGTGACAGGTGCAAGCCGTCTCTTGCGAAGCAATGTGGCTTGTCGAGCATGTCATCCCAGGCTGACAGACACTGGATCCCCTTTGAATGACACCAGAAGGTTAGCCAATTGTTCAAACTGATCATTTTTTCTTTATACTGATGTATCATTCTTGGTGAGGGCAGGATGCTACTCAGGGTCAGGGTCATATCCTGCTGGGCTACATGATCAGAGAGCTCTTCCATGCCTCTTTTCATGTAGTCCAGGGAGGTACACCTCAGGTCATTCACACCAAGATGAACAATGACAGAGTCATATTTGTACTTGTTCTGGAGTGACCTGAGTGCTTGTGTTATGTGGTGGATTCTGGCTCCCAACAGGCAGCTAACAGTAACCCTCTCCTTGTCCAGCCTAGTGAGTGGGGCATCAGTGTGCCTGACTATTGAGTCACCTATTACTAGTGTGTTAGGTATGTTATTTCACCTTAAGGGCTGTGATTGTGCGGCACATTGATTTTGTGTTTTATGTGTTGTCTGATTTGTGACGGGAGGTGCAGGTTTTGTGGGTGTCTGCTTTAGAGCTCTCTGATGCTTTTGCAGGTTTTTATTTAGAGCCTCCGAGTATGATTTTGTGTATTTATGTGTATTTTTTGCCAGTGCTGGTTTAATAGGTCATGTGAGGCTGGAGGTGTGGTGCAAGTGTTAACCTTCTCTTCATGACTGTCTTTTCCAGTCTTGGGTGGAGAGACCTTAGCCTCCAGTTTGGCTGTATAATTGCATCTCTCGCATATGTTAGTGTTTTGTGGTAGGAGGAGAGGGCTGTCTGTGTACATGAGGCAGTTGTAACATTGCCTCAGGATACCCAGATTCACCAGCTGGACTGGAGAGTACACCTGAAGTTGCCCTTTGGTCATTCCTGAATAGTAGGGTGAGCTGCTTAGTCACTTGGTTGGTGAGGGGTGGATAAAGAGCCTTGCCCTGCTGGGCAGTCAAGTGTCAGGATATATTAGTGCTTGCTATTAGGTCTGAGCAAGTGCTGGACTGTCGGATGCTTTTTGAGTGCTTAGGTTGAGAGTTAGACTAGTTTCAAGTGAAAAACTGAAGAGGAGACTTAGTGGAGCCGGGAATAATTTAACTATAGCAAACCGGTGCTGCCCAGCACACAAAACTGTGCAAACGCGGGTTTTAAACTATTAACTTCTGGGCTGGAACCACTCCTCCAGGGACAGATGGCTGCTCAAAGTTCCCCTCTCTCACAGGTGAACATAGAAACTTCCCTCTATCCAAGTAAGGTATGGGCAACTCAGAAACTTGTAACACAGCCCTGAATTCAGCACTAGCCTGAAAACTGGATTATACTAGCTTAGAATTAGCTTATTTTCTAAGTTTTTCCACCTGTACTGAGATTTTTAGTTTATTTGCGATAGTGCGTGATAGATCCTGGTCTGTTCTAATACTGTGCATTGCTTTTATCACGTCTGTCTTTCTTAGTATTTTTGTTGATCCATCTTCTATATTTTTCTAACATTGACACTTGTTGTCTTAATTCCATTATAGTTTTCTCTATTCAATGCTTCCATGATGGTATTCAATTTCTTCCCATTCTTTCCCTCACTACCCTGTGTTCTTGTGGTAGAACTTTATCAGTTATTAATTTAGCTGCACAGTAATATATCCTATTTATGTCTGTTATATTGCATGGATCTCTATGGACAGTCCTAATTACTGTGTTCATTTTTTTATCAAACTTCTGACTTTTTGTGTTTTATTAACCTTCTGCAGTTTATTTCTTTCATTGATCTTAATATGTCTAACTATGTCTATTAAAGCATGCAATTCTTCTCTTAGCTCATTTCCTTCTAAACTGAGGACACATGTTTTAGTTTTCCATTTCCTGTGGGCATTCTGTAGAAAGTTCTATAGCATCTTCCTGTTGCATATTATCTTCAATTTCATCCTGTGCCATCCATTGCTCTGTCATATGGGACTCACTGACCTATCAATCCTCAGCATTGACTGCATCAGAGTTTCAACAATTTCCTGTTCCTTCCCTTGTTGTCTATTTTCAAGTGAATGTTTATAGTGGTTTTCTCTGGAAGGCTCCAAAATATCTTCATATGGCACCTGACCAATTGTTTCTTGTTCCACTAGTTTCCTCTTAATTTTGATATCCATTGTACTATCCTGTTGTGGTGCCTTCTGAATTAGATTTTCTACACTGAATCCTTAACTTCACAGGTACTCCATAACCTGAGTTTCTATCTCTTTAATTTCTTCATTACTAACCTCCTTTTCTACTTTTCCTCTTTGTCTTTTTATTTTTTGTATTGTAAAGTTTTCCATGTCCAGATTCCTTTGCCTGTATTTCTCTTCAAATATCTTTGGTGCTGCTCTTTTTGTTTTGGTTAGTTTTGCTTTCTCCTTTGCATAAACATTACACCATATTAAATCTATTTTTCTTTCCCATGTCCATATTTCTTCTTCAGATGTCTCCTGATCTTCCTGCTTCTCCTTACTTTGGGGAATCACTCCATTATGCTGTGTTATAACCTGTGTTAGACCTTCTACACCAAATCCTTCACTTCACGTAGTGTGCACAATGAGCTATCAGAAATGAAAGAACTGTATTGGAAGCTTAAAATTTATGCTTATAGTCTGCTTGGATTAAATGAAATTGCTTCTGTTATTCCTGTTTTAGACTTACAATATTTTTATGTATGATGTCTCTTTAAATGAAAGAAAAGGAGGGACCTGGAAGTTATAAAAGGAAGTGATATAATTAAGTCTGTGTTCTGGTGAAGTCTTTTGAGAGAGTAAAGATGAAAGCGTTTAACAGTTTTAGTTTTACTAAATTTGTTTCTTTGGTTTTACTGGACATATTATTTTTGTTTTTGAAGTCTCTGTAGTGACATCGTTTGCCAAGGTATTGGCCTGTAGCATTATATATTACTGCTTTTCTAAGCATACTGTATATGTCATTTGTAATATAGGAAACTTATGGTGCAGCCATCACCATGTGCACAGGCAAAGTGATAGTCACAGATCTTAGCTGTTGACACAAATGTGAGCTGAAATGAACAGGTAGTATTGGTATAACAAGGACCTCATCAGTATTTCCAAAGAAGCCATTCACACTATACTGACTGGGGTCCTTTATTTATATACAAACAAACTCTTATTTATAAAATATTTACTTATTTACAAATATGTACAATTGTAGAAATATATAGATATGCAAATCTATTTACACATAATTCATAATTTCCTTTACAATCATACCAAATTTTCATCCTATTAGACCCCCTTCCTTTTTCCATAACCACCATCTGATTTTACTTAATATTGTTGCTAAATCTGATTACTCATATAACCCATGGAACATAAAATAACTTTTTATCTATTTTTTATCATATTATTTAGTTCTATTCTTATAATATTCTTATTTAATATTATCTATGTTTACTTTATCCACTTCTTTTAAGAAATCATCTTTATATAGTTTCCCCATAACTTTTTTACTCTTTTACATTTTAGAAACACATGTTGTGTAATTTCTTCTTGACAATATACCCCAGGATTTAATAAAATCCGTGTATGCACCATGTAGGGCCTACATGGAATGTATCCATGTTCGTGGTCACAGTTCCCCCTCGGCAGCGTGCCTTGCATATTAATGATGGCGCATTCCCAAGGGAGAGCTGAGGAACATGGTTATTGAATTAGTGTAGGGAAAGGTGTACTGCTAACAGTGGCTGCAGATGAGTATAAGACTCCCTGCAATGTACTTTGTCGTATTTTTATTTTATTTTATTTTTTTTTAAAAAAAAGCATGTTTGTGCGGCATCGTACGGAGCACAGCAATGCCAAGCTGCTCTCACATATAAGCTACCAGACACCTGCCAGACATTTAAAAATACAAACAGGATGTAATTAATTATTTATTTAAATGTGTGTTCAAGCATGTCTAAGTGTGTTTGCGCAGTGTGGTGCGGTGCTCAGCACTGATTATAGGTAGCTCAGTGGTATATGTGAAGGTATACCAGATTTTTTAATATCCACGTAGCTAAACAGGTAGTAGATCAAGGGTTTGAATATATGGAAGAAAAAAATATGTATTTTATTTTGATATACATATTATGCATTTTTTTTTATAAAAGATGTCCCTGCTCCACTCTGATAAGCTCTGCTCAACTATGCTTAGACCTGCTAAGCACCGCATAAACATGGTAATAGCTGCCAGTGTTTGTGCACTGATTGGCTCTGCTCAGCTGGTTTGCGTGCTGCTAAGCTCCGCTAAGGCTACAGTTCTGCCAGTTTTCACAAATCTCAGTTCAGCTGCAGTGGTTTGGGCAGAGCTAAGCAATGTAGTGCTTTTTTGAATGTTGCCCAATGATGTGTAAGGGCAGGAAAGCAGCCTATATTAAGACCAATAGGTGGGAATACAGCAGAATCTTTTGGAGTTCTGTCACTGATGGTATACCATGGCTGGCAGTGGTGAAGGTACGTGCTTTTGGGTGCAGCATTGGGGCATTCTGGAGTCCAGCATCATGGTTGGGCTCCTTGTGCAAAACCATGATGACAGGCTGCTGCAGGGGGTTCCAGGGATTGGAGTGTAAGCCATAGGCCTGGGACTGGCTGGCCAGAGATCTCATCATTGTCACTGGTATCCCCCACACAGGTGAACAGTGTCGTCACCACCATGATGACCTGAAAAGATGAAGAGGGGACTCTTGGAAACCTGAGTCCAAGAAGTGAGGCAAGGAATGCCCCACAAGTATGTAAGTACTTTTTCATCTGCTTTACCAATATGTATGTCAGCAAAACTGGTATGCATAATGGTGTGCTTCTCTCCCAAGAGCTGCAGCTGAGACGGCTCACAATGTCGAGTCACATGTCGGAAACTTGGCCAGGTTGCACCATGAGTGTGGTGAGTAAAGATGTAGTATGCCAACTGCAGTGAAATCAGCAAGAAAGAATAAAGCATCAACTGCAATAAAGTATATACAGTAAAGTTTGTAGTGCAATAAATGTGGACTTAGAGCTGTAGTGCAATAAATGAATAATGCCAGCTGTACTGCAATAAAAACACGAAAAAATACCAATACCTACATTAAATTATATGCAATAAAGTTTGTAGTGCAATAAATGTGGAATTAGAGCTGTAGTGCAATAAATGAATAATGCCAACTGTACTGTAATAAAAACATGAAACACTACCAATAACGGCACTAAAGCATATATATGTATATATATATATATATATATATATATATATATATATAGAGTTTGTAGTGCAATAAATGTGGAGTCAGTGCTGCACTGAAATAAATGAATAATGCAAACTATAGTGCAATAAAAACATGAAACAATATACCAATAAAACACCAAGGAAAATGGTGTACTTCAGGATTGTTTTGTCATAACCATTGCAGTAGAACTGTATGCATTGAGGCTGTAATGTAAGTAGCTACAGTCAAGTATAACACTGTAATAGCTGTAGAATGCAAATCTAATGTCTGCAAATTGTATTGGTTAACTCATATAAGTACGGATCAAGGCTGTCCCTAGGCTAGAATTGATCACATAATGCTCTGTCATCCATAGACATCAGGTAATAAAGGGATATGGGTGAGGGAGCCCACTCCATGAGCTGATATTGTTTGCTGACTTCACAGATATGATACTGAAATATAGCTTACCTACTATCTACATTATGCTTGTATTGCATGCATGTGCATTCTACTGTCACCACAGTCTAGTATAACACTGTAGTAGTACTACCAGGTCATATTTTGGTTCCAGGTGAGTTCTAGGGAAATATCAGTCAGTCAGTAATAAGCAGTGACTCAGTAGCTCAGTTTGTTAAATGATCTGTATACAGTACATTTTGCCACACACAGTCCAGGGTTCAGATCCAGTGGTATGTAGCAGTAAATATTTCAGTAGCAGTCATGTAATGCTCAAAATTTCTCTCTCCACAGGAACTGCAGGTAAATGAGTGAGGTAGCCCATATTATATTATATATTATACTAGTTTTCTAAGATTTACCATGGTCAAGGAATGTGATTTTGTCCATTATTTGGACATTACTATAAAGAAGGATTATGAAAACAGGTGCTTTACATCCGAGCTTTACAGGAAGGCTACACATTCTAACACACTATTACACTTTACTAGTGCACACCCTTTACACCAAAAGAAAGCTGTGGTGAAGGGTCAGTGTGTTAGACTGGCTAGGATGGTTTTGGACATTAATGATTTTTTTGAAGAATGTGATAAACTGAATAGGTTGTTACAGAGGAGGGGGTATCCTGAACCCTTCGTAACAGATATCATTCATGAGGTGAAAATTAAAAGGGTAAGTGGACATTTTAGAGCCCTTTTAGGTAATGTGAAGGAACCCCAAAAAGATGAAAGTAATAACAGTGAACATGCAGACATTGGTTTTACAAGTGGATTAATACTTACATATTCGAATGACTGAGGACATAAGATATGTGGTAAACAAATACTGGAAAATTTTTGAAAATGATTTAGGGGTCCTGGAAAAATTAGGTGTAAAACCCACCATAATTTATAAGAAAAGTACTTCAATTAAAGGGCTTCTGGAAAAGGAAAAGATTAATACACAGGGAGGGGGTACATTTAAATGTGGTAGATGTCTTCAGTGCCCTTATATGATGAATATTGATAGAGTCAAGATGGATAATTATGGATTCATCATGAACAAAAAGAGAATGTACTGTTATACCAAAGGGGTGGGCTACATTGCAGTATGTAAAAACTGTAAAGGTTTCTATGTAGGAAAAACAAAAAATGCCTTTAGACATAGGGTATACCCGCACATTTATGATATAAAGCAAAGAAATATTAATAATGCCCTGTATAAGCATATCAATACTAACAGTAATCATAGTTTTTGGTTTTATATTCTTGAACAAGTAAATTTGGGGGAGAGGGGAGGACCTGTGGAGGAATATTTAGAATTTCTAGAATTGAAATGGCAGATAAGATTAAATGCACACTCTCCCCCTGGTCTGAATGAAAAGATATCTTTATTATCCTTTTTAAAATTAAAACAGTTATTTTTTATTTAAAAAACATCTTTTAAGAACATGGAGAGGGCATTATTACCTGTTTGGGAATTTTTTGTATTGTATGTCTGATGTGTTTATTGTTGTTTACTATTAATGATGTAATTCCTGCACTATGGGGCTTGGGAAGGAAATGATGTAATTGTGTAATCAGGGAGACTGTGTATATAAGATGTGAACAGACAGCACAAGGTTATTCTGAAGAAGTCTAATTATTGATGAAAGCGCTAAATGTTATATATTTTTTTATTTGTGAGAAGTCAGTATCAGTAAATTTACATTTTTTATATTCTGGTCTTGTTTGTTGGACTATTCCTGCTACTTTTTTATTTTACTAACTTTTTTATTTTTATTTTACTAGCTTTTGTCGTTTTAAGTTTTGGTAGCCCATATTATGAGTAGATAATTGCATGTTTAGATATCACAGACTGTTAAAATCATTAGCAAGAATGTGCTCATCAGCAATGTTTAGTCAGAAATAAAATGTGTAATCCCAGTATAGCTGTATGCCTGGAGTGTCTGTTAAAAGCTGCTGCAGTCAATTAGTACATTCTATGCAGATGTTCCCTGCAGTCACTGCTATGGGGCTATATTCCCATGCCTGGCAACCGAGGCATGACAGCTGTTTAGTGTCTTTACTGTACACATACATGTCTCTCAAGTGTCATGATTTCACGTTGTGTAATTAATAGCACATAATCCATCTGTCACAGGATTACTATGGAGATGATTACACAGATTCCAAAGTATCACCAAATCAGCCCACAGAACACCTTGGTAGTTGTATAGGTCCACCTGATGTACAAGTTTTCTGAGTAGTTGTGTACCCGCAGTTGTTACTGCTTGGCCCGTAGTGTCCCATGCAAATAGCTTGAGAGGTAAGTACACGCTACATCAGCTATAGGAGACTTGTAGTAACTGTACACATAAACAAAATACAGACCCATAGAGTAGATAGCAGTACTGTTGTCAAAGAAATAACCAGAACTGTTACTAATAGACTATTTTTATCTCTCTTCCCACTCCATATCTTCATTTATTTCTTATTGTTATTCATTGGTTATGGTTTACTGTTAACATATGCTGTTACATTAACTGTATTTTGGGACGTGTTTTATTATTGTTATATATTATAATGGTTGCATATTAACATATCTTGTTAAATCCTATTTTGTTGGCATTATACTGTAACTGTTACTGGCATGCTGTTAACATACTGATTGTTCTGTTATTTATTGCTGTGTTTCACATAATATGCATTTATATGTAATTGGGTTATTTCCAATGTTCTGTCATGCTGTTGTTACTAACAATGATTTGTTCACAACTAGCCTATACTTATTGCTATACCTCCATTACTACAGCACATCAGGGTAGGCTGGTTCCAGCTGATCTGCCTACCCTGCCTCAACTGGCCATGGCACTGGGTCCTGACACATCTGGGACCCAGACTGGTGGTGCCCCTCCACTGTCTCTGCACCACCTGCAGCATTGGGTGCGACCACCTCAGTGGACAGGGTCCAGCCTCCCCCTGGGAGTGGTGGTGGAGGAGCCATTGTCACCTAGGATCAGCTGTTGGTCATAGTGTGCAAGATTGTTCATTGGAGCTATGAATGCTGCCTGTGCTGGATTGAGGGCATGCTGGCCAACCTGGTGGGGCAGCCTCACCCTGGCACCCAGCCTCCAGCACAGCCACCCTTGGGGCAGTGAAGAAGCAGTGTCAACAGTCCCAGGTGGGGACGTGAGTCATACTGCTGCCATCTGGAAGCATGTGCAATTTGGATTCCATAGCACCCTCCCCATCCAAGGTGTTCACCCCTCTCATGTGCCAGGCACCACCCATATCTGAAAACCAAAGAAACCGTGTTGGGTAAAACCTTGGTGCAGAAATAAATCCAAATGAAAGGTAAAAAGTAAAAAATGCACCAAGATAACACACAGCAAACGTTTAATCACAGCAAAGTACAAAGTGGTAAGCGCTTTCACAACCGAAGTTGCTTCATCAGACACCACAGTAAAAAATGCACAGGTTTAAATAGAGATTCTAGAATGCCAATTAATCAATAAAAATCACACAATGATTAAGTAGCAGTGTAAAACAATTAAGCCTCATGCTCAAACTAAAAAAAGCATTGCTTAAAAACATTGCTTTAAAACATTGTACAAGAAGGAATCAAATACTATACATGAGAAAGCACTTAAAAAATTTATAAAATCATTATAAAACATGGAAAAATACTAGGCAGGAAAAAGTTAAATAGTTAAATAGTTAAATAGAATACTTGGAAACTAATAGTTAAATACATTAGACTAATTTTGAAAGAACTTAGCTAATCTTAATGCTTGAGATGTCTAGCCTTTAAAAAAGGGACCAAGGAAGTAATAGGGATTGCCACTTACACTTATTGAGCATGTATCAGCAGAGCTGCACACCACACTGCACCTTGCAAACTGGAATAAAATGTAATGAGAAAAATGGGACTATACCTTGCATTCTGATGCAATAATACACCAATAGACAGCCACAGACATAATAATGGATGCAACTGAGGACTGTGATTGCAGGTAAATGTGCCCTTTTATCAGCAGTATGTTGAAACATACCTGCTAAGGCATCAATGGCAAACTACTGTTCAACTGGGATCCTGGTGCAGAAATACAGTGTAGAAAGCCATGCACACATGGATGGGTACAGATAATGTGTGTCACAGCCTGTATGTATGCACATATACCTTGTGAATACACCTGCGGCAGCAGTGACTTAGTAGCTCAGTCTGTTAAATGCCTTGCATACAGTACATTTTGCCACACACAGTCCTGGATTCAAATCCAGTTTTGTGTTGCAGTTCAAGTACATTATTGTGAAGACAGCAAGTAATGACTGAGTCATGCAGTCCTTTATCTGCACAGCTTACTGCCAATTAATGAACTGCTATCCAGTTTTGCAATCAAAGATCTGCAGGTAGATACACACTGCACATATCCATATAGTCTAACTATATGTTGCCTACTACTCTGTTATTGGCACTGTTGCAAAACAGACATAGCTTAATCATATGCCTTGATTGGACTGTAAAGGGTACCCTTATCCTGGTTCTCTCATACTGACAGGGCTGCCACAGCTGCCATAGTTACATGTACAGCTTGTTGTCCTCCAAAGTGTTCACACTCCCCCTATGTGTTCTAGGCATCAGCAGCAGCAGCTGCAGCTTGTAGCACACATAGCTGTATGCAAAGGTAGCTGCTACAGACCTACTGTACCTCCCAACCCCCTAGAACAAGGAATCCGGACACAGCCATATATAATGGAGGGGACAAAGGCCCAGAGATGGGGACATGTTTAACAATTTGCTCCTACAAAGATAGTACGTTGATGGAATAACAGCTATTACATTAGTAGGCATATTCTGTCAGGTATGAAGTCTGATACTCAAATGTCTGTCTTTCATTATTGACCTCAACCCGCAATGTGTGACAGTGAACTTCCTGACGACCACAATGTCATGTGACACAGACCACACATATGAGGCAAAACTGTGGACATACTGCATAAATCTCTACAGTTGTCAGTTATGGTACCTACCCTCTGTGATGCTGTAGTCTCCACACCTCAGTAATGTCCATCTTAACTAAGAAAGGTGCTCAGGTCTACATGAAGGCCTTATATATTGCACTGTGGTGGCATGGCATTGGCTAATGATAGTGCAGTTCAGCTGTTTTGGCTGCAGTTAGCAAATCTGATCCACAGGCTGATGCATAGGCAATTACCCACTAATGATCAGTATCGAGACTTCACTCACACAGAGAGCATATTTTCAAAAGATTACTGGAAGCAAAGTTCAACAAAGGAGTACTGCACTCCACCAGGTATGTAATAGATTTCTCCATATAACAGGATGCAGATGGGAGGATGGAGGTATGGGGAACAGGGATTACAGCAGTAAGCCTATCTTAGATCTATGGTGATGACATGTCATTGATACTCTGCTGTCCTACACCTACATCCATGCCTCTCATCTGTCCCTGATATATACTCACATCTTAGCTCTGTCTCTGTTAATCCCTCCTACAATGGTTGGCTGTCATAGGAAAGCTAGTGGATTACACATAATACATGGTGACTATACATAAGGGTGTACACTCCTGAAATGTCAAATGATGTACTGTAAGACATCTCCTCTTATTCTGTCAATGTCTCACATAAATAGTTTTAACATTTTAACAGTGTCCCTGATGTAGTCTGGTTAAGTCTCTGATTCTGTTGACATTTGTCCCTGTTTGGATGAGAGCTATGCCTAACATACCTGTTAACCTCTTACAGCAAGAAATCAGGACAGAGCCATACTTAATGGGGGGACAAGGGCCCAAACCTGGTGACACTGTTTAAATGTTGCCCGTACAAAGTAAGAAAGTGAATAGAATAACAGATATTACAGTAGCATAACTGTTCTGAAGGGTATGATATTTGAAACTCAGATGTCTGTCTTTATTATCTGACAGCAACCATTAATGATTGGCCAACCATTTGTCAGAAATCCACACTTTTGTGTGAAAATGACCAAGACTATGAGGCAAACATCTTGACATTCTGCAAACATCTGTATATTTGAGAGGTATGATGCCTACAAGGAACATATACCACAGCAGGTTTGTATTGTTTTCTGTCATTGTGGCACACTGGTGTCACTGGACTGTACCCATATAGTTGTTGTAATAGCATACTGTTAATTGTCTGGCAGTGGCCATATGACATATCAGTGAGAGTTTGCCCATATGGGACACACCACAGTAGACTGCAGTGCTGGGTGTTGGAACATACAGCAGAATCTGTCATAGCACACAGGGACATACCTCAGTATTGCTACCATCTTGGTGGTGTCCACAGATGTAGAGTGTTGCCATACTGTGGGGTATGACATGTGAGGGACTAGTGGATAGTGCAGGCCATGTACCGCAGAAGACATGCCCCCTTCTCAGATGCGGAGAATGACATAACTGTGGTTGAACTGAGACAGCACCATCAGATCTTTTTGTCCAGGGTAAAATTGGGAACAGCGGGCAGCATTGTGGGCAGACCTTGTGCGGGATGTCATTCTGAAAGGCCAACAGGACTGGATCTAGGAGCAGGTAAGGGCAGCTGATGTTGCCAGGGATCATGCCACCAGTGGTGGAGGGCCTGCGACAGAACAACCACTCTTGGCCACAGAGGAATTCCTGACAAACCTAGGAACACACAACAGCTCCAAAGCATCCATCACACCATACATTGTAGAGGTGGGTGCCACACTGTCCACAGCAGAGGACTGTCCAGGTAAGTGTACTGTGTTCACCAGTGTAATACTGTATCAGTCATTGTGGCAGACTGTACATACCTGTATATGGGTGTCAGGTCTATTTGCATTGGGAGGGAGTTGGGGTTTATGCTGAGTTGTGAACTCATACTCAGAATGTCAACAATACAGCCAGTATCACAGTAGCTACTGTACATGTGGATATATGCACATATTACCTTGTAGTGCTGCAACATTTGGTAGTGCTGACAATACTGCTCCCTTGCCTTTGCATAGGTCCATCAGGTATGATCAAGTCCGTGGCCCTGTACCTGGTAAGTGTGATACTGTTTTTTTATGGATCATATATACCCTATGAAAGTTAAGGCCTGCCATATTGCCCTATGTACAAATGTTGTGTTTAGCCAGAGTAGTATATTGTATGTTCCATTCTGGAAGAGTTAACTATGGTTCATAGACTGTGTGATCACAGGTGTGTATTTGAATGACCATCAACACATTTGCAATTATAGTTATGAGCAGCTACACAGCCTGGCATATATGAGGCAATTACTCTAAGATGCTGGTTCAAACACAAAAGGGAGATGGTACATACCTGAGGCAGTGACACTAGTACTGCCATATCATTCTCAAGATAGGTGTATTGAGTTTTATGTGTAGTTCTATCACATATAGTGTCATATTGCATACCTTACAGGCAGATTGTACTGACAATTTTAGCTGGATGTGGCTGAAGTGCATGTTATAAACAGCTTGAATTGTCTGTGTATGTTGTTATAAGGTTGTCTGTTGTACATGAGTGTGGAGGTGAGAAGATTTGAGACTGGTAATGCAGTTGTGGATTCTCATTTGTATTAGTCTCTGTGGATTACCATACATAAAAGTGCAGGTAGTAATGTACTGCTTTTGTCTTGGTTTTTACAGATGACTGGGGGGGTGGAGTCTGTCCCCCTCACAACCTGATGTCAATGTCTCATTTGACTCTGATGATGATAGTGGCAATAGTGAGGCACAGGTAGGGTTGCTGGGGGCTGAATCTGTCATAGGTTCATAGATTTGTAGGTTCATAGATTAGTACTAAGCTAACTGCCCTTGTGAGCCATTTTAAGCTTAGCCAATTATCCCTTGTGAGACTCAAACCCTGCACCTTGTGTTTGTAAGGCAAACACCTTAACCATTAGGCCACCCTCCCAACCCAAATAAACTGCCTCTCCAAGGCTCGAACCCAGGACCCTGCACTCCATACATAAAGTGATTTACCACTAAACCATGGCAGATGTCCCAGAGGTTAACATCTCTCTTCTGCCCCTATTGTCACTGCACACAGTGAGTATGCCCACACATACCCAGTCCCCAAAGGCCACAGATATTGGACAGTCAGAGGGTGGTGACATTGAACAGGATAGTGTGGCAACTATGGCATCAGTAAGTGTAGACACAGGCCATAGCCTGATAGCTGGTGAAGTCCCACAAAGATGGATTGATAGGGGTGCTCATCGGAGGATTGCTGTCCATCCATCACCTGTTGCTGGGGTCACATCACAGGTCACTAGGTGCATGTTTCAGGCCATCATGGAGGCACAGGCATGTTCTGAATGCACCACCAGATGGACGCTTAGGGTTATGGACGCAGCACAGTCTGACATCTATGACTGCCTCCATCACATTGGGAACACCATGGATCAGTTCACTGATGCAGTGGAAAAATGGTGGGCTGAGAGAGCGTCTGTCTTGGACCACACATTTTGTTGGAACATCTGGTTGGAGTTGGGCATCGGACACATGGACGTAGGTCAGCAAACTATCTGCTGAGTATCCATGTAGCTGTGCACAGTCATGGTCCCACAGTGGCAACATCTCCAGCGCTACAGAGGGAAGTGTGCTGTCCACACCATGTGATGTGGCAGGCCATGGGCACATGGTCCTGGATGGTCTGTAGGGGACACAGCCCCAGGAGACAGCAGTCACCATCAGGTACTAGCACTGCATCTGACCTTGGGCATGGTGGTGCCAGTGCTACTCCTGGCACAGCCAGTTCCCATGTTTGTGGCTGTAAATGGTGAACTGTCCACTCTACCATGTACAGTTCACAGCTGTCCAACATACACACATGTAGGGCTAGCACTGGGCTTGACTGTGTACACATACACACTCAAACACCAATATCACATGCAGGTCACCAACAGACACACACGGAACCTCTCCATGGCCCATATAACCTGCACCCCTTCCTGACTCACACACATGATGTTAACTGTTTGGCAAAGCCTAGGCCTCTGGCACCCCCACACCATACCCTGTGCATGTGATTATATCTGTGCTACATCCCTGCCATCCTTGCCATCAATGCAGGGAAATGCTATTATGTGTCTGATGCACAGGATGTCTATATTACTTGACATGTAATTGTGCAGTGTAGTACTGTTTTTCCACGCCACCTGTTGTGGGCCACAACAGGTACTGTATGCTGGCATGTGTCATAACTACACATCACACTTTGTTCATCTTTGCTGCATGATCTTGGACTGGTGGTAGCATTACAGAATGACAGGTGTGATATGTACCCATGTATGTTCTGTTCCAGGAGTCTGAGGGGATTAACTATGGAAACATGGCAGCAATACAGTGGCACAGGATGTCATGGCAGCACAGCAGAAATATGACATCAGTAAGGTGCGGCAGTATACATGCATGGCTCCCTAGGTGGATATATGTAGAACAATCTATCAGGGACAATGGGAGCAGTCAGCGTAATCATGCATTCATACTTTGTGATAAAGTCTACTACCCCTGCTATATGTCACCTGGGTCTGAACTTACAAATCTAGAAAGTGTGGTGACACAGTTGACACATCTACAAATATCTTGTGTCTGGGTCAGACAGGTGGTAGACATCAGTTATGATTATGTAGGGAGGGCAATGTAGGGACAGCAGCTAGTCACACGGCCATAAAATGTATAACCATCGCATGGAGATAGCCCATATGGGCATGTCCATAGTGCTGAAAGGGGATATATATTTAAACACACACACACACACACACACACACACACACACACACACACACACACACAGTTGGTTGATGTGAGATTCAAACCCACACCTATCCATTATTACACACTATAGCTTGCAGTACTTATCGCATGCATCACAGATTGCATCTGTTTTATATATGATTGCAGGCACAGCACTATTGGAGTACACAAAGTGGCCTTGTTTTAGACAGCATGTGTGGCCTGCAGAGTGATATTGCTTGGTACTGTTGTTGTATCTAGTGTCCTAGGAGTGGGATACCTGTTAATATCCCTGCTATGTGTGTACACTTATCAGTATGGCCGTATGTGGCTGGTTGCAGTTAGATAGGCAAACATGTAGCCAGGGACAATATGCCCTGTCCAAGGCATGTATTGAAACCATTGTACATTATAACACCCACTCACCTGTGTCTGTCAACAAGATGACATTCGGCAGGCACGGGGGTCTGTGGGTGAGTGGATTATGTACTGTTGTGGCCTTGGTCTGGTTCCTTTGGACAACTGTTGTGATGTCTAAGTGCAGATAACCTCAGCATTCCAAGGGTATGTGGGGACATTCTTACATCCCCCCCCCCACACACACACACACACACACACACACACACACACACACACACATACACACAAACACACACATATATATATATATATATATATATATATATATAAGTATCATATGTATATGTGGTACATAGTGATAGATACACTAATCATGTGTGAGGGGGGGTAGGGACAGACAGAAATGTATATGTAGCTGTCTGAATGTACAGACATATTTCCACATAGCAGGTCTTTGTGAAGAAGAGGCAACAGACTTGCGCTCAAGTTAGCTAAGTGTAGGAGTATGCCCAGTGGGACTGTCAGTACTTACAAGGTGACTACAGGCCAGCTCTACCTGTACTCTGATTTGGAATTTTGTGTACTGCAGACAGTGGCTGCTGCACTTGTTTCTGCAGTACAGCACTTCCCTGAAATTGTCCAAGGCATTCCCCAACTGTGTGCTGTACTTAATATGTGAATGGGGTACATAATGTAACACCAACACAGGGTGACAGTCTGCGTATCTCTCACTGTACATCTTTTTGTAGAATCTCCAGCATTTCACCTCATATGTCTGGTCTGTTCCTCATACATTTGTTGTGGTTCCAGTATAATACTGTATAATGCAGTCATTGAAATGTAGTAACTAGACACATTTAAGTGGCGGCCTTTACATCCTGCAGCTATTCTGTTCTGTTGCAACCTGCTATTATACTAGTCACCTTCTAGGTTCATCAGAGTATGTGTAATGTCTGTTTGTAGTTTTGGCCCTTTGTCCCCCCATTCTCTTTGACTTTGTCCAGCTTTCTTGCACTAACAGATAGAGGGGTATGACAGTCTGTGGGAATACCACCATACTAATACCTCACATGCAAAAGATGTGAATGCTGCCAGATTCAAACCATCAACACCATCACCCATGCTAACATCCTTAGCCCAGTGAGCCACACCAGCTGCCAGACAGAGAGGTGTCATTCCTCACACAATCAACAGCATACAGGCAGACATACATTGTTACCCTTGCATTACATGAGACATACAACGTGTGGCCAGGTTCTATGTCACAGCCCTGGAATTGGCTGGTCTGCTGATATATCAATGCAGAGTTACTGTTATAGCAGTTGTATGGGAACACTGATGTGTTAGGGGTGGGGGAAGAACAGCACATGATCTGTTGGCATAGACAGTAGTGCAAATATCATGTGACCCCACTGTTTAACATCTCCCTTGACTGCTGTAATGAATCTTCCAACCATGAGGCCTAGTGAATATTATGGAACACATACTATTGGAGTGGGTATCTGTAGTCCCATGTGGATGTCACATCTCTCCACATAGCCCAATATATTCAGTTGCATACATGCAGCAGGTCTATACATACGATAACGTATTATAAGACTCCTTACAAGTGGTGTGTAGGTGAGTGACTTACCTTGCAAATGCACCAGTTGATAGAACTGTAGTTCAGGGCTGACTCTGTCTGATGCACGCAGTACACAGCCAATACATGGTTAGCTACAGGTTGTGTGGGTTGCCTGGCATTATTTTTACTATATGCATTTGAGTCAGAGTAAGGTGTCAGTCCCTAGGGCTTAGGTTGACAGTGAATGTGCTATGCATTGTTTCTTGGTCAAGATCAGGGCATACAGGGCATGCCTATGTTTGCCTAAAAGGACATTTTCCAGGGTTTCCTCCTCCAAGGCCCCCTGTTGGTGTGGCTGTGGGGACCTAGACACTAGTGTGGGCTGTGTATCCCTTCCCTTTGCTGATCCAGCTGTTTCTGCAAGATCATATTGTGAGCATGGCACATACTGTGAACATTTGGGCACATGTGGCTGGAGAGTACTGCAGGGCTCCACCAGATATATCAAGGCACCGGAAGCATGATTTCAGCAGCCCATAAACATGCTCTATGATGTTCCTAGTTTGTGCATGGGCCTCATTATGGCATTCTTCCATGGGTGTGTGTGCATTTCTGATAGGTGTCATCATCCATGGTTCCAGTGTGTAGCCAGCATCCCCCAGTAAATGGCCATGTGAGATGTCCCCCTAGGAAACATCTAGTACAGCTGTGATGCATGCCAGATATGGGAGTTGTGATGACTGCCAGGGCTGCCAGCACATACATTCATGATAATACCCTGGGCATTGCACATGACCTGGCAGTTGATGGAGTGATACTGCTTGTGGTTGGTGTAGATTCTACCTTCCTCACCAGGTGGTGCCTTGATGTGTACATAAGTGCAATCTATGGCACCCAGTAACTCAGGGTAGTGTGCTACATGGTAGAAGTGTTACATACTGCTGTCCCTGTCCTCAGGGGTGTGGAGAAAAATATATGTGCTCACTGGGATGTGGTAGCATGGCATCCAGGAACTGGTGGAGTACCCTGGATGCTGATACCTGCGAGACCACCATCATGACCCCAGTTGGTCTTTGGAAAGTACCTGTAGCTAGTAACCTAAAAGCTACACATAACTTTGTTTCCACTGGGATGGGTTACCCTCTGTTGGCTGTGGGTCTGAGTTGAGGGCGGCAGAGCTCAGTGAGTTCTTGTAGTATATCCCTATTCACCCTGTAGCACTCAATAATCTCCAGCTCATGTAGCTCCTGTAAGGTTACCCTGGGCCTGAAAATGCTTCTCCTTCTCAGTCTAGGCCTATTGTTAGCAGCAGCAGCAGCAGCATTGCTCTCAGCATCTACCACATATAGATGTAGCAGACCTACAACAGCCCCTAGCATTCCTTCAGTTAAAAATCCAAAGTTTGTACTTCACTGGTGCAGATTATGTGGATAAAATCAGATTGTACAGTGTATGCAACTTTTATAGTGCTCTGCTGTAGGTGCAGCCTGTGTGACTTGCTACCTATGATGCATTCCACCTGCCAAGTGCATCATTATGGACTGTTAATGGCCCTTGTTCAAGTTAAACAGCGGTCATCAGTAATTAATATACCATTGGCTTTGTCAGCCATTTTTTTTTTTTGGACAGCGTTCCTCACTCAGCACTGTGGCACACAGTGCTAACATGTGCAGTGAAGGTAAATAATCCTCAGCTGCATGCAGTCCCATGAAAGGTCGCGTTCAGCATGGCAGTGAGCTGTGCAAACACTTGGAAACACATGCCCCAAAGGTAAAAAGCTTAGCAGAAACTGTACACCCCTGCTCAGCAGGGCACCACACCACAGAAACAGGTGCCACTGAGGTCCAATGAGCTTACAAATCCTCAGACTCACCCCTCCCTTGATGTCAGCTACCTCTTCTCTGGACACCAACTTGGTTCAGTGCCTACACAGATGGGATCTGCAAACACAGATACCCATTTGTACTATTCAGTAACCCCACCTCATTTGCATGCAGATCTGTGCACACAACCTGGAAACTACATGGTTCCAGGCTGTGCCTCATTAGTAACAGCACCATTCCACATTTGTAGATACTCCACTCAGGATCCTATAATACATTACTGTCACATACTAATAAATGTAGTTTTTACACTCTTTTTTTATTTTTATTTTTTTTTATACAAGCATGTTTGCACACTGCACAAACATACCCACATCATTAAAAAAAATAAAATTATTTTAAATTATTTCCCATATGGTTTTTGGACAGACAGTGGATAATGTTGCACATGTCTGTGTCTGTTATGTTATTTCTGTCCATCAAACTACACTTTTGCATTCCCTGTTGTTGGTTTAAAATCCTATACACAGGTTTTTCTGTGTACATTATGGACATCAACATGGGGTCTGCAGGGCTGCCTATCTGCTTGCTGGATCACTCTACCTCCTGCATTTTCATGCAGTTCACCTGCTATGAGGTGATTTGCATGCCACAGATACTTCTGTGTTGGCCCATGTGTATGCGCCACCCAGCTCTGTTTACTGGATCGCATACCAACTTACTTTCATGTAAGCAGTGTGCCACAATGCCTACACAAAAAAAAGTCCATGTAGGATTTACTAAATTCTCATGATAAACTTATTCTATCATTTTTATTTTTATTTCTCTATGGCATATTTCCTTTTACTGGCAATTTATCTATTATTACTCCTCATAAAATATTGACATTATACTTTCTGATTACACCATTTGCATCTCATTTTTTATAAATTTATTTTTTTATTTGTTAGATATTCTCATGGTTTTACTTAGTAAGATTTTATTATTACATTCTTATACCATACTTTTCTCTCCTTTCCTATATCATTAATTTTTATTTTCCACAAAAATATTTTTTGGTAACATTTTATTTTTTCAGTTATATACTTTTTCTCAGTTACTCTTTTTTACTATACCCCCAGGTTTATCATACTCATCTTTATATAATTTTACTACTAATCTCTGATCTTTTTCATGTATCCACTTTAACACTTTGTACAAATTTAATAAAGCCACAACACCACTGGGTTAATTAACCCTAAACATCCTTCCTCTTTATTTACATACAAAACTCTTCTTTTTGCTGGGTTTAATCTAGAACCCCATCTAAATGAAAAAAATATCTGAAATAATTCCTTTTCAAATACTGGTGGCAACTTAAGTACACTTGCTAAGTATGCTATTTTTCCCATCAGTAATGACATGATAATGTATATCCATCCAGAAAAGACAGGGTTGTTTTATTTCTTCTATTGATTTTTCAATTGGAATTCTATTTAAATCTTTCTTCACAAATGTTATACCTATCACAGCCATTTCATTCGTTGTAAAACATACCCCCTATCTTTACTACAGCACCTAAACCTTTACTTTTCTCTTCATTTAAGGCCATTCATATTGCTTCTAGACACTCATTTGTGCAAATTATTTCTTTTATCCAAATTTAGTTTTTTTGCAATTATTATAATGTCATCTGCTTATGTTAACAGAACTAGAATTCTTAACCCTTCAGGTGTTAGATATACCACCTCCTTCATTTTGTAATTAATTTCACATACTATCATATTCATAACTTACATAAAGAGTATACATCTCATTGGACTTCCCTGTCCTACACCACTGTCCACATGTATCTTTTGGCTTAACCATCCATTTACAAGTATTTTTATTTTATTTTTACTCTATGCTTACATACATAATTTCCTTACTTTCTCACTTATATTATATTTTTTCAATATTACCTAAAATATTTTATGTCCAATTGATTGAAATGCCTTATTAAGGTCTCCTATCATGATTTTTGCTTCTTTTTTTCTATTCAGAATATCATCCACAATTTCTCTATCATTAATTATTGACAACCCTTCCCCTTTATACTATATACATATATATATATATATATATATATATATATATATATATATAATATATATATATATATATATATATATATATATATACTATATTCTATATTAGTTTCCATTTTAGTTTCATATCTCTTTTGTATTATTTTCATAAAGATCTTATAATCATTATTTTCAGTAGTATTGATTTCCAGTTTTTTAATTGTCTTTTGTCTTCTTTCTTCCATATGAAGTATTCTTTATACATAAAACCTTCATTTAACCATTTGTTCATAATCTTTAAAAAATACGTTTTGCCAATCCCTTCAATATTTATAAATTTCATACCCTGTTCCATCTGGTCCTGCAGCTGAATCTATATTTGCTTGGCCTAATACTTTATCTACCTCATTAAAATAATTTCCTTTTCCAACACTAAACAACTAACAGTGCTGTCACTATTACTGACAGTACAGCAATACAGACAACAGGCCTAAAATGTGACATTATGATATTTCTTTAAAATGATCTGCAATACTGACATAAATTTATTTGGCTTACCATCTGCAGGATGCATATATTGCTGGATTCCTGACAGTCCAGACATAAGTTAAGCAGGAGGAAAGAGCATCACCATCACATTTAACAGTAAAACAGGGGGGTAATACATGTACTCCTCCATATCTGCATTAACTGTATGTTCAACAAGAATGTAGCTGACAACTCCAAACTACGCTTATAACTGTAGCAATCTTCAATCCCCCTCCCAAAAAAGACATGTGACACAGAAGTAACTTTTATTTCAATTGTTTTACTATACAACAGTATTCAGCTGGTCATATAACAAAGCCTACCTGGAAGCTCATCTTGGGACTTCGAAGAAGTGACACCACATCAAGGACATGCTGTGGTCCATTCTGCAATGAGCTCTCATGTTGGAAGATATTCACCAGGAACTCTTTATTTGTAGTAAGAGGTGGTTCTGTAGCAGGGCCTCCCCAGTTATCCTTTGGTCTCATGCACCTGCAGCTGCTCACCTTTGTGTAATGGTAATCATGTCAGTGTCCTTGTGGTGCACCTGTTTGTATGCCCGCCTGTGACCACCCACCACAGAACTGATGCTGTCAGTAACATGCTGCCATAGTTGGAGTCTGTGTGCCATATTGAGCTGACCCCTTTCCTCGCAAAAATGCCCCATGTTGGCAGACAGTGTCAACAATGATATTGTTTTCTGCTTCACGGAATGGGGGTCTCTGCCTCATTGACATTGTTTGTGTCCTAAAAGACAACAGAATGGTAATACACATAAGTATTACATAACTACAAAGTAACTGTTTTCAGATAAAACAGTAAATGTAGGCAGTCAGTGCTACCCACTGGAAAAACATAAGACAGTCTACAGATGTGCAATACTAACAGGCAGGATGCAAAACAAGGAGAGAAGCAAGAGCAACATATCCTAGTATGTGCCATAGCAGTAACTCAACTGTGCTGCCCCCAAAAGAACAGTCCATTCTAGTCTGTGATATAATAGTAACTGTTCTTTGCTCACTCCACCCACAAAAGAACAGGTAAATGAGCCATTTTGCTAATAAAACATGTTTGAAATGCTAAAAGTGATTTCAAAGGATGTGTCCTTGAAACATTTGTACAAATTTATCACACAGCATTCTATGTTCATGTATTGTCTGTCATGTATACAGTACCTCTGAAATGGCTTCACAAACATGGCCATGCATTCAGTACACTTCTAACAAATGCATATAGATAAAATTGTAAAAGCCTTTGCTTCACATTATTCATTAATATATTCCAGCATATGCATTATGTAGGTAACAAAATGGGAGCATACCTCCTGGAATTCAATACTACTCTGTAAAGTTATCTTTGGAAGAAATTCACTTTTGTGAAGACCTGCAAACATAGCAAGTATCCTCTCCATCAGTTTGGCTAGCTACACATTTGCCTTTTTATAATTGAGTAGATTATTAATGGATTGCGTCTGTCTTAGCCTGTGTTTCAGAGATATTGATTACAGCACAAGCAGCTGAACTGCATGCTAATCAACCAGTCTGGTGGAGCTATTCAACAAGTTATAAAGCAACCATGTAGAATCCATGTTGTTTTTTTCCTGTGGATTTCAAAAGTAGTGGAATACAGACACAAAAAGTCTACACCAACAAAATGTTACAAGTTGCTGTTGCTGCTTAACTCCATTTGTATGTGCTACAGGCTTCTGGCAATGCTGCTGCTGCCAATAGGCCTAGGTCAAGATGGAAAACAGTTTTCATGCAACATTTAAATTATCACAACATACATGACATGGACGTTGTAGAGTGCTACATAGTGGACAGGGATGCAATACAGGAACTCTGTGACCTCTGTCGGCCTCAGCTCAGAGACAGAACCTTTACCTCCACATGTATTGGCTGCATACTGCTTGCATCTGCATACTGCTTGCATCACAGTCAGCCATGAGCTAAGACTGTGGCTACTGCTGCATTTGTAAGGTAAGTCCTGAGCATACATACAGAAATTAAAATAACATGTCATAGCAGAGAGTTATTTGATTTGTATGTGTCCATTAGTAGGTAGTAGGCCACAGGCATCAAAGATGCACACATTCATACCTCTCCAAAGTACAGATGATCATTGCATACCCTTAGTTTAGCACAGTATGTTTGTAATGGCAAATCATAACAGAGGGAAGTTAGAAAGTAATGAAACATATTGCAGTTTCTGACTTCACAACCCTCACAAGACCAAACAAGCAGGATGCAAAACAAGGACAGTAACAAGAGCAACATATCCTTGTCTGGTGTCATAACAGTAGCTCAGCCTGCTCCCTCACTCGAAAGAACAGTGTACCCTCGCATATGCCGTAACAGGAACTCACCTTTGCTCCCCCCTCAAAAGAGCATTCTATGCTTGTTTGTCTCATCCAGCCTGCCCTTCATTTGATGAAAACTGCATATCAAAGTATTCCCAGTTAATATCCTCAAACATTTTAAAGTAAATGATATAGATTGGCTTACACACTGCATGTCCCTGAGTACTGGTCAGGTAACTGATGAATGACTAAGAAACATAAATGTACGACAGAGCTATATATTTGCAAGCAACAATCATAAGAGGTTGTGTGATTATTAACAGCACTATTTCCAAACATAATAAATATATTATTTAACACTTTATGCCTTGGTATCATTTGTTTTCCACCTTTCTAGAACCAGTAGAGTCCGTTTTTCAGATTTTGCTGAATTCTGGGCTGTTTGTAAGTTTCTGTGTTGCCCAGACCTTTTTAAGATAAAGGGAAGCTTCTCTGTTCATCAGTGAGAGTGGTGAGCTTTGAGCAGTCTATCTGTCACTGGAGAAGTGGTTTCAGCTCAGAATTTGTAGTTTTATTGGCCATTTTGGGCTATTTCTATCCCTTTCACCTTTCTGTTTAAAAACTCATGTTTGCGTGGTTTTGTGCATAGTGCAGCGGCATTTAACTACAGTTAAACTATTCCCGGTGCCAGAAACTCTGCTCTTCAGATTTTCCCTTAGAACTAGCCAGTTTTCTAGTTTTAGCACTCAAAGCAGTTTCTGCTCACTTAGAACCAGCCAGTCTTCTAGTTTTAGTACTCAAAACTGTTTCTCTGTGCTGAGCACTTGTCCAAATCTCGTGCGAGCACTAAATAATCTACAAATTACTGCAGCACTCAACTTTCCTCACTTATCAAGAGGAAATCAGTTCTTAGTACTTAAAACTAATAAGCACTAACCAGGCATGTCTAAGTGTCAGCTCCCGGTGTTTTCTCCTGTCCACCTGATGAATCTGGGCATCTTGGGGCAATGTAGCAATTGCCTCATGTACACTGACAACCCTCTCCTCCAACCACCCAATACTACAACCTGCGAGAGATGCACTTATATAGCCAAATTGGAAGCCAAGCTCTTTCCAGCCAAAACTGGACTAGACAGTCAAGAGGAGAAGGTAAACACCATACCACACTCAACTCATAGTCCATCCAAACCTGCACCATCCAAACTCACATATAGTAACATAAAACATACACATGCATTCATGGAGGCTCTCAATAAAAATCTGCCCAAACAACAGAGACCTCCAAAGCTGAAATGCAAGCAACCACCACCCCCCCAACACTACCTGAATGACACATATCCCACAAAATCAGTGTGCCACTCAACCTCAGCCCACAAGGCAAAACAACGTACCCAACACACTAGTCATTGGTGACTCTATAGTCAGGCATACTGATGTCCCTCTCACCAGGCTAAACAAGGAGACAGTTACTGTCAGCTGCCTGTCAGGTGCCCAGATCCACCATATAATGCATGCACTCCTGGTCTTTCCACAACAAGTACAAATATGACTCTGTCATTGTCCATGGAGTGAATGACCTGAGACATACCTCCCTGGATTACATGAAAAGAGACATGGAGGAGCTCTCTAACCATGTGACCAGGCAGGTATGACACTAGCCCTGAGTAGCATCCTGCCATTGCCCAGAATGATACCACAGTACAAGGACAAAATGACTGACTTTAACAATTGGCTAAGCTTCTGGTGTCATTCCAGGGGGATCCAATATCTCGCTGCCTGGGGCAACATAACTGACAGGCCATGATGCTTCACCAGAGATGACCTGCACCTATTGCCTCTGGGATTTTAGATACTGGCTAAGGCTCTTGCTGCTCCTATAGTGCCTTTTTTAGGCAAGACTCAAACATCAAATGCACCGCTATAGTAGATACAAACAAGTGAAGTCTAAGGCTAATGCTACTCAATGCTAGAAGTCTAAACCTCAAAATGCACTCACTCGAGACATTTCTTAAGATGGAGAGCATCAACATCTGTGCAGTGACAGAGACCTGGTTTAAAACTCCAGAGAGTACCCCTGCATTACCAGACTACAATTCTTACCATAACTTTTGGCCACTTAACCAGGACCAAAACACTAAAGGCGGAGGTGTGTCTATATTCATAAAGGATATCCACGCCTCCGGGCTAGTTGCTCAACATAATGCATCCAAAATTATTCAAGTACATTTAACACTGGACAAGACTGCAATTCAGGCTGTAGTTTGTTACAGATCCCCCGCCATGCCCCAGGACGGCCACTCTATGTTTCTCGATATACTGGATTGGGAGAGTTCAACTACCCAAACATCAACTGGGAAAACTGCTCATGTACTAACTCATTTGCCCGTTTCCTGTAATTCATCAATTCCAACACCCTGGATCAGCTTGTCCATACCCCTACCAGGAGCAGCAACATATTGGACCTGGTCATTACTAATATGGGTAACAGATGTTCCATGCCAGAGGTCAACTCCTTGCTGGTCAGGTCCGACCACAAGCTAATCACCCTAGACATCCATATCCCAATCCCACCCCCCCACCCCCATTAAGGAAACCACCATAAAAAATTTCTCCAAAGCCAACTTCATGCTTCTTAAGTCAGAAGTGTCTAACTTCACGACACCCACACAGATAGAAAATAGAGGCACGATTGCTGAATCATGAACCATGCCATCCCCAACATAACCAAGACTCTATCCTCCAAAAAAAAGGAAACCAGTCTGGTGGTCCCCTGCCATAAACAAACTCTACAACAGAAGGAAGAAACTGTTGCAAAAAAGAGTAAAATCCCATGATTGCAGGAACTTCCTGGTCAGCCTCAGCAAGAAGCTGAGATCCCTCCTAAAATCCTCCAAAGCTAGTTACGAAAATAAAATTGCCATGGATTCTAAAGACAACCACAAAGCGTTCTACAGCTATGTCAAGAATCTCAATGACAACACTTAGATCTGCTCTGAACTACAACACAATGGCACTATATTTACCAAACCAACTGATATTGCCAACATCCTGGCAGACAGGTTCAGGGCAAACTTTACCCCCCCCCTCAACCCCCAAAGGGTCCATCTCCATACCAGAAGATTGCAAAGCCCCTGTAATCACAGACACACAGGTAAAGGCCGCACTCTCCAAAGCCAGGAATACAGCATCCATGGGACCGGACAACATCCCAGGCTGCATTCTGCATGAACTACAGAACAAACTGGCACCCCACCTAAGTACCATGTTCAACCATAGCCTCACTTCAGGCTTTGTGCCTATGGAATGGCGCACAGAGATGCTTATCCCACTCCACAAAGGGGGTGTCACTACTAACCCTGGGAACTACCACCACATTAGCCTGACGAGCCTGGCCTGCAAGGCCATGGAATGCATCATTCTGAGCTTATAAACAAAGACATAGGTAATCTCCAAACTCTGGACCCCACTCAGTTTGGGTTTGTAAAAGGTAGATCATGCCTCCTAAACCTGATTGCCTTCCTCAAAGCAGTCACCAGAGCTGTAGACGAGGGTAAGGTGGTGCACACAGCCTATCTTGACCTCTCCAAGACTTTTGACACCATCCTCCACTCTGGTATTATAGATAAACTCACTGGACTAGGCAAAAATCCCTATGTCACAAGATGGGTGGCCAACTGGCTCACTAACAGAACCACACAGTGAAGGTAGCCGACTCTAAATCCAACTTCAGACCAGTGATGAGCAGAGTACCACAGGGTTCAGTCCTGGGTCCTCTCCTGTTCAGTATCTACTTTGCTGAAGTCCAGGCTAATGCAGCTGGTCTCTGGCTAATGAAATTCGCAGACGACTGCAAACTAGGAGCCATAATAGATTCCCCTAAGGATGTGGACATTCTACAAAGACTCTGAGACTGATGCTTGGCATCAAAGTCATAGCCTGAAGCTCAATGCCAAGAAGTGCATTGTCATCCTCTGTGGAAAAACACTGTACTCATGAACTACCTCATAGGCAGTAGCCTACTAAACACTGAATGTGTGATAAGAGACCTTGGGACACAGGTGGATAGTAGTCTCTCCTTTGATAATCACGTAGGCACAGTAGTCAGGAAATCCTTCTACGTGGCATGCCTCATCACAAAGGGGTTCTCCTCCAGAAAAAGAGAGGTCATCGTTCCTCTCTACTCATCCCTCATCAGACCATTATAGAGTACATGCCCCATTTGGCATGTATCTCACAAGACATTTGCAGCAACTATAAAGGCCACAGAAATACCTCACAAAGAGGATTACCAGCCTCAAACAGATGCCCTACGCAGACCGTCTCAAATAACTTCAGCTCTACTTCGTCACATATCAACTATGCAGAAGTGATCTCTGCCTAACATACAAAGCCATGTCTAACCCAGATCTAATGGACATGCTACACTTAAAGAAATCCCAATCTCTCTGAGCCACACACTCCAGGGACCTAAACCTTGTCACCACAATAAACAGAACATGCTGGAGGTATAGATTCCTGTCTCAGAGACTTCCCATGCTCTGGAACAGGCTATCCTACCCATTCATGTCAAGCAAAGCTCCTCATTAGCCCTCTTTAAGGTAAATCTTGACAATTGGAGGGGAAATAGGAAATTCACCCAGGGGATCACTTCAGTGGCTCTGCTTGACAGTGGCACAGGAAAATAATTTTATTGGGTGGCAAAAGTCAGGGAAACTAGTTTGGCTAGGCTTATATAGGCCATGGGGCTGATAGCCTAGTACATACCTATGAACCTATGAACCTATCAGTGTACATTTAGTTGCACTTGGCTGGATGAGAGTTTTACTTCATTTCTTACTGCAAAGCTGTTTTTGTGGCAAACATGGATAAGGCACCCATCCTGTTTTCAGAAGGTGCATTGGAGTGAGAGTTGAAATCCACACCTATGTAGATATATCTCATGTGTACTAACATTTTCTACTGTGTATGTCATAGACTGATTCTCCTCATTTTGGCTATTTCTCAGTTTATTTATTTATTTATGTTGAGGCCATTGTTTGTCCAGTGTGCTGATTAGTGCAAAAGGGTTTAGCTATGCTCATCTGGTTTTCACATAGAGCAGCAATGTACAAACTGGACAAATGGAGCACTCATGTAGCAGACAGGACCCAGTCACAAACATAAACTGGATGCATTCAATTAATACTATTGCCCATTATGCAAACACTCTGCCTGCCAGTGTGCACCCTTGAGTACTGTGTTTATGCAATGGTAAGTGATGTGCAACATTTTCAAATGTTGCAAAACCAAAAAGTGTACAGTCTCAGTACATGCGATAGCTGCAATTGCTGGAAAAACATAATTCTACATTGGTCTTGATCTGTAATACACATGGCAGGCATTCATGGAGAGGTTTTGAGATTTTGTGCTCAAAGATGGGGTGTCCAGGAGTCCAAAGTGTTTGTTGGACATCTAGTGAATGAATATGGGCTCAGGCTATTGCAGAGGGATTGTTGTGGCTCAGATTACAAGTCAGAGACATGGAATAGTCTTGCCCAGGCTTTGACCAGTGGTACTGGTATCCTCTGCACTGGTGAACAATGTAGGAATCACTACAGAGACCTCTGGCTGAGGAAAACGGATAGACTCAAACATTGGATCAAGGAATGCAGGACTTGGAGGACCCCACAGATGTTTAAGTATCACTTATAGAGGCTACTTGTAAGAGTTTAAAGCTGGATCTAGTCAGGATTGGTATTCATAATGGTATTCTATTCTGTTTCTTCCACATCCATCACAGACCGAGAACTAAATGCATGAACTCATGCTGCTAGATTGACATGGATGTGAGAAGCATGTGGTATGCATGCATCTGAACAGTACTGTTATTTAAGCATTAAAAGTAAAGACAACTTTATTTGTTTATTGTACAGCTGTTTCAAATTTTGCATGCATCTCTCAACTGTAACAGGAAAGCATGCATGCATTAGTCTGTAGTCCAATACAACAGTTCACTATTAGAGAGTAGTTAGAGGTTGTGGGTTCAAAAACTACACTTCCCAAATATACAATACTTTTAAGTTTTCATCTATATTGCAATGTAACATCAGAGCTCTAAAGCAGTGGCACCAGTGGCTTGCTGTAAACTGTAATCAGTATAACTGGAATACGCATATGTGCAATATATGCACACATCAATGATTGCTTGCAGCAATCTGTAGTACAGTGTACAGGTGTTATGAACTGAGTAGTGTTAACAGTATAAAGTTATTTGTTAGGAGTTGGTAGTCTTCCAAGTAAAGGTAACAGAACAGAATGAAATAATTGTATCAATGCATTGCACATTACATTTGAAGTTGCTAATGTTCTCCCTTATTTTTCTCTCACCTCAAACCTTAGTTTCTTTTTTTTTCATTTTGTTTTTTCCCACAGCACAGTGAGGTAGGCCTGCCCCACAGGATCCATCTGCCCATACTCCACTGGCTACTGCACCAAGGCCCAGCACTTCTGGGATGCAACCTGGTAGCACCCCCTCTGCTGCCCCTGCACTACCTGGTCTCTCAGGAAGTTCTGTTCTGCAGGATAGGCCAGTGGTTCCCTCTGGGAGCAGTGGCAGAGGTGGTGATTTTATCACCCCATTGAACTGCAAGGGTTGCTGTGGAGGATTGTGTGCCACACAGTTGGTGCATGCCTACACCGGATGGAGACAGTGCTTTCCATTAGAGCAGTGAGGTGACACTGATAACAGTCCAGTGGGTGATGACTTGATTCTCACTGTCACCCAGTTTCACATCCATGGGTTTGCGGTGTCCCCACCCTCACCCCAATCAAGTTGTTCATCTATCTCTTGTGTCCTTCACCATCCCTGTGTGTCGTCTTATATGTCCTGTCTGTCTGCAATTGTTTCCTCACCTACCCAACCTACAGTACCTGACCCAGACATACTTATGTTCCTTCCCCAACATTCCTCTCTCTTAAAAAAAAAGGGCCCCCCCCCCCAAATAAAATGTTGTCCCATTCATAGCTCTCCATTTCACACACATGCTTCTTGACATCCTTGTTTTATCTATTTGGCTATACAACATGATTGTGTTGTGGTCACCCCTCACTCTGGAGGTGACAGTCCAAATTCAGCTAATATTCTGCATATATCATCATGATTTACTATCAAAGAAATGGATAGCTATGGTTCTTTCCTACATCCCTCCTGCACAGTCCTGGCCTCCTTTCTCTTTGTTTTCCACCCTGCTTGCTCCCCATTACACCAATTCCCTGTCTTCCCCATTTCTTTTCTTTAAAGCACAATAGCATGATGGTGAACATCATGCACCAATGCAAAGCAATGGTGAATGGCAGCAATATAAGTAAATGTATTTAAAAGTATCATACACACTTGTAAAATTCCTACTTACATCCGTATTCAAACCCAGTAACATCTGCCTCCAACAATAATGCACTAACACATGCTGCCACAGAATCAGCTATGTAGCAGATGTATTTTATACAGTCAATAGTAACTGTCACAGTTTAGCAAGGATTTCCCTTTGTACTCTCCCTTACTTACTCCCCATATCACCAGTGTTGTATCTTCCCCATTCATTTTGTATGAAGCATCATTGCACAATCCTCATTAATGTTTTATAAAAAAAATATTGCTCAATACCCATTTAGCTTTATAAAGCATTAATGTGGGATGGAGAGCTATGGTGTACGTCACACACCATCATTAAGAAATGCTAGTACAAAAGTAGTTCAATGTATTAGCTACAGCTCTATTCAGAACCAGTACCATCTGACCCCAAAATTTAATGTATCACTGCATTAAGTGAATTAATACCTGCAGCCAGAGAGTCAGTTAATTAGTAGGTGCATGCAACAGCAGTTAAGTCTACCATTTGCTATTCAGTGTCTAAAATATATCTGCTCCAAAGCTGAGTCTGTAGCACCATCTGTTAATGCAGTAATGCATTCATCTTTGGGTTCAGATGGTACTGTGTTTGAATCCAGGTGAATGCAACAGTTTCAAATACTTTTACATGTAAATGGAAATTCTAAAGTGTGATGGTATGGCGTCTCTAAAATCCACCTGCTAATTAACTGACTCTGTGGCACACATGTTCATGCACTCAGTGGAGTAATATGCACATTTTTGAGCTAGATGGTACTGGTTTCCAATACAGCTGTATATAACACTTATATCTTTTGCCTTAGCTGCCAATTAGTGCATGATGCATGCCATTGCACAATTATGCTTTAAAGAAAAGAAATGGGGAAGACTGGAAAGTGGTGAAATAGGGAGCAAGCAGGGGAAGAACAAAGTGAAAGGAGGCTAGGAATGTGTGGGAAGGACGTAGGAAAGAATCATAGCTATTCATTTCTTCAATAGTCAAAAATGTTCAGATGTGTAGAATGTTAGCTAAATTTGCAGTGTCAGTTGACTTCTGAACTCAACCATAACCCTCACTAATTTCATTGGCTTAACCACCCCCTGCACCATCTTACTCATGTGTGCTAATCATAACAATGCCCCTGTCCTTAACTCTAACCCTACACATTATATTACCAAAACAACTTTGACTAACTGAGGTCTATATTATAACATCAAATTTTATAAAGTTTGAATGTTATAATATCGAACCAGTTTTGTCGAACGCTGAAAGCAGCAAAGGTGCAGGACACCAAATTCTTTCCCAGGGAAAAAATTCAGTGGGCCGTTGCTGTGGCTTCGCTGTTTTCAGCATTCCATATGTTGGAACATTACGGGTCGAGTTCAGGTAAGTGTGTGATTGTGTGTAGGTTAAGGTTAGGGGGCAGGTTAGGTGAGTTAGGGTTAGGGAGTGAGTCAGATAAGTCTGCGGTTGTGTGTAGGTTAGGGTTGGGGGGTGGGTTAGGCGAGTTAGGGTTAGGGCGCGGGTGAGTGTGTGATAGTGATGGACCTTAGGGTTAGGGTTGGGTTAAGGTAAGTGGATAGCTAGTAGTGTATGTAAAGTTTAGTTTAGGTGTAGGATTTTAAGTGTATGTGTGTGGATTACTGTTTTTTGTGTGTGTTTGTGTTGTGTGCATGTTTCTTAGAATGGCGATTTTTTTCCCTGGGAAAAAAATCGCTATTCTGACTGTTCGATGTTTGCGGATTTTGATGTTTAGGGTTCTATATTATAACATTCAATCTTTGTAGTTTTCGATGTTATAATATAGACCCGACTAACTGTACCGCTACACAAGATGAAAAACATGCACAATAGTGAGTGTCCCCTTACCTAACCCTTAGTCTAATCCTAACCTGTGAGCTCTTTCATATTCACAGCTGCTATAACACAGTCTTGCACATCTTCGCAACCACCACTTTTTTCAAACATTAATTTTCATGCTTACTCCTGCTTTCCTAACTGTATAAAACTAAATTCAACGAATAACAAACAAGTGAAAATAAGTTCAAAAGTTCAGGGTAGAACAAGATTTTAAACGTAAAAAAGTTTATTCTTTTTAAATATAATAGGAGTATTACTCATAAACACACTTTTCATAAATAATAATAAAAAATAGTAGGGTGCCCCTGTCTCAATCCCTTCGGTCCTCTAACAAACCTCTAGTTACTATATGTAAATCTAATAACTCAGCTGGTGACTCCCTTTTCTCCAACACCATTGGTAAGTCTTGGAATCACCTGGAATAACCCTAACTCGCCTAACCCACCCCCCAACCCTAACCTACACACAACCGCAGACTTATCTGACTCACTCCCTAACCCTAGCTCTCTACTATTGCAGTCTCATACTTGTACACTTTCCTCTCTCTTTTCTTATCTATCATGTTCTTTTTTTTTTTCTCTTACCTCCTACCATATTTAGTCCAAAACTGATAATTTTAAGTATTACTAAACCAGGACTTAATTCTTATGTTGAGCACAATACTTACTTATCCTATCAAACTTTGTTCCCTTCATTTTGTTTTGTATTGACTGTCTGTACAATTTGTGGAGCTTTTCTCCCCGGGCCTCTGCTGAAAATGGAGTTGTCTCCAGTTAGACTAGCCCGGTTAACAAATGTTAAATAAATAAAATAAAATAAAATTTACAACTTGAAACGCTTTTCATCACCAAAAGTATGGTAACTTCCTCAGAAGTAAATACCCAGTTAATGCAACAGATTTAAAATACACAGCACCAAACGGCACATGATAAAATGAACCAATCAATGAAATGTTTCATTTAAAGAAAAAATCCATATTAAAACCCATATGTCACATTAATGAAAATATAAAACTCTATACAGACCACTTCAAGTACTAAAATAAGAATTTGTTAGTGAAGTAGGTAAAATAAAAACACCCTACTATTTTTTATTATTATTTATG
This sequence comes from Protopterus annectens, assembly GCF_019279795.1. Lineage (NCBI taxonomy): Eukaryota > Metazoa > Chordata > Ceratodontiformes > Protopteridae > Protopterus > Protopterus annectens. The sequence continues at coordinate 433,564,017 of NC_056731.1, read as the reverse complement.
AAAAGTGTGTTTATGAGTAATACTCCTATTATATTTAAAAAACAGCTTGTATAAGGGAAATCAAGTTTAACCTTATACGATAATTTTATGTTATGTTTATATATATATATATATATATATATATATATATATATATATATATATATATATATATACACACACACAACTATATGTTTTTTTATATGGTTATGCATCATTTTTTCAAGGATAGTTCTGTTTGAATTAAAACAGTCGGGACAAATGACTGTAAGTACATTTCACTGAAAAGCATTTTCACTGAAAACATTTTACAGAGCATATATGTCATCAAAAGCTCTGCCCTTCCATACCCCATTAATTATATGTTCTAACTCCATGGTCACATGTCCATGGAGAAAAGAAAAAATACAAAGATCTACACATCTGGGGGGGTACATTATGATGATGGGTATTTCCAATCCAAGCAATATCTTCTCAATTAAATCGCTAACAACACTCATAATCAAAACTGACAGAAATACCATCTACGTTCTTCTGCAGTTTTCAATAAAAGACTTCTTAGTCAAAAATGTACTTTCAGACCAGATTTTTAACTAAATATGTGATTCAGTCAGACCTACCATCTGTGAAGTAATACGCTGCACACACACACACACACACACACACACACACACACACACACACACACACACACACATATCTAATCTATCTCTATTTATATATATATATATATATATATATATATATATATATATATATATATATATATATATATATATATATAAAAAACCCAGCCACTAGGGATGCACAAGCCAGTTCATTTCTTTGTGCCCGTCTCAAGCCTGCATAAATGGGGAGGGTTGCGACAGGAAGGGCATCCGGCGTAAAACTTCGTCAAATCATTTCATGCAATCACCAGTAAATATTTCCATACCAGATCGGTCGAGGCCCGGGTTAACAATGACCACCACCAGTACTGTTAGCCAACAGGGTGCTGGCGGAAATTGGGCTACTGTTGGCTGAAGGAGGAGAAAAGGCGGAAGGCATGGCCGAAGGCAGGAAGAAAGGAGAAAGGCTAGGACTGTGGTAGTGAGGGTCGGAACTTTGAATGTTGGCAGTATGACTGGTATAGGGAGAGAGCTAGCTGATATGATGGACAGAAGGAAGGTTGATATATTGTGTGTGCAAGAGACCAGATGGAAGGGGAGTAAGGCTAGGTGTATTGGAGGTGAGTTCAAATTGTTTTATCATGGTGTAAATGGGAGGAGAAATGGCATAGGAGTTATTTTGAAGGAACAGTATGCGAAGACTGTTTTGGAGGTGAAAAGAGTGCCGGATAGAGTGATGTTTATGAAGCTGGAAATTGATGGTGTAATGATGAATGTTGTTAGTGCATATGCTCCACAAGTTGGGTGTGCAATGGATGAGAAAGAAAAATTTTGGAGTGAATTGGATGAAATGGTGATGACTGTACCCAAGGGTGAGAGAGTGGTGATTGGAGCAGGTTTCAATGGGCATGTTGGTGAAGGGAACAGAGGGGATGAGGAAGTGACGGTTAGGTATGTTGTTAAACAAAGGAATGCAGAAGGTCAGATGGTAGTGGATTTTGCTAAAAGGATGGACATGGCTGTGGTGAATACATATTTTAACAAGAGGGAGGAGCATAGGGTGACATACAAGAGTGGAGGAAGATGCACACAGGTGTATTATATCTTATGTAGGAGGGCCAGTTTGAAGGAGATTGGAGACTGTAAAGTGGTGACCAGAGAAAGTGTAGTTAGGCAGCATAGGATGGTGGTTTGTAGGATGATGTTGGTGATCAAGAAGAGGAGGAGGAATGTGAGGGCAGCACCAAGGATCAAATGGTGGAAATTGAAAAAGGGTAATTGTGAGATGGAGTTCAGGGTTGAGTTAAGACAGGCACTGGGTGGCAGTGAAGAGTCACCAAATAGCTGGGTAACTACAGCAGAGCTAGTAAGGGAGACAGCTAGAAAGGTGCTTGGTATCACATCGGGACAAAGGAAAGATGACAAGGAGACATGGTGGTGGAATGAGGAAGTACAGAACAGTATACAGGCAAAGAGGTTGGCAAAGAAGAAGTGGGATTGTCAGAGAGATGAAAGTAGACAGGAGTATAAGGAGATGAGGTGCATGGCAAAGAGATAGGTGGCGAAGTCTAAGGATAAGGCATATGAAGAGTTGTATGAAAGGTTGGACACGAAGGAGGGAGAAAAGGACCTGTACCAATTGGCTAGACAGAGGGACCGAGCTAGGAAAGATGTGCAGCAAGTAAAGGTGATAAAGGATAATGAGGGAAACATAATCACAAGCGAGGAGAGTGTGTTGAGGAGATGGAAAGAGTACTTTGAGTGGTTGATGAATGAATAGAATGAGAGGGAGAGAAGGTTGGATATTGTAGAGATAGTGAATCATGAAATACAATGGATTAGCAAGGAGAAGGTAAGGATAGCTATGAAGAGAATGAAGAATGGAAAGGCTGTTGGCCCAGATGACATACCTGTGGAAGCATGGAGGTGTTTAGGTGAAATGGCAGTGGAGTTTTTAACCAGATTGTTTAAGGAAATCTTAGAAAGTGAGAGGATGCCTGAGGAATGGAGAAAAAGTGTTTTGGTACCGATTTTTAAGAATAAGGGTGATGTGCAGAGCTGTAGTAACTACAGAGGGATTAAAGTGATCAGTCACAGCGTGAAGTTATGGGAAAGAGTTGTGGAAGCTAGGTTAAGAAGGGACGTAATGATTAGTGAACAGCAGTATGGTTTCATGCCGGGAAAGAGCCCTACAGATGCGATGTTTGCTCTGAGAGTGTTGATGGAGAAGTACAGAGAATGTCAGAAGGAGTTGCATTGCGTTTTTGTAGACTTAGAGAAAGCATATGACAGGGTGCCTAGAGAGGAGTTGTGGTACTGTATGAGGAAGTCAGGAGTGTCAGAGAAGTATGTAAGAGTGGTACAGGATATGTACGAGGGTAGTGTGACAGTGGTGAGGTCTGCAGTGGGAGTGACGGATGCATTTAAGGTGGAGGTGGGGTTATATCAAGGATCAGCTCTGAGCTCTGTCTTATTTGCAAAGGTGATGGACAGGTTGACAGACGAGATCAGACAGGAGAACCCATGGAACTATGATGTTTGCAGATGACATTGTGATCTGTAGTGAGAGTAGGGAACAGGTGGAGGAGACCCTGGAGAGATGGAGATATGCTCTAGAGAGAAGAGGAATGAAGGTCAGCAGGACTAAGACAGAATATATGTGTGTGAATGAGAGGGAGGATAGAGGAATGGTGAGGATGCAAGGAGTAGAGGTGGTGAAGGTGGATGAGTTTAAATACTTGGGGTCAATAGTTCAGAGTAACGGTGAGTGTGGAAGAGAGGTGAAGAAGAGAGTACAGGCAGGATGGAGTGGGTGGAGAAAAGTGTCAGGAGTCATTTGTGACAGACTAGTACCTGTAAAATTGAAAGGGAAGGTCTACAAGAGGGTAGTGAGACCAGCTATGTTATATGGGTTGGAGACAGTGGCATTGACAAAAAGGCAGGAATTTGAGTTGGATGTGGCTGAGTTAAAGATGTTAAGATTTGCACTGGGTGTGATGAGGGTGGACAGAATTAGGAATAAGTATATTAGAGGGTCAGCCCAGGTTGGAAGGTTTGGAGACAAAACCAGAGAGGCAAGATTAGGTTGGTTTGGACATGTGCTGAGGAGGGATACTGAGTATATTGGGAAAAAGATGCTAAGGATGAAGCTACCAGGTAACAAAAAAAGAGGAAGGCCTAAGATAAGGTTTATAGATGTGGTGAGAGAGGACATGCAGGTAGTAGGTGTGACAGAGCAAGATGCAGAGGACAGGAAGAAATGGAAACAGGTGATCCACTGTAGCGACCCCTAATGGGAACAGCCGAAAGAAGATTGATATATATATATATATATATATATATATATATATATATATATATATATATATATAAAATCTTTGTGTCGGTGTGTAAAGCAGACCAGATTTGCAAACTGATCTGCACAATGAGTGCCAAGAGGTAAGTTTAAAATGTAGAAAAAGGAGCTAGTATTATCAATTTTATTTAGTAGGGAGATAAATTAATGGAGTTGTTTAGGCTTAGGGAGGAGGTTTGAGTGTGATCATGTAGGTTGTTTATTTAGTTTGGAGAAATAAGATGGGAAGGATGAGTAAGCCTGGTGATAAGGTTCTGGCACACATGGATGCTAACACTGACTGGAGGAGGGCAGAGAAAGCTTGCCCAGTAGCCATGAATGACAGTCAGTTCTCTTAGACTTTTGCATTTTATTTTTGTGGCTTCCAGCACAGGTCAAAGTGTGAGGAAAAGTTATGTTTTTTACCACCTTGGTAATGCAAAATAAGGGCAAGAAACAGCATTAGGTTGCCTTTTGGCAATGACTATTTCTGCAGTTTGCATAGTTTTATCTGATTAATATTGTAAATTCAAAATTTGATAATTATTACTGATTATTGGTTTTAACTAAGTTTTAGTAGTGCATGATGTAACACTGGAAAAAACTCAGTTTCTATGCACTGCTAGAAGATGAAAGTAATTAAGGCTAATCCTGTTGCATTTGTGTAGAATGCATGAAAGACTAGCATGTAGGGCAGCACATATTATCTGTAGCTGCATGTTATGTGCCTCAGAATTCATAATGTGGGGAGCAGAACATCACTGTGTACACTCACATCATTCATTTAACTATGCAGACAGGTCAGTTGAAGTTAATATAGGCAGGCAGTCAGGTAAAAATAATGTTCAAGCTTTTTAATGATCTAATTTCTCTACTTAAGTATTTGCTCTTGTCAGATTCTAACATATTTGAATAAACAGCAAGGCATAGTTATAACAGTCATAGGTTTTTGCATTGTTCTGATTAGGATAACAGTTCTAGTATAATTGCTGCTTAAAACAAAGGTAGTCATATTTCCATCCTGGACAGTGATTCAGTTACTCAAGCCTCCCCAAAAAATTCAAGATGCAGTCCTCCTAGCATGACAATGAGATTGCCATATTGAAGGTCAGAGGTTTCACATGGATGGACAAGCCAGGCATTGCATCCACTTTCTCTATGCTACTGGTTCACCCAATTGACTGGAATTCGTTGGGGGAGTAATTGGGTGAAAAGTATTATTTTGACAAGGTGATGCCAATGGGGTGTGCAGTGGCCTGTTACACTTTTAAAAAATGCAGCAATTTATCGGATATTGCCAACCCAGGAAAGGCAATATTCTGCTGTCCATTACCTGGATAACTTCTTAATTTTGGGCTTGAATAAGAAGTCCACAGAAGGAGCAGGGGTAAGGTTCAAAAGGGTGTGTGAGGTACTGTGGGTGCCTTTGGCTATACCAACTCATGTATGATATGGCTGCCAGAGGACAGGTCGAAGTGGCTGAGAGACAAGATTAAGACAGTTCAAGGGAAGAAGAAAACAGGAGCAGGAGAGATCACTGAGTTTTTATGTCTGTTCATTTTTTCTTGTCATGTGATCACCATTGCTCACATGTTTTGGATTCTTTAGTGGAAGGACTGAGGAGCAAAGTAACATTTCTAGAGATCACTCCCATTTGGACAGTACTAGTGATTTGGAAGGATGAGTTAAGAAACTTCAGGATCAGGTTCTATAGAGACAATCAGCCTATTTTGGAAATCTTGTTCATATGGCATGTAGTGCAATGCAATTCAACATGACTTTTACTGTGATATATGTACTAGGCATATGGAATGACATTGCTGATGCTCTTTGTCAACACCAGCCAGACAGGTCCAGAGTCCTAGTTCCGCAGGCAGCCCCTACTGTGGAAGGCTTTCTAGACATAGTTTGGAACATTGGGATTGAATAATAGGAAGAGTGTTGATTGAGTCATGGGCACCTATCACCAGAACATCATAAAGCAATGCAGATGCTCATGATTTTCATGTGGAGATTAATAGGGTACAAACAAAACTAGTAATCACACTTGCTATGAATGTTCTTAGCACACAGGTGGGAATGCAGAGATGTGGTGATGACAGCTCAAGTATACATAGTGACCATCAGCTAGTCTGTGAAAGGAAGTGGCCTCCCTGATTTGACAAAAGATTGATTTGTGAACAGGATGTTAAAAGGTTGGGAGAAATCTTGGGGAAAAGAAGGCAAAATGCAAGGGACCCCAGGGAGACGATCATTTCCCATCCTGCTGATAGGGTTGAAGGAGACTGGAGGTACCTACCACAACTTCACAGCGTGGGCCAGCCTTTTTCTTACAATGTGCTATGGGGCTGTTAATATTTGTGAGCTGCTGCCATGGGACTCAGTGACACCCCAGAACAAGGGTGTAAGATGGAGAGACACAGTGTCACCCAAGGCTGGTAGTGCAGATATGGCCTCAATCCTTGAAGCTGGATCAGAAGATGGTTGGTAAGCAGATGTTGCTCAGTGACAACAAGGAACAGGAACTCTGCTTCTCACAGGGTTAGCAACTATGGGCCATATGGTGCCTGGAAAAGAATGAATGGGCTTGTGTTTAAGAAAAAAGACTGCAGGCCTTTCACAGGAAGGCAGGCAGAGGCTGTGACAGTAGATGCTTGCTCACCAAGAGGTGAATGTCACAGACTACTCTAGGCAGTCTTTCAGAGTAGATAGGGCCACTGATTTGGGCGTGGCTGGTGCCATGGTAGAGCTCATCAATAGTGCAGGAAAGTAGAGGTCAAGGGCCTTCTTATCCTATCAGATATATATATATATATATATATATATATATATATATATATATATATATATATATATATGGGTCTAGGACTATTCACTGAAAGCACATTTCACTGAAAGTCAAATGACGTGCACAAATCGCTGAAAGCACAATTCACTGAAAACTCAATTCACTGAAACACATTTCACTGAATATTATATATGGTCTTTTCCCCACTGTAGTGCGACCCTGGAGTTTGTATATATAGTAAGTGGAGGGGGGCATAGCCCCCCACATACTTTGAATATATATTAAGTTTATAAAAGAGTAATTTATTTAAATTGCAAGTATCCATGTGTATAGTTAAAAATATTTAAAATAGGTGGGGGCGCACATCCCCCCTCTCTATATATTCCAACTCCAGGGTCGCACTACAGTGGGGAAAATGTCATATATAACTTTCAGTGAAATGTGTTTCAGTGAATTGTGTTTTCAGTGAATTGAGCTTCAGTGAATTGTGCACAGTCAAATGTGTTTCAGTGAAATGTGCTTTCAGTGAATAGTCCTAGACCCATATATATATATATATATATATATATATATATATATATATATATATATATATATATATATATATATTACTTACAAATACTCAGCATGGCTTTTGCCCCTACCATAGTACTACCACAGCCCTTATTAACTTCACTAACACCATTAGTCAACTTAGAAATAAATGTGAGCCAGTATCAGCAATCTTTTTAGACTTCTCAAAAGCCTTCGATACAGTGTCTCATAACAAACTGCTGGCTGCCTTGTCCAAACAGAACCTAAGCTACTCCATTCTATCCTGGTTTCAGAACTACCTCATAGATTGGCAACAAGCAGTATGGTGGAACAAAGCTCTTTCTCCCTTACTACCAGTAACTATGGGTGTGCTTCAAGGGTCTATTCTCGGCCCTCTCCTTTTTATCCTGCTTACAAATAATCTCCATATTGCTACAACTCTAGCCACCCTTATACAGTGTGCAGACGACTCCACTGTCATATGTTCTGCCCCAACTCTACCTGAACTACAGAACTTAACCCAAACATCCTTCAATGCTATTGAATCATGGTTGGCAGATGCCCAATTAATCTTGAACCCAAATAAAACTAAACTCATGCTCTTCCACTCCACTAAATTCAAAACCCACCACTTACTTCAACATCACATCCAGTAATAAGACTTTGATTGAACCAGTACCATCCACCCAACTTCTCAGTGCTGTTATTGATCAAAATCTGAAGTTTGACTTACACATTGCTCAGACTGTAAAAAAAGTGCACAAGAAAATAGGTCCCTTATACAGATGCAAAAACTACCTAACCACAAACTGCAGAATAACCACAGCCAGAACTCATCTTCTGTCAACTTTACTATACGCCTCGCCCATCCTTACCAACCTCTCCAAATCAGACCTAAGCAAGCTAGATCTCTGCTATAATAGGATAGCTAAATTTGCCACTAGCTGTCCTCCTAGAACCCATCATTGTAAGGCCCTAAGACAACTATCTTGGTTAGAACTACCCCACCAACTAATTCTCACGCAACTCTCTACTGCCCACCAGATGTACTATAAACCCAATAAAACACTAGCTCTACAAAGCCTCCTAAATCCCCATATAAGTACCCGTCCACTAAGATCCACTTCTAAAGCTCTAATTGAAGTAATCAGGAGTAAAAATAACTCAGGTGACTCTCTATACTCCTACTGCATTGCTAAACTGTGGAATGCCTTACCACTTGAAATTAGAACTATAACTAGCTTAAAAAACTTCAAGCATCACATTAAAGCCCACCTCACCAATTCCTGGACTTGTACATGTACTGGGCATGGGGAGCCCAAACCAGGGAACTAGGGGATTTTAAAATTTTAATTGCATATGTAATGAGCATTGAATTTAAATCATATGACTACCTTATGTTGTATTTTTTCCTTTTCATTGTTAATATCTATCAGATTTTAAGTCTTCAGTTTGCTATGCTACCTGTATATAAGACTAAGTATCGTAATTGCACTCTTATTGTATACAATGTCACTACCTGCTACTACTGTAAGAACTGTCTTCTAGAAGCATTGTTATACAAGATTATTGGTCTTATCTCCCACTTGACCAATTTATTCTGTTCTAGTCTTTCTACCGTTATGAATGTCTGTTACTATTTTTTTCTTTATTGTATTATACAATTTTCTTTCTACTAACAAAATAGTTTACTAACAATGGAGCTTTTCTCCCCGGGCCTTCGCTGAAAAAGGGTTTTTATGCCCAGTCGGGCTCTCCTGGTAAACAAATGTAAAATAAAATAATAAATAATATCATATTTATAGATACAGATGTATTGATATACATGGGAAAGAGATATATACACAACCACATACACAAAAAAGAGTATTTTGGAGAGTTGATGATGTGGGGAGGTCAAAAAGGAAAGAAAGAAAGAAAGAAAGAAAGAAAGGAAGGAAGAAAGAAAGGAAGGAATACTGCATTTGGTTCACTTGGTCTCTGTTAATGACTGTTTTCTCTGTCACAGGTGTGCAACATATTTTCTTCAATGGGAACTCCAGTGTGTGTTGTGCAATGAAGAGAACAATGATCCATCCCACTGGGACTGGGATTAGATTGAGATGGTTTGAAAGTCCACTAGAACAGCTGGATGAATCACTGGGATCAGCTACTGCTGACTGTGTGCACAATGTTGCAAGAGTTTGGTCAAGCCAGAGTTGTGCTGATTCATTTGGAGAGGGGGGGATTTTGGGATAGTTAATGAAAAGAGACTGTTAGGCATGATACTGAGAGATCTGTTGAAGGTGAAGAGCATGTGCAGGTGAGCCCATGAGATTTGGTCCAAGATGCTGTGATGACCGTGCTCTGGCCCAGCAATCAAGGAGCCTCAATCCTCACCACTAACACCAGGGAGGTCATCTCCTAGATGAGGAAAGGATGACTCCTCACTGGCACAGTTATAGGGTCCAGGTCGCAGCCTAACTGGGCAAGCTAGAACCTCCAGTACCCTCTCTGTCCAACCAGTGCTTCGTGTCCCTGCCAAGTAGCTGACACAACACACACACATTTTGAGATAAGTATTTATACACTTTACAGACACACCTGAGAAAGGCTGACACAGATTCTCCAGCTGTGTCCTTTTAACCAGAATATACTGTGGTAATTACTGCCACCACCCAGTTAATAATATCAGCTACTAAAAGGCCCTTAAAAGGGTGTCCAATTGCTACTGTGCAATATTAATATCCAATGGTAATGTGACTATACAGTCTAAGGCTTATTAGAAGGGTGTAGACAGTAAACTCTAAAGCATATTTCATCTCTACACAAACCAGCCACAGGTAGAAGGTTTTAAAATATTTAATAATAAATAATTAAAACACAAGACAAATTTACTACACCACAGAGATATCTAAGAGTTCACAGATCACACAAAAACTTAAAGTAATACAGTAGGACAGGTCTGGTTTCAAAGAAAACTACCTAATTAATCTTTACTATCTTTAACTATTCCTACAAGATATCACAGTGCTAAAAACTTACATGTGAGCATAAGCAGAATGCTGATAAGTTAGATGTCCAGATCAAAATGCTTTAGGTCTCTTGTGAGAAATAGTATTTAAACATTACTAACAAACATGTCTCTAAGGCCCTCCCAAAATTACATCATTTCTGACATTTAAGTTTTCCTGGTATTCATATTGCATCATCTTAACACCTGGTCTGAGTGCTCAGGCCACAAACTGCGTTATTTAGCAATCTAACTCCTGCACAGAAACTTACAACAATAGAAGACATTTCACATGTATATACTAACAGATACTAAAGCAATAAAGCACCTTCCACATCTAAATTCTGGTCATAAACTTTAGCCTTAAAACAATGGGCATGAAATCTTTATCCAGCCGCTGAATTCTAACATGAAAGGATACAACATGCTTCACTGGGCCAGTAGAGTGCAATGTTGTCACATATTTTGCAGTTCCACATTTCACAGTGTTTTCTTACATTTAAAAACAAGCCTGTATTTTACATTTATTTATACAGTTGATAGAATTAGATATCAAATTCTATTTGACTAGGCTGGCAGCCTTCACCCATTTCTCCCCAGTTGTCACATCTCTCCCCCCCCCCGGGGAACTCCAGCAAGTTTTTCAAGTATCCCTTGAGAAACATCGCTTGAGAGTGTCAGGTCTATGTGTGTGTACCTCACCCTGTTCCCTGTCTTGAGAGCCCACCTGCATTGGCATTGCTGCTCCCACTGTGGTTCTGCATTGACATATCATATGCTTGCAACCCCAGACTCCATCTTAGCAACTTGGCATTTTGCTGACTGGCTCTGTTTAACCATGTTAGAGGGCTGTTATCTGTCATCACAGTGAATTTTCTTCCATACAGATAAGGCTGAAGTTTTTGTAGTGCCCACACTAAGGCTAGACATTCCTTTTCTACTGCTCCATAGCATTCCTCCCTGGGTTGGAGCCTACGACTGAGATAAACCACTGGGTGCTCTTCTCCCTCTGAAGAAATCTGGCTAAGTACAGCCCCCACCCCATAGTTTGAAGCATCTAGCGGCACAACAAAGTCTTTGCTGCAGTCTGGACTGGCTAACACAGGGGGTCCTCCCAAAGCTTCCTTAAGCTTCTGAAATGCCTGCTCACATGCTGGGGTCCACACTACCTTATCTGGCCTGTTCTTCTTTGTCAAGTCTGTGAGGGGAGCAGCTATGGTACTATAATTGGGAACAAACTTTTTGTAGTACCCTACTGTCCCTAAAAATGCCCTCATCTGCGTTTTGGTAACAGGTGCAGGCCATGCCTGAATAGCTTCCACTTTGGCAGGTTTTGGCCTTATCTTACCACTCCCCACTCTATGTCCTAGGTAGGAGATCTCTGCCATACCCACCTGACATTTGCTCGGCTTAATGGTCACCCTGCCCTCTGTAGCCTGCCCAGCAACTCCATGACATGCTGAAGGTGCTCTTGCCAGGAATGGCTGTAGATAGCAATATCATCCATGTAAGCAAGGGCAAACTCTCCTGCTCCTGCTAAGATATGATCTACCAGCCTCTGGAAAGTCACTGGGGCATTCTTCTTCCCAAAGGGAATCTTTGTGAACTCATACAAGCCAAAAGGAGTCACAAAAGCTGACTTCTCTCTAACACTGGGAGTCAAGGGTACCTGCAAGTAACCCTTGGTAACATCAATGGTTGTAAGATACTTAGCCCCACCCAGCTGCTCTAGGGCCTCATCTGTCCTAGGCATGGAGTAAGCATCTGATTCTGTGTGACTATTTAATTTCCTGTAATCTACACATAACTTGTTGCTGCCATCCTTCTTTGGCACCAACACCACTGGCGAGGCCCGGGGACTGTTGGACTCTTGAATCACCCCTAGTTCCAACATCTCCTGTACCTCCTCCTTCAGAGTCTGCTTGACTCTCTCAGGCACCCTATAAGGGGTCTGCCTGATAGGCCTTTGGGGTCCTGTATCCACCTGGTGCTGCACCAGGTGGGTGCTCCCCGGTTTCCCAGTGAACACATCCCCAAACTCCTACAACACTGCTCGGATTTCTCAAACCTGTGTAGGAGATAGCTTCTGGGACATTGTTACCCCTTCCACTGAGGTATCAGCCCAAGCCTCACTGAGATCAGTCACAAGGTCTCTCTCAGACTCCTCCTGCATTCCACTGCAAATGCTCAGCACAAGGGCCTCCCTATCATGGTAAGGTTTCATCATGTTGACATGGTACAATTTGTGCCCCTGCCATCTGCCTAGCACTTCCACCATGTAGTTAACATCACATACCTTTCTTACCACCTTGTAGGGTCCCTCCCAAGCTGCTTGCAACTTGTGGTGTCTGACAGGAATTTGAACCATCACCTGCTGCCCTGCAGCATACTCTCTAGCTCGAACATTCCTGTCATACCACACCTTTTACTGTTGTTGGGCTTCTGCCAGGTACTCCTGGTACAGGCCCATGAGTTCCTTGAGCCTTGTCCTGAGGTTCAGGACATATACCACAACAGACTCCTTGTGAGACTCACACTCACCTTCCCACTCATCTCGAATTAAATCTAGAGGTCCCCTCACCCTATGCCCATACAGCAACTCAAAGGGTGAAAAACCTGTGGATTCCTGGGGAACCTGTCTGTAAGCAAACAACAGATGGGGCAAATATTTGTCCCAATCCCTCTTAAACTAATCTGCAAATACCCGTAGCATGGACTTAATTGTAGAGTTTAACCTCTCAACAGACCATTAGTCTGGGGATGGTAGGGGGTGGTCTTCATGTGCTTCACTCCACAGGACCTCCACAGACAAGTCAACAGGTCTGACATAAAGTTGGCACCTCTGTCAGATAGTATTTCCTTTGGGAAACCTACCCTGCTGAAAATCTCTAGAAAAGCATTTGCCACCTCCTCGGCCTCAATGGAGGACAAAGCCACTGCCTCAGGGTATCATGTGAGAGCTGAGCCTGTCTCAGGTCTCTCCTTGTAACCCTTCCCAGCTCCCCTTCAACTGGAAGTCTGACATCCTCTGACAGTGGTGCCTCACTGTCAGCCTGGGTACTACTACTCACCTCTACCTTTGCAGTTACCCTGTCCAAGGGAACATCAGTACCCACAAGCAGCTGTGGCTCACATTCAGTCTCACTGCTACAGCATAGCTCATTCCCTGAAGTAACCACCTCAGCAGTCCTGGCTGCAAGTATGCAGTCTGTCTGGGTCTACTCAGGCTACCTGACCCACATGCTTGTCTCCTAGCCTCACTGCATTTAACTGCGTATGTACATGGTACTGCCTCATCCAAATCCTTCCCTCTCAGGACATCTGCAAGATGGTAGTTCCATACCCCTGTTGTCTCAAGACAACCTACTATTGGCATTTTGTCTTTCCCACTTACTGGCTCTCTCACCTTTGGTTCCCCACCTTGCATCCATGGACACCTGTATGCCACATGGCTGCACTGGTTGCATTCAAAACATTTAACCTTAGCTCCTGGACATATACCTGGACTAGTGGCTTCCCCTGCTACTGGTGGATTCTGTTGGGGCAGTCTGTGCTGCCCACCATGGGTTCCTTTAGTCCCATGAGCAGTACTGGGGGGCCCTTTCCTGTGCAGGGCTGTCCTGTTTGCTAGGTATAGGTCTCCCTTCTTCCCCAACTCTTCTGAAGTAGCACACTGTCGATCAGCTAACCAGATCCTCATGTCCTCAGGCAAAGTGCTAAGGGCTTGTTCCCTTACCAAAAGGCCTGCCAGCCCTTCAGAAGTGGTGACCTGACATCCACTTACCCAGCTATGAAAATAAGTGCTCAGTTCAACAACATATTCACATACATTTTCATCTGCCTTGTGTCTATGCTCACAAAACTTTTTCCTATACATTTCAGGTGTTAGCTTAAAACATTCTAACAAATATATTTTTACAGTAGTATAATCAAAACAGTCAGTTTCATGCATTTTTGCTAAAGAAGTTACAGCTTTACCATGGAGTAAGGAGGTCAGGAGCCATACCCAGAGCCTTTGGTCAAATTCATACTGTTTACATACCCACTCAAACATATGAATGAAGCTATCAAAAATATCCCCCTCTTGAAACTGTCGAAAAAATTTACTGACCTTTTGTGCTTCTGAGGTCCAGTTACTTCCTTCCCCGTTACCTCCATGACTCTGGCGAAGAGTCAGCATTTCCCTCTTATGCTTTCTCTGCCATTCCTGTTCTTCAGTTTCTAGGCTCCTCATTCTCTCGGCTGCTTCCAGCTCCATACGCCTGGCCTCCAACTCAAGTCTATTTAGCTCCAGCTGGATTTTTAAGTCCACTGCAGAAAAGTTGAGCTGTCCATTCTCTGAGGATGTTGTATCTCCACTGTCAGTCTGATTATCCTCCAGGCTGCTGTTTTCTGATGCAGCTGTAACCAAGGCTGCAATCAAGTCTGCCTTACTCAGGTTTCCATGCACCAGCCCCCTAGCACGGCACATCTTTGCCAGTTGGCTCTTTGTCAGCTTTCCATACTCTTCTGCTGACATGCTGCCTGCTCACCCTAACACTAAGCTAACAAAAGAAATAAACAATTCATAGGTTCATAGGTTTATACTAGGCTATCTGCCCTAAGGCATTTATAAGCCTAGCCCAAATTATTGTGGCTTACGCCACCCCTTATATGAAAAAATACTGTGCCCATTAGTTTGTTGTGCCTCTGTCCAGCAGTGACCCAGAGATGATTCCTGGGGTAAACCTACGATCTCCCATCCACAGGTCTAGATTTCTCTTGAACAGAGTCAGCGAGGTGCTCTGTCTCACATGGACCGGGATTTTATTCCACAGCATAGGGAGTCTCTGAGTGATAAATCTATCCCTCCAGCACGTCCTATTTATATCCGTGCTAAGGTTTAAGTCGCTTGCTCTAGTGGTTTTGGTGGATTTGGATTTTTGAGGTGGAGCATGTCCATTAATTCCGGGTTGGACATGGCCTTGTATGTCAGGCACATGTCACCTCTGAGCAGACGGTATGCGACTGAATAGAGCTGGAGTTTCTTCAATCTGGCAGCATATGACAGATTTTGGAGTCCCTTTATCCTTTTGGTGAGGAACTTTTGGGGTCTCTCCAATTGCTGCAGATGTCGGGTGAGATACATCCCGAATGGGGCATTGTACTCGATCATTGGTCTGATAAGTGAAGAGTACAGGGGAACAATGACCTCACTAGATCTGGATGTGAATCCCTTCATGATCAGGTGGGCAATGTAGAAGGTCTTTCTAACCACTTTAGCAATGTGAGTGTCAAAAGAAAGGCCACTGTCAACCTGGGTCCCCAGGTCCCTGATAACCTCTTCTGTGCTTAGTGGATTGCCACCTATATGGTAGCTTGGGGTTACCTTGTTTTTCCCGAAGGGTATGACTATACATTTTTGGCGTTTAACTTCAGGCCATGGCTCTGGCACCAGCTATCTGTTTCCGTGAGTCCCTTCTGAAGGATATCCGTGTCCGATGCACTTTCCACTATGGCCCAGTTTGCAGTCATCTGCAAACTTTGTCAGCCAAAGTCCTCCCATGTTGGCCTGTACTTCTGAGAAGTAGATGCCAAACAATAGGGGCCAAGGGCCGAGCCCTGTGGGACACCACTTGTGACCGGCTTGGAGTCTGACACAGCGCCAGCAACTCTAACCCTGTGGGTTCTGTCCTTAAGCCAGTTTGCAACCCATCTTGTGACATATGGGTTTACATTTAAGCTGGTAAGTTTTTCTACAATACCCGAGTGGGGTATTGTGTCGAAAGCCTTTGCAAGGTCAAGGTAGGCTGTATGGACTGCCTTTCCCTCATCAATGGCCTTGGTGACTATTTCGAAGAAGTCGACCAAGTTCAAAAGGCATGATCTTCCCTTGACAAAGCCAAACTGGGTCGGGTCCAATGTCTGCAAGTCCCCTATATCTTTGTTTATGAGCTCCATTATGATCCTCTCCATAGCTTTGCAGACTAGACTTGTTAAGCTTATGGGGCGGTAATTACCAGGGTCCGTAGAAGCGCCACCTTTGTGGAGTGGGACCACAGTTGCCGTACGCCACTCCTTGGGCACGTATCCTGTGGTAAGGCTGAGATTAAACAGCTGCCTTATGCGGGTTTAATTCCTCATTTAGCTCGTGTAGCACACAGCCGGGGACACCATCCGGTCCCATTGATGCTGTGTTTTAGCTTTAGAGAGAGCAGCTTTCACCTGCGCATTTGAGATGTCCGGGAGGCTACACTCGGCTGGGATAGTTATCTCTCCTTTAGGGGAGAGGGGTGAAGTTTGCACTGAACCTGTCTGCCAGTATGTTGGCAATGTCTGTGGGTTCAGTGATTTTGTATCATTTTGGACTAATTCTGAGCATATCTGTGAGTTTCCACCCAGGTTCCTAACATAGCTGAAAAAGGCCTTATGATTGTCCTTTGAATCCATGGCAATTTTTCTCTCAAAATTGGCCTTAGTTGATTTTATGAGTGCTCGTATTTTTTACTAATAATGATCAGGGGTGACTTCCCTTTTATGGATTTTGTTCTATCATGTAATAGCTTTCTCCTCTTATTGTAAAGTTTGTTAATGGCTGGGGTCCACCAGACTGGATGTTTGCCCTTTGTGGAAAGAGTCTTGGTTTTATTTGGGATTGCCTGATCCATGCAGTCCTGGAGGTGTTCATAGAAGGCATTTGTAAGGGCTTCCAGCTTGGGTTGTGGTTTCCTCTGACTCAGGGGCCTTGAAGGATACCACACCAGTCTTGAGTAGTGTGAAGTTTGCTTTAGAGAAGTTCTTCACTATGGTCTTTTGTTTGGGGTGGGGCGGGATGTGGATTTCCAGTGAGATTAGTTTATGATCAGATCTCACCAATGAGGGATATACTTCCGGTGTGGAGCATTTTGTCCCCATGTTTGTGACAATGAGATCTAGTATATTTTCTCCTCTCGTGGGAACAGTGACTAGCTGTTCCATGGCATTTGAATTTATGAACTCCAGGAACCGTTGGGCTAGAAAGTTAGGGCTTGAGTAATGTTCCCAGTCTATATTCGGGTAGTTGAAGTCACCCAATATGATGGTGTTTGGAGATACATTTATACCCTCCAGTGTCTTCAGGAAGGCTGTGTGGGGTTCCTGAGTTTGAGAGGGTGGCCTGTAGCATGCTACAATTTGTAGAGCAGTTTTGCCTATGGTTAGTTGCACCTGGATGGTTTCCGAAGCTTCATGCGTTGCCACCAACCTGGAGATGTGAGTATCCTTTATGAATATGGATACACCCCCTCCTTTTGTGGAGTGGTCCGGGTTTTGGGGCCGGAACGCATGATATGAGGTAAAACCTAATAGTGCCGGGGTGCTCTCAGGAGCCTTGAACCAGGTTTCAGTTACAGCACAGACATCGATGTTCTCCATACTGAGAAGGGCCTCGAGTGCGTGCATTTTGAGATTTAGACTTCTGGCATTGAGCAGCATTACCCTCAATTTCTTCCCATTTTGTTTTCTAGGGTGGTAGGTTTAGAATTTGAGCCTTGCCTAAAAAGGCACTATGGGGTGGCAAGAGCCTTAGCCAATATCCGGAATCCCAGGGTGACAGGTGCAAGCTGTCCCTTTGAGCAGCGTGGCTTGTCAAGCATGTCATCCCAGGCAGACAGACACTGGATCCCCTTTGAATGACACCAGACATTAAGCCAATTGTTAAAGCTGATCATCTTGTCTCTATATTGTGGCATCATTCTTGGTGAAGGAAGGATACTGCTCAGGGTTAGGGTCATACCTGCCTGGGCTACATAATCAGAGAGCTCCTCTATGTCTCTTTTCATGCAGTCCAGGGAGGTGCGTCTCAGGTCGTTCACACCAGCATGGACAATGACTGTGTCATATTTGTACTTGCTGTGGAGTGACCCGAGTGCTTGTGTTATGTGGCGGATTCTAGCGCCCGATAGGCAGCTTACTGTGACCCTCTCCTTGTTCAGCCTGGTGAGTGGGACGTCAGTGTGTCTGACTATGGAGTCACCTATGACAAGTATGTTTGGTGTTGTATTTGGCCTTAAGGGCTGTGACTGCTTTGCACACTGCTTTTGTGGTTTATGTGTTGCTTGTGGGGTGTCTTGAGGTAGCAGTTGTTTGGGTGTCTGCTTTGGAGGCCTCTGCTGTTTAGGTAAATTTTACTCAGAGCCTCCGAGTATGTCTTTGTGTGTTTATGTGTTTGATTCAGTGGAGTGGTAGCATTATGTGAGGCTGGTTTTGTGGTGTGTGTAGTTGCCTTCTCCTCCTGTCTGGTCTTGCCAGTCCTGAGTTGAGAGAGCTCAGCCTCCAGTTTGGCTAAATAGCTGCATCTCTCAAGTATTTGTGTTATGTGGGAGGAGGAGAGGGTTGTCTGTGTACATGAGGCAGTTATAACATTGCCTCAAGATTCCCAGATTCACCAGCTGGACCGGAGAGGAGATTGACAACTGACCTTTGGACATGCTAGAATAATATTGGGAAATCCTTAATTGAAAACAAGGGCCAGTGGGGAGTGAGGGTGTAGTGATTTTAATTCTTAGTGCTGACTTATATAATTGC
The DNA here is from genome assembly GCF_019279795.1 of Protopterus annectens. NCBI lineage: Eukaryota > Metazoa > Chordata > Ceratodontiformes > Protopteridae > Protopterus > Protopterus annectens. The sequence continues at coordinate 433,545,238 of NC_056731.1, read as the reverse complement.
TTTAGTGAGCAAGTGCCAGGTAACTTGAGTGCAATGTGTTACAAGTAACTAAATGCAAAAACGACAAACAGTAACTTTCTTTCAAGTGAAACAAGGAAATAAGTACAGTAAGCAATGCAGATATCACTAGTGATCCACAGAAGCTGAGAAGTTGTATTAGGTGAATTAGCTTCCAGGGAAATAACAAGCAAACAAACAACAAGCATATAAACAAAGCTAGATTCAGTAGGCCTGGATCTAGTCTATGCTAGAGCAAACAAGGTGAACCAATTTCAGTAAGATACAGTTCAAATATTCAGGCACTATAAACCTTTAACCAGAAAATTCCCAGCTCAGAAGGGCAGAGTCCAGCCTCTTCTCCCACAAGAGTGCAGACCACGAACCTTCTTAATGTAAAATAACTGGCCTGAAGCCCAAGTGCCTAAACCAGAACTAATACACTTGGACACTGGGCTCTCAATCAGCAGTTCCCAACTTAGAAGGATGAAAGCTACCTGTCCTGCCACCACAGTGCTTGCCACAAACCTTCCTAATGTAAAACAACTGGTCTGAAGCCCAAGTGCTTAATCCAAAAGACTTGAATGATAGCTACACTTTAATCAAGTTACAACCAAGCAGTAATAAATACCATTGAATACTTTAGAGAATGTCTGGATTAGTGCTCAAGTTACACAAACAAAGCTAGATCCAGCAGGCCCGAATCCAGTCTATGCCACAGCAAACAAGGCGCACCAACTTCAGTAAGAAACAGTTCAGATATGCATGCACTATAAGCCTTTAACCAGAAATTCCCAGCTCAGAAGGGCAGAGTCCAGCCTCTCCTCCCACAAGAGTGCAGACCACGAACCCTCTTAATGTAAAATAACTGGCTTGAAAGCCCAAGTGCTTAAACCAGAATTAATACACTTTTAGAATAACAGACACTGAGCCCTCAATCAGCAGTTCTCAACCTAGAAGGATGTAAGCTACCTGTTCTGCCACAACAGTGCAGACCACAAACCTCTCAGTGCAAAACAACTAACTGGTCCGAAGCCCAAGTGTTTAAACCAAAAGGCTTAGAATGAGTTACACCAAGCAGTAATAAATACAATTGAGTATTTTAAGATGATGCAAAAGTAAAAAGAAGTAGGTAAAAACACAAGTACAGTAAAAGCAGATGAAATTTTTTTTTTTTTTTTTTTCTGAACAAGTGCTGAGATCAAAGAAACAGATTTGAGTGCTGAAACTAGATAACTGGCTAGTTACAAGAAAAAAAACAAGCTAGTAGGCTTCCCTCAAACACAGAAGGGCTTGGGGATCAGAAGCCTACAAATAGTCTGTACCACTTAACAAGAAAGGCAGGAAATAAGCTTAATTTTTTTTTTTCTATTTCCCAGATGCTCTCTTTGTACACAGTAGGAGTGCCTGAAATCAGAATATGATCTCACTGCACTCAGTTGAGTGAGCAAATGAGATGGGCCCAGAGGCAGGCTGAGGGGCGGCAGTTTCAATGCCACTAAGATTAACACCAAAACAAAAACAGGGCGGTGGGTGGGAATAACTGAAGAGCAGAATAACCAGTTAAAAATTCCTTCAACACTCCTTCATACACAGTTTAAATCAATTTAAATACTGTATTTTTTAAAAAAAGTGCATAAAAGGTACTTAAATTCTCTTATACGTCCAGTTGAATATAACCAAGTTCTTAGCTTGCCAAGCTGAAGTTTTAAAGCAGGAATTATTTCACATGCACCAGTTTAAATATGCAAGGACAGGAAATCAATGAATGTGGCTACCCCACACCTGTAATTACTAGCAAATAACAAAATTCAGCCAACACTAGCTTTTATAGTTCAAGTTACTGAAGAGCAGAATAACCAGTTAAAAATTCCTTCAACACTCCTTCATACACAGTTTAAATCAATTTAAATACTGTATTTTTTAAAAAGTGCATAAAAAGGTACTTAAATTCTCTTATACGTCCAGTTGAATATAACCAAGTTCTTAGCTTGCCAAGCTGAAGTTTTAAAGCAGGAATTATTTCACATGCACCAGTTTAAATATGCAAGGACAGGAAATCAATGAATGTGGCTACCCCACACCTGTAATTACTAGCAAATAACAAAATTCAGCCAACACTAGCTTTTAGTTCAAGTTACTGAAGAGCAGAATAACCAGTTAAAAATTCCTTCAACACTCCTTCATACACAGTTTAAATCAATTTAAATACTGTATTTAAAAAAAAAAAGTGCAAAAAAGGTACTTAAATTCTCTTATACGTCCAGTTGAATATAACCAAGTTCTTAGCTTGCCAAGCTGAAGTTTTAAAGCAGGAATTATTTCACATGCACCAGTTTAAATATGCAAGGACAGGAAATCAATGAATGTGGCTACCCCACACCTGTAATTACTAGCAAATAACAAAATTCAGCCAACACTAGCTTTTAGTTCAAGTTACTGAAGAGCAGAATAACCAGTTAAAAATTCCTTCAACACTCCTTCATACACAGTTTAAATCAATTTAAATACTGTATTTTTAAAAAAAAGTGCATAAAAAGGTACTTAAATTCTCTTATACGTCCAGTTGAATATAACCAAGTTCTTAGCTTGCCAAGCTGAAGTTTTAAAGCAGGAATTATTTCACATGCACCAGTTTAAATATGCAAGGACAGGAAATCAAACAATGTGGCTACCCCCACACCTGTAATTACTAGCAAATAACAAAATTCAGCCAACACTAGCTTTTAGTTCAAGTTACTGAAGAGCAGAATAACCAGTTAACAATTCCTTCAACACTCCTTCATACACAGTTTAAATCAATTTAAATACTGTATTTTTTTAAAAAAAAAGTGCATAAAAAGGTACTTAAATTCTCTTATACGTCCAGTTGAATATAACCAAGTTCTTAGCTTGCCAAGCTGAAGTTTTAAAGCAGGAATTATTTCACATGCACCAGTTTAAATATGCAAGGACAGGAAATCAAACAATGTGGCTACCCCCACACCTGTAATTACTAGCAAATAACAAAATTCAGCCAACACTAGCTTTTAGTTCAAGTTACTGAAGAGCAGAATAACCAGTTAAAAATTCCTTCAACACTCCTTCATACACAGTTTAAATCAATTTAAATACTGTATTTTTTAAAAAAAAAGTGCATAAAAAGGTACTTAAATTCTCTTATACGTCCAGTTGAATATAACCAAGTTCTTAGCTTGCCAAGCTGAAGTTGATCTGAACTCCTGGTATACACTGCATGGCTGTTTTAGAGTACAAAATAATTTTAGAGATCACTGTACATAAGCTACAGAAATTCACTCTACCCACACCACTGCAAGCCAATTAGTATGTGAAGTAGATCCCACCACTGCCAAACACTTGTGATGACTGTGCCCTGGCCCAGCAATCAAGGAGCCTCAATCCTCACCACTAACACCAGGGAGTTCATCTCCTAGATGAGGAAAGGATGACTAATACACAAAGTAAAGTACAATTTCCCTTAAGTGCACAAAGAGATCACAGTCAGTCTGGGTCTGGCTGCTCCCTTGCTCACCAGATCCCCAATAAGACTCCCCACTGGCACAGCTATAGGGTCCAGGTCTCAGCCTAACTGGGAATGCTAGAACCTCCAGTACCATCTCTGTCCAACCACTGCTTCGTGTCCCTGCCAAGTAGCTGACACAACACACACATACTTTGAGATAATTATTTATACACTTTACAGACACCGATTCTCCAACTGTGCCCCTTTACCCAGAATATACGGTAGTAATTACTGCCACCACCCAGTTAATAATATCAGCTACTAAAAGGCCCTTAAAAGGGTGTCCAATTATTACTGTGCAATATTAATATCCAATGGTAATGTGACTATAGAGTCTAAGGCTTATTGGAAGGGCTTAGACAGTAAACTCTATAAATATATAATGTACTCTAAAGTATACCTCATCTCTACATAAACTAGAAGGCTTTAAAAATATTTAATAATAAATAATTAAAACACAAGACAAATCTACTACACCACAGAGATATCTAAGAGTTCACAGATCACACAGAAACTTAAAGTAATACAGTAGGACAGGTCTGGTTTCAAAGAAAAATACCTAATTAATCTTTACTAGCTTTAACTATTCCTACAAGATATCACAGTGCTAAAAACTTACATGTGAGCATAAGCAGAGTGCTGATAAGTTAGATGTCCAGATCAAAATGCTTTAGGTCTCTTGTGAGAAATAGTATTTAAACATTACTAACAAACATGTCTCTAAGGCCCTCCCAAAATTACATAATTTTTGACACTTAGGTTTTCCCAGAATTTATATTGCATCATCGTAACACCTGGTCTGAGTTCTCAGGCCACAAACTGCATTATTTAGCAATCTAACACTTGCACAGAAACTTACAATAGAAGACATTTCGCATGTATATACTAACAGAAACTAAAGCAATAAAGCACCTTCCACATCTAAATTCTGGTCATAAACTTTAGCCTTAAAACAATGGACATGAAATCTTTATCCAGCCGCCCGAGCTGAATTCTAACATGAAATGATACAACATGCTTCACTGGGCCAGTAGAGTGCAATGTTGTCACATATTTTGCAGTTCCACATTTCACAGTGTTTTCTTACATTTAAAAACACAAGCCTGTATTTTACATTTATTTATACAGTTGATAGAATTAGATATCAAATTATATTTAACTAGGCTGGCAGCCTTCGCCCATCTCTCCCCAGTCATCACAGATGCTATACAGATTGTTTTCTGGCTTCAGGTAACTTACATCACAACAATAGAAGTACTGCAAAGTACACTAACATAAAAGTGGCCAAAACTGTCATAGGACTTAGCCTTTTGGTACTAAAACATGTAGAGTTGAAGGACAAGGATGCAGTCTGTCTCTGACCAGGTATTGTTCATTTACTGGATCTCCTCCTTGATTGTTCAACATTCAGTGACCTTCCAGCTACAACAGCTTTGTATGAAATTAAGCAGAGACTAAGCATAACCCATGAAATAGGGGCAGTGGAGTGGGGGGGGGAAAGGGGGGGCAGGAAACCATGCTAGACAGGCTGTCTAGTAGGCCGGCTGCTTGGGGGACGGGAGGCAGCTCTCCTTCACCTGCCATGGCAATCACTCATTGTCCCCCATCAAAAAAGAGTGGGAATCCTAGGGGACTAGGTAGCACTACACTGCTGTAAGGTAGAATGTGCCATGGTGAACAAGCCTGCATTCTGGCACAGTGGCAATTTACAGGCCATGGTGTACTGGATTCACGTCACTTGGTTGCCTGTTGCTGGAATTCATTGCATCTGGTTCCAGGCAAGTTTGGAGACAGTTAAATGGTAAGGAGAGTAGCTGATGAATCATAGGCTAGACAGGGATGAATGGTAGGCATGGACTAAGTAACCTGCATAACTGTGACTACCTAACTGTAACTGTTTAAAGCTAAATTGAATAGTCTGTTCTGTGGTGGCTAATAAAAGTTGGTTCTTGATTTCCCATACAAGTGTAGTGATTGTATAGTGAGGCTGAGGAAGACAAGTTCATCATTCCAATGAGCAAAGTGAATTATTCATTTTGGGACAAAACCACATGTGGACAATAGAGTTGCAGCATACACAGGAAGGGGCAGGAGAACATAAGTATTGAGAATGTATGGCATGCACACCACTGTTCCACAACAAGCAGATTAGGGAACCTGTCAGGTGGTTAGCTGCTTGGGGGAGTAACTTGGATAACTATGACTACTTAATTGTAACTGTTTAATGGCAAAGTGAAGTGCCTATCATGTGATTTATTTTGTTTATTTATTTGTGATGGCTAAATAAGGTTGTATGTTGATCTCCCATGTGAGTATAGTCAGTATTTGGTGGGACCAGGACTGGCAAATTGGTTGTTAAGCTATGTAGTTATTAAAAGTGTCTTCCCCTTATTTATTTATTTATTTTTTAATTTATCAGTTTCTATGATTTGGGTTTTAATTAATTGAGATAAATACAAGACACACGTCTACTGCAGGTGCACACACACACACACAAACACACACACACACACACACACACACACACACACACACACACACACACACACACACACACACACACACACACACTCACCTAATACTACTTCCTGGTACATGCATTGTCAGACGACATGTACTCATCTTTTTGATAATTCTTTTTTTTTTCAAATATTTTATTGATTTTCAAAAAGACAAAACATAATTTCTACTAGAATACAAATGAAATAAAAGACAAACTATATACAATATGTACATATGGCCTATATGAAAAACAAAATGAGAATAACTTAGAGTTAGAGAGAGGTAGTTACACATGACAAAAAAAATCAGTATAATTTCTTCAAGTACTAAGAAGATATGGAGATCTTTAAAGTCTCAATGAGAGAAAGAACTTTCTTCCAAGGATTGTTGATTCATTTATTAGGGAAGATTCATTTTTCTTTTACCTTTGTTTCCATATGTATTGTTTCTTCTAGTAGAATCATACATTTTTGAAAGTTGGGTTCAGATGAAGTTTTCCATTTTTTTGTAATACATTTTCTAGCAATTGCTAGTATAGTCAATAGTAGATACAAATCATTTTTGCTCATAACATTTGTTTTAGTTACATTCAGAAAAATCATGGATTTAGTTAGTATGAAGGAATCGGAAAAAATAGCTTGAAGGAATTTTCCAATCTCCTCCCAGAATTTTTTAATTTTGATACATTCAAAAAATATATGAATCCAATCAGCATTACAATTCTGAGAACATCTCCAACAAAACAATTGTTTAGAAGAGTCCATTTTAGCTATCCTATTGGGGGTGTAAAACGCCCTGTGTAAGAATTTCCATGAAAAAAATCTTCCAAGCTTGTAGATTGGAAGTTAATTTAATAGAATACAATACATTAATTTTGTTTTCAGAGGAAAGTTTAGTCTGATGACCTTTAGTAATAAAGTTCCAGAAGTTTTGTTTTGGATTAACTTTGTAGATTATTAAGTTTTTATAGAGCATTGAGGTTAAATTAGACAAATTATGATTATTATAGATCATTTCTTGGATAATGGAAATTAATTTTGGTTCAGAACTAAAGGAGGAATTATTGATTATTCTATATAACTCTTGAACATGAAATAAAATGCTTTGAAGTATAAGCCAATCTGAATTTGGAATATCAAAGGTGTTTATTATTTGTTGTATGTTTAAGACTGATGAGTTCCTAATACAAACTTGCCAACAGGTAAATTTTTTAGTTCCCAATTATTTATAGTGTTTTCATGTAAGTTGTTGGGAAAGTTTTTAGTTATTTTGAAAGGAATTAAGAGTTCCCACCATAAGTTAATGTCTATGTTTGAGTGTATGAAAGATCTAAATGAGTTGTAGATGTAGTTTATGAAGACTGAGTTGGTGGGTTTCGAAATGTTAAATTGTAAATTAAGACATAATATTTTCCAAAATGTATTTATTTGATCATTTGAAAGAGTATTTTTTGTGAGTTTATTCTCATTTAAAAAAATAGAAATATGGAGGGATTTCCAAGCTGATGCAATTTTTGGGTCTATCCAGTTGAAAACTATTTTGAATATAGAAGCCTTAATATATGTATCTAAGTCTGGAAAATTAATTCCTCCCATTTCCTAGGGTCTAATATGGTGAGCATAAGCTATCCTGTTTCATTTAGGGAACCAGAGAAAATTTAAAATAATTTTATTTAGGTCTTGTAATAGTTTTTTATTAGGTAGCATTGGAATGACTTGAGATATATAGTTTATTTTTGGTAATAATACCATCTTTATTAATTGAAGTCTATCTTCAAACTTTAGGAATAATTTACTCCATTTGTCAGTGAATAGTTTTATGGTATTTAAGATTTTTTTATAATTTGTAGATAGAGTGTTATTAATATTGTCATCTATAATAATCCCTAGGTAATTTATAGAAGAGACCTGTTTTCCTATTAAATGGACTGGAGTTATGAAAGAATTTAGTTTTTTATTTAAATGCATATAATTAGATTTAGATTCACTTATACGTAAACCAGGGCTATCAGAGAACCTTTTAGTCTGTAGATCTAACTCTTTAAAAGATTATTATGAGACACTCAGAGTTAAAAGTATATCATCCGCAAAGAGCATGATTTTGGAATTAAATTGATCATAAATGTCTATACCTTTAATTTTTTGTGTTTTGGCGTAATGTAATAGCAAATATTTCTATTGCAAGAGCGAATAAAATGGGCAACAAAAGACAGCCTTGCTTTGTACCTTTGAGTATTTTAATGTGTTCTGAAGTAAAAGGGCCTAGTTTTACATATGCAAGATTATTTTTATATAGATTTTTTATCAAAGTAATGAAATGAGATGGAAAATCAAAGATTTCTAAAGCTTTGAAGAGATAATCCCATTTCAACATATCAAAAGCTTTTTCAATATCGAGAGCTATTAGAAGAGCTTCTCGACTGTCCCTATTTAAAATGTCGATAAGGGACAGTATTCTTAAAATACTATTGTAAGTATGCCTATTGTAAATAAAACCAGACTGATCAGAATTTATAATATGTGTTAAGGATTTTTTAATTCTGTTTACAAGAATGGATACAAATATCTTGTAGTCATTATTTAGCAAAGAAATTGGTCTATAGGAACTACATTGTTTTGGATCTTTATTTTCTTTTAATATAGGAGTGATTAAAGAATATTTCCAAGAGGGAGGAATTAAATTATCAGTTTGAATTGCATTTAAAGTTTATGGAAAATTGAGATGGCTGAGGGAGGAAATAACTTATATAGTTCCATTATAATTCCATCTATCCCAGGAGCTTTATTATTTTTGCTTTCTTTAATTTTATCAACTACTTCTTTAAGAGAAATTTGTTTTAAGATCTCAGATTTCAGTTTATCTGGAATTTTATTTATTTTAGGTAAACTTTTATCTACATCTATATGTTGAAATTGTGCTGAATTTTTGAGTTGGTGGTCAGAGTAATGATATTTAAAGGCTTCAAGAATATCACTAATGTCTGATACCATTTTATTATTTCTACCTTCATGAATGATTTTTTTGTAATATTGTTATCCAAGGCTTGTCTTTTAACTCTCATTGAAAGATTATGTAGATGTTTGGGCGACATTGAGTGTGAGTTGATTTTTAGTTTTTTTAATGTCAAATTTGTTTTATGAGTTAATATTTCATTGTATTTGTTATTTAAGTCTGTAATTGTTTTCTTTTTTTTTTTTGGATATTGTGAATTATCTTTATTGATAATTATAAGCTTATTTTGAATATTATGAAGTTCCGATTCCCATTCTTTAGTCTTATTTTTAAACCAAGCTAGAATTTTACCAAATAAGTAAGCTTTAAGTGTATCCCAGAGAATTATCAAACATATATCATTTGATTGGTTAATGTCAAGAAAGTTTTCAATTTCGTGATCTAACCATGGCTTGAATTGTGGTAGTTTGGTGATGTATGCTGGTATCCTTGTTGTGAAGATCAACCTTTTAAAATCCATTTCAAATTTTAAAATAAGTGAATTATGATCCGAAAAGGGGCAAGGGAATATAGAAAAGTTAATTATTCTCATACTTAAATCTTGAGATACATAAAGTTTATCAGTTCTGGTTTGGGTGCCAAATCTATAATCTCTATGAGAAAAGAATAATGAGTTAGGGTCTTTATAACTGTAGGTGTCAGTTAGATTTAGGTTCTCACACCAATTTCTTAGAGCTTTTCCTAGAGAAGTAAGATGGAAGTGCTTTTTATTCGAGGTTTCAGAAATGTCTAAAGTACAGTTGAAGTCTCCCCCTAGAACCAAAATACCCTTATAAACTTTGTTAATTAGTTCTAAATGTTTCCTAACAGTTCCTATCCCTATACCAGGAAACCAATAGGTGTTAACAAGTGTCCATATTCTATTATTAAATCTTATTATTACAATTGAAATAAGGCCTTCTTTGTCTTCATACTTATAAATAATTTGGGGAATGATGACTTTTTCCTCCAAAGTATTAAAACTCCTCTTGTTTTTTTCTTGTATGATGAGCAAGATAGATTTATATATTCCAGTGGATTCCAATTAAAGTTATCAACTGATTTTAGATGGGATTCTTGAAAAAATACAACCTGAATTTTATTTAGTTTCTAGTATCTAAGTAAACTGGATCTTTTCCTTGGATTGTTTAATCCATTAACATTTAAGGATAGTAAGGTTAAATCCATCAAGTATGACTTTCTTGTGAGTTAATTGAAGTTTTCCTGTTTGGTATTGACTGGATGATAAAGAGTGTAACTTTATCTAGAAAAAAAATGAGTGAAATAGTTAGGTTGGGTCTCCCTAACAAATTGTATAAAGTTTTATTAGAGATAGGCCGATAAAATGAAGATTTGAATACTGAATTAAAAAAAAAGTAAGAGCAACCATATTAATAAAGAGTTTATTAAAAACTTTAACCAACATGAAGTGACATGCACTTCTAATCTGAGTGAACATATAAGTTCAAACAGATTAACCTTCATGACAAACAAAAAGTGATTAACGACAATAACATGTCTGAGCTCCAGTTTGAGTTAATAGGAGATCTAAAATTAATTTATATATCCACTTTTGTTGTTAGACCTGAATGATTAGATGAACTTTGTAATACATAAAGGAAACAGATTTGAAACTGATGTAATAGAAGCAGCTTATTCAAAACAATTGTTAATGGGAGCAAATAGAATTTTAAGTAATTGTAAGTGTATAGAACAAAAGAAGATTTCATATAATCGAAACATTAATTCTAAGTTATAAAATAATCAAAGTAGAAAAAAAGTCTAGGTATAATGATTGATGAATCCTATTTAATGATAAATACTGTAACCAAATAAATTAGTCATAGTTTAGTAATAAATAAACAGATGCATAAATAATCATAAATACATAAATTTTCCATATTATCTACTTTGTCAATGCCTTAACTATTTCAAATTAAAGAATATACTAGCCATTAGCAAAGTTAGTATAAGTAAGTTCATTTAATAGAGTTGAAATTAAGTATCTTACAATGACTAAGATTATCCCTTCTGTCTTTTGAGTCCATTATACTATAAAAAGACTATAGTTTTGAACATATTGTGGGAATTAAACTTGTAAACTTTTAGTATTTAAATAATATAGCATATAATCAAATTACACACAGTAAACTCAATGAAGCATGCCAGATATAGAAGCATCACACTTACTAAAATACAAATATTTATCCAATTTAATTTCTGGCATGTTTAGATTATAAAATTGCTCAGTGGATAAGCATAACAGAACAAAGTACACTAGATGTAAAGCATAATTTTTTCCACTGCGTAAAGAATTTCATTTTTAACTATAAATAGGACATTTGAAGAACTATTATAAATCAGCAGCCACAGATTTCCTTAATATCAATATACATTAATACAAGGATAATAAAGTTAGTAATATACTGGCTCACTATGTTATGAATAATATTACTTACATTCTTTTTGGGTAGTGATTAACAGCGCAGTCAATCTCAAATCAAAATTCTGTATTAGTTCCATTGTACTAAACGCAAAGAAAATGTCTTAAGTTATTGAATACATGAAGTCAGTACTAGTGTTATGAATTTACCCAAATCAAAAAGATATGAAGTATTGTTTATAATTGAAAGTTTAAGCATCTTATTCCAGAATTATGGCAATTTATATTCTCCAGAATTTCATATTTCTACTGAGTTTTTATGCATATCTTTATTATTTATTGTCATCTTAAAGGTAAATATTCTTAAAACCCATTTCAAATTTGCTAAACATAACCCATAGAGAAATCTGGATCAGAAATTTAACTAAACAGATAGCTTATACTATATGTTTGCAAATTAAAACTAAGAATCAATACTTGCAAGTTCATTTCTGCCTACTATGCATTTAATCTTGTCTATAGTTTTAAATAAATATAAAGCAAAATACTAGTTTACCCATTAATCATCTGCTATAGTTAATTTAGACTGTCTCCCGTCACTTTCTACACTAAATGCTTTGTTGTTTCATAGGATGTCTACTGTAAGAATAACTATGATCGCTGCTGGTGATGTGAATACCACACACACTTCTTTTCTACTACATTAAGATACTGGATAAAACCTCAGCCAACATTAAAGACTTACCAGCCTCACTTACAAATTAGGCATATAGTACTGGCTATAGAGAACCTAAACTGATGACATAAAAACTATATATAGAGACATTACTGAGGTGCATAACTGATGTAAATTGAGAACAAAAATCTGTTGGGAAAACAGCTGTATGCAGGGTACAATAAACTAGTGGCATTACAATAACTTAGTAGGAATTAGTAGCTTTATACATAGCCAAAAAAACTGAGTGCAAATTTAAAAATAATCAGAGACACTTCATCTATTAACCTGAGAGGATAGGGGTCTGAGTTAACATACATGTTCTGAATGGTACAAGTTTATAGCTTTCAAATATAGAATGACATTAATCTTAAGCCACTACTATCATGACAAGTTAAGAGGCTCAACTAAAATCCAAAACAAAATCTGCGTTAGTTGAGAGGTATAGGTAGGAACAGATCAACTATTTCGAATGGACATCCACACAAGAGTTGAACTGCACAGCTATAAAGCAATAAAATGTCAGAACAGCGACCAGCTATCCTATTTTCTGCATTCATGCGCACCAGTTTGAGCAGATTTCCAACTCTAAAGCTTCCATCTCCAAGACAAGGGACATTGGCTGTTTAAACGGAAGAAGATCTAGGATCGAGTACCCCAAGAACCACTAACAGCCTACCTGTAAGCACCACACACATCCGCATTCACTCATAGCAAACCACTACACAACACATAATGCATAACTGCCATCCTGCCCCGCAGGAGATCTGGGCAATCTAAACAAAATGGAGGGACACAGACCCCGAATCAGACATCCTCCCTGACTATCATTCTCAAAAAATTAATCAAAGGGGTAATTTACTAACTTACACTCACTGCACACTCCTCAACCGTCCACATTCCAACAGAAACCAGACAAACTCTGCAGCACGCCAATGTCTCTCCCCCTCAAAACAACCAACCCATGCAACAGCCAGGCGATCACCGCAAGCACTCACTAGTGCATTGGATCTGTTGCCTGGCAATGGAAAGCACCCAAAATAAATGTCAACAATGTATTAGACCACATAACAACAGATCGACAACTACATCGAGAGTTCTCCAATGGCCCAACAAGGACAAACCTGTTCACATATTTCACCATCCCAGGCAATCACGAAACACAACAATGCAGTAAACTAACCTGTCAAATCCCAAAACGGGCACTATTCACCACCAATCTTCAAGGAGCTTCAGCCCTCCCCACAGCATCATTCGCACAGTTGACAGATATAACTGCAAAAACATGCATCACACAACAGTCTAGCCTCATCTAGCAGATATACAGAACCTTCTTTATTGTATCTTTAAATTCACAAACTAGCCTAGCCAAACATGCATCCTTAAACTAAACAGTGCACGACTCAACAGTAAAGCGATGGTGTAAATCCGTACAGTGTACTCACTGATGTATAACACGAACTGATCTAGACAGGCACCCTCCTAAAAACCTGAAACATTTTCTAACCATAGAAGACATTAATATTTAGTAAATAAATAATATGAAATAAAAAAATATCTCAACTAAACAGACTATTTAATCGATCAGAATAGACAAGTGAAGTCAAAGAATGTGAGATGAAAGCTCTTGTCAGTAACAACTATAAAGCTGTATATATGTATGCGACATAAATGTGTGGGATAGATAGTACATGACTTATTTTGATAATAGGTGAGGTTAATTTAGTTTAATCTACCTATAACTGTGCATAAAAAACATTTAATTCTTCATATTCCTATATTTTAGGATGAGAGCTTCCATGTTAATTATGTAGATTCTATTTTAGAGGAGAGACATCATTTGTTAGCTCGAGGCTATTTTAAACAAGAGTGACAGTAAACAGTCATAATGGAATGTTAGAATGCTAAAATTGAGTAGAGTAGTAACTAAAGTCTAAATTATAAAATATTGTAATATGTGTATTTAAAAATCAAAAAACATTTCAAATTAAGAATTGGATAAAGTATAAATTCATACAGCATACATTTAATTGCTGCTAATGAAGCAAAAATCAAGGGTGTCACTTGAATAAGCTATTATTATTATATGGGTTCTTAGTAAGTAGCTATATTAAGGACCATTAGAGAAGTCTAAACACATGAAATATAAGATGTAATCTTAGTAAGGTTCAATCAAAAAATGTAAGAAAGCATTCTTATAAGTGTATGGTAGGAAAAAATACATACTTTTTGAATGATTAGAAGTGAAATGAAGTCCTAGTTGATGCTTTGAGAGAAGTAGTGACTCCAGAATTTCTAGGATCAGTTTTCAGTTTCTTCTTTCTCATATCAGTCCAGTTATTTTTCTCAGAGGTTCTTTTTAAAGTGGTGGAAGATGGCCAATCCATGTCTTCTGGAATTGCAGTTATGTTGTTTTTGATGAAAGCTATAGCTTCTTCGACATTGTTGAATGTTCTTATGTCATTTGAATAAAGGATTCTGATTCTTGCAGGGAAAGCAAGTTGTGCCTTTATTTTATTTTGTTTCAAAAATCTCACAAAAGGCCAGGTTTTTTCCTTAGTTCCAAGACTCTTGAGGAATAGTCATTGTCAAATCTAATTTGACTCTTATTATATGTCAATGGATGACCTCTCCAGGCAGATTTGAGAACAAGTTCTTTGTCTAAATAAGACAAGAATTTTACAATAATAGATCTATGAGGCATACTGGAAGAAGAAGGAATAGGTTTACCTGTTGATCTGTGTGCTCTTTCTATACCATTTGACAGACCTTCCTTTAGGTCTAATATGTCTGAAAGCCAAGAGTTAAAAAATAAAATAATGTCCTCACCTTCTGTTTTTTTCTGGAAGACCAACAATTCTAATGTTATTTATCCTTTCTCTGTTCTCTAAATCATCTATTTTACTGATTAGCCAGGTATTCTGCTGTAAAAGAGATTCACAATGAGTTTCAATCTTTCTTAAGTCTCTCATCTATGTCACTTAGAGAAGTTTCCATATCCAATATTTTTGATTGTTGCTACTGCAAGATTTCATTAAGGACATCAGTCTGTTTTTGACAGTTGACTTTTAGATTTTCAAGGTTGTCTGTAAATCTGTCCATTTTGAGAGATAGTTGAAGTAGTGTGGCTGACATCAGTTGAATTTCCTTTTTCAGTGAAGTTTCAGAGTGTAAAGACTTAGAGTTGCTCATTTCTGTATTGAAGAAGTTATCTCCAGTTTATTTGACAGGAAATGTTCGATAAAAATGCATAACATTTGGTATTCTTATAGAACTGAGGTTCCTTAATAAGAATTTACTACTTTTGAAAAATAAAAATGATTCTTTTCCTGAATTCTGGTACTAGATTGTGGAGCTCATAAAAGTTGCTCTTACCAGTTAGCCATCTAGGCTCCGCCCCCCTCTTTTTGATAATTCTTGTCATAGTGAGTAACAGAAAATGTTTGATCTAAAATTCAGTCTAATATAGCTTCATGGACTGTATCCCTTTTACATTTTTGACCTCTGCCCTGTTGAGCTGATAGGAACTGTAACTGTACATCATGTTGCAGTAACGTTTATGAAACAGTACATTGTTAAAGCAACATAACAGGCCTTTTCCATTTATCTACACACTTAATGTGGTAGAATCTTCATAATCCTTTTCATGGCCCTCACCTCAATCAATTGCCTTCTGCTCACTTATAAGACTTGCAATCTCTTCTCATGGCCACAGACTGTTTTCTTTCCTTCAAGGTCTGCACTATACTGTACAAACTCTATAACCATTTGTAAACTTAAAGGTTCAGTCCTTTGTCCAGATTATACGTGTCCATTTGTTTTTTGTCTGTCCAACTTTCAGTACAGTAATGTTTCTGAATTCATATGATGATGTCTTGCCTATGCATCTAAATGCGAATCATGAAATAGTATGCCGACTACAATATAATACAATAAATAATATCAAAGCATGCATTTCCCTAGTCAACATCACACAGGGACTGGACTGCAGGATATATCTTATGCTCTACTACTGCTGCCCTCTCAATCATGTGTTTGAATGTAAGTAGTCTGGGACATTATCAGATGTGCACTTTGCCTTCACTGCACATACCTTTGCCTTAGCAAATATTTTCATTTCCTCATCTCCATACTTTTATGGATTGTGGAACTTGTCCTCTCATGCTTTTTTTCTGGTTACTTAACACTTGTCCTAATCAATGCAGACAATATACTACCATTTTAGAGGTCTAATAAACCTTAAAATACAAAGACACTAGAACACAAATGTAATGTAACATCTTTCGTTGGGATAGGTTTTGAAATTATTCCAGATTTCGGACTACCACAAGTCTGTTTATATATATATATATATATATATATATATATATATATATATATATATATCTATATATAAATAATTAAATATTTAAGCACTGTATATAACGTCAGTAACTGATAACTTACAATAAAATGCTTGTGCTGGCCCAAAACCTTGAGTAATTGCAAAACCTATGTTGGGTGAATAGAAGGTATTGCATCATGTGTGTGTGTTCCAGTGCTTTCTATTATATCCACAAACCGTATTGAGATTCATCCGTCATTAATGTCTACTGACTGGCATTTTCTGTGTCAGATTCATATTTATCTCTTTTCCCTTCACTCTCAGATTTGTCATCAAAACCTCAGGAAAAGAAGAAAGTACAAATGGAATGTAAATTTATTTTATTTATTTATTTATTTTATTTAAATTTGTTGACCGGGAGTGTCCGATGCCAAATGCCAAGAAAGCAGTCATTCCTCACATCATTTGCTCACGCAGTACAGTCCACCTCAGTACAACCACTCATAGTCAGTTATGGCACCACTTTGCAATTGTTTTATTGACTCTGAGTACACTGCCTGTAATTCTAGCTTAGCACTGCTGACACCCCTTTCCTTCCCCAGTGCAGGACATCTATATGCAGCTTTTTATTCCATCTAAACAAAGTAGCTACATCCTCCCTTCCTTCTGGGATCAGAAACCTGTCATCATTTTGCATAGAGCTCTCAGCTAAAGCCCACTTAAATGCCACTTGTCTAAGATGCTGCTCTTTTCAGTTCCTTCTATACCTTTTCTCAGGCCATCTTGAGATAATGCTAACAGTTGTTCAGCATCTCTCATTCAGTTCCATTGATTGTCTACTAACTTGTTTCTGCATCCTCTTTGCTCAAACATACCATTAGTGTACAAGAATTCATAATTGTATGCAGCCTAGGAATTATTTTTGTTGTTTTATGATTGATTGTAAATGTTTTGGACTAAAGGTTAACTCAAGCTTATGGGTTTCATTAATGTTTTGTACTTGTATGATATAACTTTGTTGTTACCTGTATTAATGCAAAACTAATCTAGCAACAAATTACTACATAAAAAGACTGAGAGACAGAAGTTGAAATAAAAGTGTCATCTAAGTCGGCTTGGTGTTAGATAATGTTCTAAACCCAGAAAACCTTAAGACAGTGACAATCAAATGAATCCTTACCTCGTAGTCACAGCAGTGACATTAAGGATACAGTTCCACAAATGCATGTTGGCAAATCATTAGTTGTGAGAACAGTATTATTTCTATTTATCAGCTGCAACAGTACTGCAACACTAATTAAATGCAATTAGCATTTCTTTTCTTACAAAAATAGTCTTTACAATTATTAACTTCAGAGTTCATTAAACACAGTTATACAAATCAGAGTTATGCAGATGTTAAGTATTCTTTCATTTGTACAAAAACAAAATGCTTCTCAAGTATTCCGTTTCTGTTTCCTAATAGGCAACTGTCTGAATGCATTTGGTAACTGAGCAGTGGAAAGATTTCTACAATGTCAAAGAATCAACTAGCATTCAAGTATGTCTTTGGAACTGATAGCCAAGCAGATTGCAAGTTGTTAGGATAAGGAATACTGAACTTGAAAAGACACAAAAAAATCTTGGCCCAACAAATCATGCCTCCTCTATATAATTACTAGACATGAGGTCCAGGAGAACACTAAGGATTGTTGCCCAATTTCCCAAGAGCACTGTTTTGTTCAGTGACTTGTCAGAGTCACATGGCAAGTGAATGGAGGGTGAGGGAATCAAACTCTGGACGACAAGAAACAACTTTGTAACACCTCACAGCCTTCATCCTTTTATATGCTAACCATTACATTTCTCTGATTCTTTTTCTTTCTTTCTTACTTTCTTTTTTTATGCTTGGTAATTAATAAGTAAGTCTGAATTCCTAGCTTCATATTTTTGGTCTTATGGAGAAAACCACACCTAATAAGCAGTGTGTGTGTGCGTGTGCCAGCAACGATTGTGGTTTATCCATAACAACAATGATTAAAAAAGAAAATGCTGCCAGAAGTAGGAAAACTAAACTTCATTGCCTAACAAGCAATGATAATTACTGTTATGCACCTTCATTAATTATTTGTAATTCCTTTTTAAATAAGTCATTGTGTACTAGAACATCCTGTACCAGGCATTTTCTTGAGATTAATTGATTCAGCAAAGATGTCCCTGCGAGATATTGCACATATGGATGACCTGTAGATGCATACATTGCACACTAGAGGTAACTGCTTCATTCCCAGATAATGCAGCACTAAGATGTTGATGATTTTTTTCTTATTTTTAAAGACATTTTTATATTTATTGTATTTTACAGACCATATTATTTATAATAAAAATGTATATAGATCATTTTGTTCAGATTGTGGAAGTGAAATGACTTTATTAAACTTATTTTTTCAAGCATACGAGCAGAAAGTTCAGTTGTCTTTCTCTGTTCGGCAAAATAGAAGTTTTTGCATTTTTTTGGAAGTAGCACATAATATATATAATTCAAAACAGCAATTTGCTGACACTACACCTATACATGGAAACCAATACTCCATTATGAATCTTATAGCTGAAGCATATTTGTATTTTAAAAAAAAAACACCTTTATGGAATTATCATCTGGAACACAGGCAAACTTATATTTATATAAAAATAATCAAACCATATTAGCAAGTTCACATTTACCAACATAATATATCACACATAATCTTCAATGCAATATAGTTAATCCAACATTACATAAATTGTTCAGTTGTTGCCTTCTCCAAAACATTTTTTTCTGTATGAATTGTTCCCACGATTTCTTTTTTTCTATGTAATTTGCTGCTACCCTTTTCTAACGATCCCACTTCCAGTTCTTTTATATCTGTGGCAATATTCACTACTTCAGGTATGGTTGGTTTAGACTTTGATTTCCATTTTCTAGTAACTGAGTTTATGACAGCCACCAATATTAAAACTTAACAAGGCCTTGCTATGGCTAGGCAATTCAGATCCTGTATCTCAGCTAAAAAAAAAATGATTTCCTTAGTTACACTTATTTGTTCGCCCATTCCTCCTAATAGAGTACTCTGTAAGGAATTTTCAAACTCTACCAACAGATTACACTCCAAAAACATATGGTCCCAGGTACCTCTTTCTTCCCCATTATACCTCCAACATTTGCCAAATTCTTTGGAGTTTGCTTGTGGTATAAAAGTACTTATGCCAACAGTCCCAAGCAGAAATACTAGTCAAGACTTTAATGCATATTTCGGAGCCATATATATGTTATTTCATTGTTTATTTGTGAATTGCTTATGTAATCTCTCTTCCAAAATTTTTCTGACCACCTATGATTGAGTCCTATTGTTATCACTATATTTTATAGGACCTAATAATTATCCCTTTTTAATAACAGCTTCTGTTCTCAATTCAAATAAAAACTCAACTAGTGTAAGTCCTTTACTTAGGATTCCCCTAGCCCTTTCTCTTTGCATATATTCTGATATCAATTCCTGGTAGAGAAGGCAATTTCTATTACCTTTCCCTGTATAATTATTTGTTCCCAATACCCCGGTTCTTTTGCCACCTTTCATCAGTAAATTCCAGCCCCCTCTTGCCTATTCTCTGTATCCCTAATTGCAGTAATCCCTTTCAGCAGACTCTCCTTCTCCATTCCTGTAGTGGTTTAGTTCTTAGGATACATCCTGCTACTTTATGAATGTAATATTGCATATGTGGCACACTAAGAGGTGACTGTTTCATCCCCTGATAATGCTCTGTGTAACATATATCATAATATTCTGTATGACTGTTGTTATTTTCCATAAGGATCTCCATCCAAAATCCCACTCTTTCCTTATTTCTTGAACGTCTTGCTGATTTATCATTATCCTTTTCCACTTCGGATTGTAGTGCTGTGCTTTTGTTATGTGTAAGAGCCTTAACTCTGTAACTCCGAAATATCCCTTCAACTCAGGTGACCTTAAACTTCCTTGTTCTATTAGAAAGAGCAACTTATCCCACTTGACTCTTGCTCTGTTCCTCTCTCAGATAAAATCCTTCAAATTTTTTTATAAATTACTGTCCACAACTTCTCTGGTTAATAAAAATACGCCAGACCTGTGTATAAAACTAAAGGGACTAAAACAATTTTAATGCTTGTATCTTGCTATTCATATCCATAAGCAAGTGCTTTCAGTTTCTCATTTTTGTATTATCTTTTATTTATTCTCTCCCCCCTTATCCTTAGCTGCCATAACAGTATCGTTTTCAACCCATAATTTTAAATACTTCATTTGATCATGTCTCCATAAATTCATGTGTCTACCTAGTTTACAGCTACAGCCTTTGTCTTTTTATCTTCGTTAAGTATATATTCTGAAAATAATGGAACTGCCTTACTGTCTTAGAATGCTCCACAACACTGAGATGTCCTTTTCTGGTTCCATCATGTACAAAATAACATAATCTGAAAATAAAGTTCATTTTTCTTGAATGCCATACCAATTATATACTTGAATTTCTGAGTCCCTTATATTATTTACCAATGATTCTAAATATAAAACACATTACTAAGGGTAAAGAGGGCAACCCCTGCCTGGTTCCTCTAGTCAGACACAGCTTATCAGAGAGAAACCCATAAACTTTGATTTTGACTCCGATCCTTCATATATCTCCCTAATTAACCTTATTATTGTATCAGGAAATACAGATGCTGCAATTACCATACTCATAAAATCCCAGCTTACTTTGCTGAATGCTTTCTCTGCATCAAGACCCACCAGCAACAGTGGTATTTTCTTACATTCTTACATTCTGTTTCTCTCTGGATCATCATTGCTCTATTAATGTTGTCAAATGTTTACCTCCCTTCCAAAAACCACATTGATCCATACCTATCAATATTGGCAACACTCTTGCCATTCTTTTAGCCAATATAGACATAAACATGTTATACTCAACAATTTCAGTCCCCTCCTATAAATAATATTTCCTGCTGACAGGTGATTATTTCTCCCAAAATGTTTTTATCTCCATAATAGCAGTTTAAGGTAGAATATAAATACATGCCAGTATAATCATCATAGCCCCTTACTACAAAATGCCATTATTTTTTCCTCTTGCATCACTATTGGAGCTTCTCTAGCAATGAATATAAGTACTCCTCTTTTCGTTTGTCCCTGATATTCTGCTGAATATTCATCCTGAAATCCTTTCTTTATCAAATTCCCATGCTCAGTTATTTCCTAATCAGTGCCATATGTACCCTGCATTTATTAATTCAATTAAATATTCTTTTCCTTTTATCCATACCTGTGAAACTATTCACATTCCAAGTTTATATAGAAAGTGTCCTAGGTTCATAGGTTCATAGGTAGGTACTAGGCTATTGGCCAAAGGGCCTAAGTAAGCCTAGCCAACAAAGTTCCCTGGCTTACGCCAACCCAAGAAAGTTAATTTCCTGTGCCCCTGTCGAACAGAGCCACAGAAGTGATCCCTGGGGTGTATTTCCTATTTCCCATCCACTCATCAAGATTTTTCTTGAAGAGTGTTAATGAGGAACTTTGCTTGACATAGATGGGTAGCTTGTTCCAGAGTATGGGAAGTCTCTGGGACAGGAATCTATCCCTCCAGTAAATCCTGTTTATTGTGGTGACAAAGTTTAGGTCCCTAGAGCGTGTAGCTTGGAGGGATTGGGATTTCTTTAGGTGTAGCATGTCCAACAGCTCTGAGTTTGACATAGCTTTATATGTTAGGCAGAGATCACCTCGAAGCAGGCAATATGCTAAGGATTAAAGTTGGAGCCTTTTGAGACGATCAGTGTAGGGCATCTGTTTGAGGACAGTAATCCTCTTTGTGAGGTACTTTTGTGGCCAGTCCAGCTGCTGAAGATGTCTTGTGAGGTACATTCCAAAAGGGGCATTGTACTCTATAATGGGTCTAATGAGTGTCGAGTAGAGGGGAACAATGACCTCTTTTTTCCTGGATGAGTACCCTTTTGTGATTAGGTGTGCCACGTAGAAGGGTTTTCTGACTACTGTGGCAATGTGATTATCAAAGGAGAGATTACTGTCCACCTAGGTCCCAAGGTCTCTTATCACACATTTGGTGTTAAGAAAACTGCCGCCTATGTGGTAGTTCATGGGTACAGAGTTTTTACCAAAGGGGATAGCAATGTACTTTTTGGCATTGAGCTTGAGACCATGGCTTTGACACCAGGCATCTAAGTGAGGCCCTTCTGTAGGATGTCCACATCATTTGGGGACTCGACTATAGCTCCTAGTTTGCAGTCATCTGTGAACATCATTAGCCAGAGGCCTTCTTTGTTAGCCTGTACTTCAGAGAAGTAGATACCAAACAGGAGAGGTCCCAGGACTGAACCCTGTGGTACTCCATTCGTCACTGGTCTGAAGTCAGATTTGGAGTCTGCAATTTTTACAGTGTGGGTTTATAGGGATTTATATCTAGTTTAGTGACTTTAGCTATAATTCCAGAATGGTGTCGAAAGCCTTGGTGAGGTCAAGATAGGCTGTGTGAACCACCTTACCCTTGTCTATGGCTTTGGTGACTGTGTCAAAGAAGTCGACCAGGTTCAGGAGGCTTGATCTGCCTTTCACAAACCCAAACTGGGTGGGGTCCAGAGTTTGGAGGTTACCAATGTCTTTGTTTATGAATTCCATGATGATACATTCCATGGCCTTGCAGACCAGGCTTGTCAGGCTAATAGGGCGATAGCTCCCAGGATCTGTGGTGGCTCCCCCTTTGTGGAGTGGGATAACTGTTGCTGTGCACCATTTAGTGAGCACAAAGCCTAATGTGAGACTATGACTGAACATGGTGCTTAGGTGGGGAGCCAGTTTGTTCTAAAGTTCGTGTAAAACGCAGCCTGGGATGTTGTCCAGTCCCATGGATGCTGTGTTTTTGGCTTTAGATAGTGCTGCTTTTACCTGTGAAGTTGTGATTACAGAGAATCTGCATTCTCCCTGTATAGATATGGGCCCTTTAGGGAGTGACAGGGGGTAAAGTTAGCACTGAACCTATCTGCCAGGATGTTGGCAATATCAGTTGGTTCTGTAATTTTTGTGCCATTGTGCTGTAACTCAGAGCAGATCTGGGTGTTGCCATTGAGATTCTAGACATAGCCATCAAATGCTTTATGGTTGTCCTTAGAATCAGTGGCAATCTTGTTTTCATAGCTAAGCTTTGGAGGATCTTATAAGGGATCTCAGCTTCTTGCTGAGGCTGACCAGGGAGTTCCTCCACTCATGGGATTTTACTCTCTTTTGCAACAATTTCTTCCTTCTGTTGTAGAGTTTGTTTATGGCAGGGGACCACCAGATTGGCTTCCTTTTTTTGGAGGATAGCATCTTGGTTCTGTTTGGGATAGCATGATCCATGCACTCGTATAAGTGCTTATAGAGTGCATTTGTGTAGGATTCAGCAGTCGTAACTGTATTGTCCATCTGCACGGGTGTCATGAAGTTTGCCACTTCTGTCTTAAGAAGCATGAAGTTGGCTTTGGAGAAATGTTTTACCATGGTTTCCTTAATGGGGGGTGGGGTTGGGATGTGGATATCTAGGGTAATTAGCTTATGGTTGGATCTGACTAATGAGGAGTTGACTTCAGGTGTGGAACACCGGTCACTCATATTGGTAATGACTAGGTCTAGGATATTGTTGCCTCTGGTGGCGGTGTGGATAAGTTGATCCAGGGCATTGGAATTTATGAATTCTAGAAAGCTCTGAGTGAAGGGGTTGGCACATGAGTAGTTTTCCAAGTTAATGGTGGGGTAGTTGAAATCGCCTAATATTAGGATGTTTGGTTGAACCCTAATATTTTCCAGTATATCAAGAAAAGAGGAGTGGGAATCCTGTGGCATGGTGGGGGATCTGTAGCAAGCTACAATTTGGATTGCAGTTTTGTCCAGAGTTAGTTGCACTTGGATAACTTCGACTGCATTATGCTTAGCAACTAACCTGGAGGTATGGATATCCTTAATGAATATGGACACACCTCTGCCTTTGGTGTTCCGGTCCAGGTTAGATGGCCGAAAAGTGTGGTATAAGTTACAGCCTGGTAATGCAGGGGTGCTCTCTGGAGCCTTGAACCAGGTTTCAGTCACTGCACAGACATCAATGTTCTCTATTTTAAGGAGTGCCTTGAGTGAGGGCATTTTTAGATTTAGACTTTTAGCATTGAGTAGCATTACCCCCAGTTTTTGCTTGCCTGTTCCTGTTATAGTGGTGAATTTGTCATTTGAACCTTGCCTAAAAAAGGCACTATAGGGGCGTCAAGAGTCTTTACCAGTATCTGGAATCCCAGGGGTGATAGGTGCAGGCCATCTCTGGCAAAGCTTCGTGGTCTCTTGACCATGTCACCCCAGGCAGACAAATACTGGATCCCCTTAGAATGACACCAGAAGCTTAGCCAATTGTTGAAGTCAATAATTTTGTCCTTGTAGTGCGGTATCATTCTGGGTAATGGAAAGATGCTACTTAGGGCTAGGGTCATACCTGCCTGGGCTACAAGATCAGAGAGCTCTTCCATGTCTCTTTTCAGGGAGGTACATCTCAGGTCATTCACACCAACATGGACAATCACAGAGTCATATTTGTACTTGCTGTGGCGTGACCTGAGTGTGTGGGTTATGTGGCAGATCCTGACACCCGACAGGCAGTTGACAGTAACCTTCTTCTTGTTTAGCCTGCTGAGTGGGACATCATTGTGCCTGACTATAAAGTCACCTATGACTAGTGTGTTGGGTATGTTGTTTTGCCTTATGGGCTGTGGTTGAGTGGCACACTGAGTCTGTGGGCTATGTGTCATTTGAGTTGTGTTGCTGGTGGGAGGTTGCTTGTGTTCTGCTTTGGAGGTCTCTATTGCTTGAGCAGATTATTATTGAGAGCCTCTGTGAATGTTTTTGTGTTTCTATGTGTGGATTTTGGTGGTGTAGGTTTAGTGGGACTATGTGATGAGTGTGGTATGATGCAAGTGTTTACCTTCTCCTCTTGACTATCAAGTTCAGTCTTGATTGGAGAGAGCATTACCTCCAGTTTGGATAGATAAGTGCATCTCTCACAGGTTGTAGTGTTGGGTGGTAGGAGAAGAGGGTTGTCTGTGTACATGAGGCAATTGCTACATTGCCCCAAGATGCTCAGATTCATCAGATAGACAGAAGAGAACACTGGGAGCTGACCCTTGGACATGCCTGAATAAAAGACTATTTTCCTCTAGACAAGTGAGAAAAGTGAGTATAAGAGCTGTTTTTCTCTAACCAAGTGAGGAAAGTAAGTACCAAAACTGTTTTCCTCTAGGTAATGAGGAAGGGTGAGGGCTGTAACAATTTGTAGTTTATTTAGTGCTTACAACAAGTCCTAAACAAGTGTTGAGCATGGATAAGCAAATTCAAGTGCTAAAACTAAGAATTTGTATCTGGATCCTGTTGTAGATAGGCTACCTAGTGCTTACCACTCCCACTGATAAGCTAGATGGCTTCCCTCCAACACGGAAAGGCTTGGGGGCACAGAAGCTTACAAACAGTCCTGGATACAGCAAATCTGTATCTGAACTAAACTAGTTACAGAGAAGGTGGGAAACAAGCTGATCATCCTTATGATAAGAAGTCAGTATTCCCACCTATTATATATGACAGCTTTTTTAACTGTCTATTTCCAACTTTTGTAAAACTTTTGTGATACATGCACCCACTATTTGGCAGAATGATCATTTATACATTTTTTTCTTAACATCATCACTGGAGGCTATGTCACATTTTGCAAGGCTTTTTATTTTAAAGAAAACTCTTAAACAAAAAACACAACAAAGAAAACACACCTCGAGAATTCCCCCATAATCTTTTAACAAAATACAAACAAACAAAACAATGTACATCTTCTAATAATGAAGTTTAGCCCAACTAATAAGAAAAATTGTCTCAGACAGACTGCTGCAACCACAGCTGTTAATTAACCTAAAGTTGCTACTGTCTGTGCTTCTACTTACTCTAATTGGTGTCTGTTTTTTTTTATCTTTATTCACTCCCACATGTGGGAAAAAAAACTTGCCTAGTGAAAAACTTGCATACTTTCAGAAAACATTAAACTTTGAAGAAATAAATGCTTTGGCTTTCTTTTGTTGCTTTGTAATCAGCGTATCTCCATGGAAACACTAGAGAAAAGAAAATGCAGCCCTCAGCTACAGGCTTCTAAACACAAACTGAAACATGTTTTGCTAAAGGAAAACCTTTCATTATATTCAGTATTCTCTTATTTACTTGTTTCCAGTTAAAACATGTTATTAGATTAAGCCAAGGGTTTTAATCCAGGCATTCACCTATGTAAAACTAAATAACACATATCATCTCTACATCTATGGATATTATCCTCTGTACACTTTTACATATCATCCCTCACCTCAGCAACCCTAGATTATGGCCTATTAACTTAAACATACTTTTATCTAGCCTTGTTCTTCTTTTGCATTATAATGCCTTTATTTCTTAATACTAAAAGAGAAGGAAAAAAGAATAGAAAAAAAGGCATTTCTTTACTTAGAATCTTAATCACATACAACAACTAAAATACTTTACTATAAAACATGCAATTTATATCATGAAAAGTTGCATAGAAATACTTTTAAGAAAATAAATTGTCTTACTTACAGTTACTCTTTTCCTGGGTCTATATTGTAATGTTGAAACTTTAAAAGATTGAATGTTCTTATATCGACATGGAAAAAACAAACCAACAGAATGTCGAATGGCCAAAACAGTGATTTTTTTCCTAGGGAAAAAATCACTGGGCCATTGTCGAGACTTTGCCATTTCTTCCATTGTGGTGCAATCTCGGAGTTGGCATATATAAGTAGGAGAGTGTGGGGGCCAAAGCCTGTCTGTCTATTTTTTTGTATGTTTTTTTGGGTCCAGCGATTTTTTTTCCCTGGGGAAAAAAAAAATTGTTGTTTTGGCTGTTCGACATTCTGAGGGTTCAGTATTTTCATGTCAATATAAGAGCATTCACTCTTTTGAAATGTTGACGTTACAATATAGACCTCTCTTTTCCTTCCTCTTCCCATACCCTCAGTTTCCTTCCTCTTCCCATACCCTCAGTTTCCTTCAAAATACTAATGACATGAAGTGAGGCAAATGCTTTTCAGTTCCCTACAAGTTTAACAAAGTCAACAAAAGTCCACTCTTTCCACTTTTTTTTCTATGGATGTATTTCACAAATGAGATTGATACTTTGCAGTCTCACATTTATTCTCTAATTTCTATGCTGTTGGTCTTCTTCCTGTTCATCTCCATCTCCCAACTCCAGACTCCTGTTTATTTCCAAGGTACTCACAATTCTAGTCAACTCCTGTGCTTTTCTCTGTCTCTGAAGTTTTGTTTTCCTTTGGAACAAAGGTTTCACTGGCAAAGTTTCTCCATGTGCTTTGTTATCATAAGTTTGAATAGCAGAGTCCCCCTCTTCTTAATGGGTCACTTTTTCTTGGACAAACTTTTGTATTTTCTCCTTAGCCTGCTCTGCATCAAAAATGCTTTGATACTCCAAGAAAAAAATATTCTAAAGACATCTGAGTACAGCATCTTGAATCTCACACCTGCATCTTAACAGTCCCTGATTGCTACAATAAATTTATTTCTCTTCTGCCTTGTGTACAGACAATAAACATTTTCCACAAATATTCTACTCTCTCCAACTTTTAATACTTTACCCTTTTACCACAGTTTTGTCAGGATCAACTCTTTATGCTAGTAGGTCTGCATCTTTACTAATACATGTCTTGGTAGCTTTGTCATGGCCAGGTTTGGAGCATGCACATGGTGTGCCCTTTTAATTTACAATTCCCGTTGTGGAATACCAGTCCATTTAGTTATTTTCATATGTTCATAGGTTCATACTAGGCTATCTGCCCTAGGGCATTTATAAGCCTAGCCAGAGTGTGTTTGGCTTTCGCCACCCATTTTAAATTAATTTTGCTATGCCCTTTTTCGAGGTTAGTATACTGTGCCTCTGTCTAACAGTGACACAGAAGTGATACCCAGGATAAACCTACGATCTCCCATCCACTCATCAAGATTCCTCTTGAAGAGAGTCAATGAGGGACTCTGCCTAACCTGGACTGGGATTTTATTCCAGAGTGAAGGGAGCCTCTGGGTTATGAATCTGTCCCTCCAGCATGTCCTATTTATTTCAGTGCTGAGGTTCAAGTCTCTCGAGCATGTAGCTCGATGGGATTTGGATTTTTTGAGGTGCAGCATGTCCCTTAATTCCGGGTTGGACATGGTCTTATAAGTCAGGCACAGGTCACCTCTGAGCAGGCGGTATGCCACTGAGTAGAGCTGGAGTTTCTTTAACCGGGCAGCATATGGCATCTGTTTGAGCCCTTTGATCCTCTTGGTGAGGTACTTTTGGGGTCTTTCCAGTTGCTGCAGGTGTTTGGTAAGGTACATCCCAAAAGGGGCATTGTACTCGATTATGGGCCTGATGAGGGATGAGTAAAGAGGCACGATGACCTCTCCTAATCTAGATGTGAATCCCTTCATGATTAGGTGGGCTATATAAAATGTTTTTCTAACCACTTTGGCCACGTGGTTGTCAAATGAGAGATTGCTATCAACTTGGGTCCCCAGATCCCTAATTACTTCTTCTGTACTTAATGGATTACCACCTATGTGGTAATTTGTGGGCACTTTGTTGTTTTTGCCAAAGGGGATGACTATACACTTTTTGGCATTTAGCTTGAGGCCATGGCTCTGGCACCAGTTGTCTGTTTCTATAAGGCCCTTTTGGAGGATGCTTGTGTCAGCTGGAGAGTCGATTATGGCACCCAGTTTGCAGTCATCTGCAAACTTGGTCAGCCACAGTCCTTCCGTGTTGGCCTGTACCTCCGAGAAATATATACCAAACAAGAGAGGTCCCAGGACTGAGCCTTGTGGGATGCCACTTGTAACTGGTTTGGAGTCTGACATGGCTCCAGCAATTCTAACCTTGTGGGTTCTGTCCTTGAGCCAGTTTGCAACCCATCTAGTGACATAGGGGTTTATATTTAAGATGGTGAGCTTATCTATAATGCCCGAGTAGGGTATTGTATCGAAGGCTTTTGCGAGGTCCAGATAGGCTGTGTGGACCACCTTCCCTTCGCCAATGGCCTTGGTGACTGTTTCAAAGAAGTCAACCAGGTTTAAGAGGCAGGATCTGCCCTTAACAAAGCCAAACTGGGTAGGATCCAGTGTCTGTAGGTCCCCAATATCTTTATTTATGAGGTCCATGATGATCCTTTCCATAGCTTTGCAGACCAAGCTAGTCAGGCTTATGGGGCGATAGTTTCCAGGGTCCGTTGAGGCACCACCTTTGTGGAGAGGGACCACTGTTGCTGTACGCCACTCTTTGGGTACATATCCTGTAGTAAGGCTGAGATTGTACAGTAGTTTTATGTTTGGGTTTAGCTCTTCTTGGAGTTCATGTAGGACGCAGCCTGGGACACTGTCTGGTCCCATTGATGCTGTGTATTTTGCTTTGGAGAGGGCGGCTCCCACCTGAGCATCTGAGATGTCAGGGGGGCAGCACTCTGCTGGGATAGATATTTGCCCTTTTGGTGGGGGGGGGGGGTTTGTGCTGAACCTGTCAGCTAGGATGTTGGCAATGTCTGTGGGATCAGTGTATTTTTTGTCATTTTTGGACTAATGCTGAGCATATCTGGAATTCCCACCCAGGTTCCTAACATAACTAAAGAAAGCCTTGTGATTATCCTTAGTGTCCTGTGCAATTTTTCTCTCGAAGCTGGCCTTTGACGATTTTATGAGTGCCCTTAGTTTTTTGCTAATACTGATCAGAGATGCCTTCCCTTTTTGGGATTTTGCTCTATCATGTAGTAGCTTCCTCCTTCTATTGTATAGTTTGTTTATGGCTGGGGTCCACCAGACAGGTCGTCTGCCTTTGGAAGATTGGGTCTTGGTTTTATTTGGGATTGCATGATCCATGCATTCCTGAAGGTGTTCATAGAATGCATTTATAAAGGATTCTGTGGTCTGGGCCATATTTTCCACAGGCCCGGGGGCTTTGAAGGATTCCACCTCGGTTTTGAGGAGTGTGAAATTTGCTTTAGAGAAGTTTTTCACTGTGGTTTTCTGGGCAGGGGGTGTGGTCAGGATGTGAATATCCAGTGAGATCAGTTTATGGTCTGATCTTACCAGTGAGGGATACACTTTTGGTCTGGAGCATAGAGTCCCCATGTTGGTGATGATCAGGACCAGTATGTTTTCCCCTCTTGTGGGAGTGGTAGCAAGTTGTTCCATAGCATTTGAGTTTATGAATTCTAGGAACCTTTGGGCAAGGGTGTCGGAGCTAGAGTAATGCTCCCAATCTATGTTTGGGTAGTTGAAGTCGCCCAATATAATGGTGTTCGGAGAGACCTTCATATTTTCCAGTGTTCTCAGGAAGGCCGAGTGGGGTTCCTGGGTTTGGGAGGGTGGTCTGTAGCAGGCTATAAACTGGAAGGCAGTTTTACCCACTGTTAGTTGCACATGGATAGTCTCTGATGCTTCGTGCTTTGCCACCAACGTGGAGGTGTGGGTATCTTTGATGAATATCGATACTCCCCCTCCTTTTGTGGTTCAGTCCAAGTTTTGGGGCCGAAAAGCATGGTATGAGGTATAACCTGGTAGTGCTGGTGCTCTCGGAGTCCTGAACCAGGTTTCTGTTACTGCACAGATATCAATGTTCTCCATGCTAAGGAGAGTTTCGAGTGCGTGCATCTTGAGGTTTAGACTTCTAGCGTTGAGTAGCATTACTCTTAGTTTCTTATCCCTTGTGATACCTATGGAGGTGGGTTTGTCTTTTGAGCCTTGCCTAAAAAAGGCACTATGGGGGTAGCAAGAGCCTTTGCCAATATCCGAAAGCCCAGGGGTGACAGGTGCAAGCCTTCCCTAGCAAAGCATTGTGGCTTGTCGTGCATATCATCCCAAGCTGACAGGCATTGGATCCCCTTTGAATGACACCAATACTTAAGCCAATTTTTGAAATTGATCATCTTGTCTTCATATTGTGGCATCATTCTTGGTGAGGGTAAGATGCTACTCAAGGTCAGGGTCATACCAGCCTGGGCTACATGCTCAGAGAGCTCCTCTATGTCTCTTTTCATGTAGTCCAGGGAGGTACATCTCAGGTCATTCACACCAGAATGGACAATGACTGAGTCATATTTGTACTTGCCTTGGAGTGACCTGAGTGCTTGTGTTATGTGGCAGATCCTAGCACCAGACAGGCTGCTCACCGTGACCTTCTCCTTGTTCAGCCTGGTGAGCGGGACGTCAGTGTGCCTGATGATAGAGTCACCTATTACAAGTGTATCAGGTGTGTTGTTTAGCCTTAAGGGCTGTGACTGTTCGCCACACTGGCTTTGTGAGATATGTGTTGCACGTGTTTTGTTTTGGGGTAGCGGTTGCTTGGGTGTCTGCTTTGGAGGTCTCTGCTGCTTAGGCAGATCTTTATTTAGAGCCTCCGAGTATGTTTTTGTGTGATTATGTGTTTGGTTTGCTGTTGTGGTAGGTCTATGTGAGACTGGAATTGTAGTGAGTGTGGTTTCCTTCTCCTCCTGACTGGTTATGCCAGTACTGAGTTGAGAGAGCTTAGCCTCCAGTTTGGCTATATGGTTGCATCTCTCACATGTGTTGGAATTTGTTGGGAGGAGGAGAGGGTTGTCTGTGTACATGAGGCAGTTGTAACATTGCCTCAAGATTCCCATATTCACCAGCTGGACCGGAGAGGAGATTGACAACTGACCTTTGGATATGCTAGAATAATATTGGGAATTCCTTTATAATTGAAAACAAGGGCCAATGGGGAGCGAGGGTGTAGTGCTTTTAATTTTTAGTGCTGACTTATAATTGCTTTAGTGAGCAAGTGCCAGGTAACAAGTGCAATGTGTTACAGGTAACTTAAATGCAAAAATGACAAACAGTAACTTTCTTTCAAGTGAAGCAAGGAAATAAGTACAGTAAGCAATGCAGATATCACTAGGGATCCACAGAAGCGCTGAGAAGCCGCATTTTAGGTGGAATTAGCGTTCCAGGGAAATAACAAGCATACAAATAAAGCTAGATTCAGCAGGCCTGGATCTAGTATATGCTACAGCAAACAAGGTGTATCAATTTCAGTAAGATACAGTTCAAATATTCAGGCACTATAAACCTTTAACCAGAAATTCCCAGCTCAGAAGGGCAGAGTCCAGCCTCTCCTCCCACAAGAGTGCAGACCACGAACCTTCTTAATGTAAAATAACTGGCCTGAAGCCCAAGTGCTTAAACCAGAGCTAATACACTTTAAGAATAACAGACACTGAGCTCTCAATCAGCAGTTCCCAACTTAGAAGGATGAAAGCTACCTGTCCTGCCACCACAGTGCATGCCACAAACCTTCCTAATGTTGAACAACTGGTCTGAAGCCCAAGTGCTTAATCCAAAAGACTTAGAATGATAGCTACACTTTAACCAAGTTACTACCAAGCAGTAATAAATACAACTGAATACTTTAAATAATGCCTGGATTAGTGCTCAAGTTATACAAACAAAGCTAGATTCAGCAGGCCTGTATCTAGTCTATGCTACAGCAAACAAGGTGTACCAATTTCAGTAAGAAGAAATTCAGATATGCATGCACTATAAGCCTTCAACCAGAAATGCCCAGCTCAGAAGGGCAGAGTCCAGCATCTCATCCCACAAGAGTGCAGACCACGAAACCCTCTTAATGTAAAATAACTGGCCTGAAAGCCCAAGTGCTTAAACCAGAATTAATATACTTTTAGAATAACAGACACTGAGCCCTCAATCAGCAGTTCCCAACTTAGAAGGATGTAAGCTACCTGTTCTGCCACTACAGTGCAGACCACAAACCCTCTCAATGTAAAACAACTGGTCTGAAGCCCAAGTGTTTAAACTAAAAGGCTTAGAATGAGTTACACCAAGCAGTAATAAATACAATTGAGAATGTTTAAGATGACGCAAAAGCAAAATAAAGTAGGAAGAAACACAAGTACAGTAAAAGCAGAAGATTTTTTTTTTTTTTTTTTTAGAAAAGTAGCAAAAGCAGTAGTAAGTACAATTCTCATGCAGTGCAAGCTGGCACACTTGAATATGTAGCAATATTAGTCCACACACAGTTTGAGAAAATGTAATTAAATTAAAAAGGACTAAAAGCAAGTGCAGAAAGGGTTTATTAGGTAGAATGCGGTAAAGAGATGTCCTGGGGGAGTGTCTTAGATCAAATCTACAGTGGGGCGGGCACTGCAAAAGCCACCAAATTTAAACTACAACCAAGAATAGGGAAGGGGGGTGGGGGAACAGTTTCAACACAGATGTAAGGAATGTGCAAATTATAAAAATATATATACTGTTTTCTATAGATTTGCAGAGCAGTAAGACACAGATATCAAGCAGACAATTTAGCTCTATAATACAGAATAACACAGAAAATATACTCAGCTCTAGAAACTTGAAGATAGTTCTGTAAGGCTGTCTCTCAAACTAAGGTTCCAGTTTGAATACAGGTTGTTAATTAAAAGGAGACACAGCACTAGCTAAATTATATCAGCTGAAAGACAAGGCAGGAAATGAGGGGGGGGGGAACAGTTTCAACACAGATGTAAGGAATGTGCAAATTATAAAAAAATATATATACTGTTTTCTATAGATTTGCAGAGCAGTCAGACACAGATATCAAGCAGACAATTTAGCTCTATAATACAGAATAGCACAGAAAATATACTCAGCTCTATAAACTTGAAGATAGTTCTGTAAGGCTGTCTCTCAAACTAAGGTTCCAGTTTGAATACAATATCTTAATAAAATTAATATGGTCTGTTCCTTCAAGTTTTTGTTGTACAACAGAAAATCTCAGATTTTCCCTACATGCTCTGTCCTCTAATTCTACCATTTTTTAAACATCTCTTCTTGAACAGTCTTGTACTCAGCCTGCCTTTTTTCATTTTGATCTCTGATTTTTGCAGTTTTATCAGCTCTTCTGCATATCTGTTTAGAGTGTCTTACATTTATTTCCCAGGTTTTTATATGAGTTGATATGCTGCTTCAGTGTTTCATTCATTTTAATCAGCTCTGATCACATTTGACTTATTTTTTCCTCAAGGTTACTGGAAGCCATGTCTTGCACCAAAGCTGGAGCTTGAACTTCTTTTTGCTGAATAGCTGCAGGATTCTTCCCGGTCAGTATTTTTTCTTCAGCTTTTCTAGTTGATTCTCTTTTAGGTTCTCTTAGTTTCTTCTTTGCTGGCATCCAGGAGTGTACTTACTAACCTGTATCTGAATTTACTGAAATTAGCAGAGTTCCTGTTCCTTGTATTTCAGATTCTTTTTTTCACACTAAAAGAGCTGAAGTGAAGCTGCTGAACAATGTGCAGCCATCTTGGAAAGCCCACATTTGTCTTTTGAGAACTGATTTCATTGCTGTCTTTCTCCTGTCCCGGTATAGTTACGGGCTAAAAATTATAATTCAAAACAAGTAAAAGAGGAATATACTCCAAACAGGAACTTTGAGAAATGGTAACAAGAACCACTGGCCATTCTGCTAAATGCTAAAGAACAGCATACCCATGCTTACTGTCCAGAACAAAGCATCATGACAAATATAACCACATAGCAGACACACGTAAAATCATTAAGACTGGCTCAACTTTAAGCAGACCTACATGATAATAAGGTAACCATCAATGCAGTTTATAAATACCATTACAAAACATACACAGATATCGGTCACCCTCTCACAGGAGTTTCATTGTGCCTGTGCAGATGCATGACCCAATAAATAACTAGCCTCTGCTTAAACAGATTATGCACAGTAACTTTGTAAGAGGAAGACATAATATCAACAAAGATTAGAGCAGTAAAGTAGATATACTTAATGAGAAAAGTTGCCAAAATTGGTGCAAAATATCTAGCCAAGTTCAAATAAGATGGGCATTGCTAAACATATCCTCTGTTGCAGGGCTTTAGTGGAAATACTTGTAAATGCCAATGAAATAATTAGAAGTTGTTTCGCTTTAAGCAGGATTACAAGGTATCACATTGTTTCTTGTTCGATTTGAAATTGTCATGCCAACATATTAAAATTTGCATTATGCATTAACTCATGCAGTTGAACTATCCATAATTACTGAAAGAAAATGTTTTGGTGAATTATCATTTTTAATGAATTATAATTTTATCTACCCCTTTCTCCATCTTTCTATAAGGGATAATTATTATTTTAACACATATTAATACTTTTCACTGTCCCTGATTTTGCAGAACATTCCTGATTTTGCCTTATATTTTTGTCCTGTCTCTCAAAAATGTTTTGATTTTTAGCAATCATTGAGTATTACAGTTATTCAATAATTCCAGACATTAGAGTTTCATACTAATGAATGTTCAAGCAAAACCTTTGTTCTACAAATTTTTTTAAGCAAATTACAGTACTATTTAAAAATTGCCCCTAATTTTATGCCTTTGCCCATCCCCCTTATTACTTTCAGTTTTGTCTGGAATTCCTGAGCAAAGAAGTTGAGAGGTATATATATATTCAGCTGCTTTGCTGCGCATGCTGACGGGATGCCCAGTATTATCTTTTGCTAGTTGTTTACCTAATATGTTCATACCTCTCAACTGTACAGATTTTCGCAGAATGTCCAGATTTTTGCCTCATATTTTTGGTCCATTTTTCATACAATTGTGATTTTCTGGCAAATTAGAGGCAAATCATTAAAGACTGAAGTTAGAAAAGAATGACAACCATTTGAGTTTAAGACTGCATACCCTTGAGAAAATTCACGGTTAAGCAAAACCTGTTATGCTATCACCTTTCTAAGTCTGTAAGTGCATATTAAAAAATTGTTCCTATTTTTGGGCCTTTAGCCCACTTTTATTAATGGCTCTGTCCAGATTTCTTGGTGTAAGAAGTTGAGAGGTATGAATATGTTAATTTCTATCATGTGGAGGATATTATACAAGACTGCAGTTATTAGCCATCGTTATTAATCAGTTCAGGTAACCAAAACATCTTTTGACTATAGGTGTTTGTTAATCATGTGGTCCCGCTAAGTCTGTGGAACTTTTTACATTATCTGTACTGAATGAAGGGTATATATGGAAGACATCAAGGAAACTGTCTTACTGTGCCAGAAGGTGGAGATGTTGGTAGTGTAATGTTTAAGGTGGAGAAGAAGGAAGTAAATGCTCTCTGGAAAATCAAGAGCAGAAAATCCTGTATGAGAACAGATAGAAATAAAATAGTTAACACAATGGTGTGAGGAAATAAGTGGTTGAAGCAGCTATAAAGTTTAGTAAAAGTACAAGTGATTTCTGAAACCTCTGATGTACACATTTCATAAAAGGCGCACAATATGACACACAAATCTCTGAACTGTCAGCAGTTGTTCAACTGACAAAATCTTTCTTACTAAATTAAACAACAATTGAAATGCTAAATAGGGATAACATTAAAGACAATTACAGCAACATAAATCCCCCTAATATATTAAACTCAATTAAAGTGTATTATTGAATTTCATTCTGTTAACCAGTAACTAAACATGAAAGGTTTTACTTTACTTCATCATATATAATATGAGTAGTAAAAATAATGGTATGAAATATAACTGTGATTTTATCCTTTATATTAGATTATTTGCTTGACAGAAGCTAGACTTTTGTGTGCACAAAGTTTACTTGTTAAATTCACATGGTCTGGTACCTTATTTTTTTGCTTTCTAAGGATCTAACATTTTTACAAACTCAAATTAATTTTATAGGGATACAAAAACAATTATCTAATCATTATGTAAAACATTAGTGTTTGTTAAAATGCAGTGCCAATAAATTCAATGTGTAATTAACAAATAAATATATCAACTTCAACAAATTTAACTTATTTAATTTAACAATAACATATTAAATTGTTTATTCAAGCCTTTGGCATTACTATATTATACATTAAAATCATTTAGTTTTCAGTATCATGACCTGAGAAGTAGACAGGATGTCAGTGTCAGGTATGCATGGTAGAAGTTAAACATTAATTCATTGTAAAAAGATTTTTTCAGTGGTGAGATGTTTGCAATGTTTCAGAAACTGCTATAGGTACAGGACAACACACCTTTATGGAGCATTTTCTAGACAGCAGAAAGAGAAGACAGCTGAAGAGACCAGTTGACAAGACTGGAGGCAGGAAAATATATTGCATTCCATAAAAAAAATATTCAGGAGGATTTCTTAAAAATATATATTCAGGAGGAATACTGTCAGCAGAGGGAACAGAAGGCTTATTTTTAAGTAAGCTCCAAATGAAGTTGTGGGAATAGGAGATAAGAAGAGTGGTGGTGGTAGTAGAAGACAGCGCAACACAATCTGTAATTTACAAAAACAGTGAGCATCTCACTAAGATCTATATTAGGTTAGTGCATACTGTATATCATATGCTTTTTTTCCAGTTAGTTATCTTCCATACCAGTCTAAAAAAGTCAAGATGCATCTGATAAGCACTTCTGTGTTTCTTTATTTCAATACCTATTGTAGGCTAGTGGGGGTACAGCAGTGCACCCAGATGACATCATTCAAGAGAACACTAATAGTTTGCACAGATGGATATAATCCTCTCCATTCTAAAGATGGCATAAGATCAATTAAGATTTGAGCTGAGGATAAAGGGAGTGAGTGAGTAACCAATACTGTCTTAAATGCATGGTGTGGAAGGTGGCCAAGTGCACTATTGTGGATGCTCAATGAAGGTTTTTGGAGATACAGCCATGAGATGCACCTATTGTCTGTGAAGCAGTGTGCAGTGTTGAAAGCCAGGTCAGCAAGTGCATGAAGGCCCATTCACATCAGTGTTTAGGCACTGCAGGACCCACTTCAACAAAGCAGATGTGAGGCTACAAGGCATGGACAAATAGGGAACACATAGAGAAATGGTCTTGAATTTCCCATTGGATGGTAGCCCTTGATATCTGTCCCTTACCTCTTGTTCTGGTTTCAGAGGATATTGTGCAGCATAGCATGGCTTGTAATGAAGGGGGTCTGACATGGTGTGAAGGCTGCCAGCCTAGCTAGATAAAGTTTTGTAGATAATTCTGTCATGTGCAAATATTAATATGGCAGGCTTGTTCTCTTAAATGGAAGAAAATTGTGTTAAATGTTGAACGTCAAAAATGTAACAACAGTGCACTCTGCTGGAAGAAAGCTGATAACTCAAACCTTGTATGACTGTTTGATCTCAAACTCAGAGCTGTGATGTCTAAAGCAGCAGATTCTTTCTATTGTTTTGAGACCAGAGTTAATTGCTAGACTTTGCATATCTAATGTCTTTAATTGCTGTGGTTTCCTGACCAGGTGCATGATCAAAGCTATGTTAAACTCTGAGTTTCTGTTAGCCTGGGAAACCAAAGAAGAATGATGTAATCTAAAATGAATCAGCAGTGATGTATTATCAATTTAAAAGATTGTCTCAGAGAGAGAGAGAGAGAGCATTTTGGATTTTGTCTAAAGCTGACAACAACTCACCAGTACCCTGCTTTCGCTCTATTTTTTGTTGTTGTGTCTTTCGGCTTTTCCCGGTTAGTGGTCACCACAGCAGAACTCCGGTCCGCTAATGATTGGCAGTAAATTTTTACATGCCGAGTTGCCAATCCTGAAGCACAACCTTCAACGAAGGTATGCCCATTTATGCATGTCTCCACACAGAAGACTCTCTAGCTGAGAATCGAACAGGACAATGTCTTACTGTGAGACGACAACGCTACCGCAGCACCACCACCGCAATTATCTTTATGTAAGTTTATTTAGAACTCTGATTGCTCTTAGTAAAAGATAGAAAATAGTAAGTTTAGTCTAGCTGTTTTCTATATTTATGTCAGAACTATTCTACAGTATTACTTTAAGCATTTTCCTGTGATGTCTGAACTCTTGACTAGCACTGTGTAGTAAGAAGTATTGTCGTGTGTTCTTATTACTTATTATTAAATATTTTTTAAACCTTTCAACTATGGCTGTTTTGTATAGAGATAATTTAAGTTCTAGAGTACATTGCATGTATATAGTGATACTGTACAAAACCACTCCAATAGTTTTGTTGCTCAGTCACACTTACTATTTGTATAATATTGCACAGTAATAATTGGACACCCTTCAGTAAGGGCCTTTTTAGTAACTTCTATTAGCAGTTGGTGGCAGCTGGTACTGCCTTATAGACTGGCAGGAAGTGGCATAGCTATAGAAGCTCTGCCAGCCTTCCCCAGGAGTTTCTGTGTGTTTGTATATAACTCATATCTTAAAGAATGTGTGTGTGTCAGCTACTTGGGCAGGGACAGGAATCACTGGTTGGACAGAGAGGGTGCTGGATGTTTTAGCTTGACCACTAGGCTGAGACCTGTACCCTATAGCTGTGCCAGTGGGGTGTCTTATCGGGGATCTGGAGAGAAATGGAAAAACCATCCCCCGACTGATTGTGATCTCTATGTGCTCTTAAGGGAAATTGTACTTTACTGTGTGTGTATTTGTTATCCTTCCCAATGTGGACACCCCTCACTGGTGTTAATGGTGAGGATTGAGGCTCCTTGATTACTGGGCAAGTACACGGGTGTCACACATGAGATGTGAGGCTTGTTGTTTACGTGACAGACTGGATGACCAGAAATATGGAAAAAAATGAACAGTAAAACAGTAGTTTTTTTTTGTTTTTTGTTTTTTTGGTACAACAGTAGTTTTTAGAGAAGATGTAGCACAGATAAAGGACTGACTAAAATAGGTGGTTAAATCAAACAAGAGGCTTGCAGAAAGTGGGTAGCTAGAAATGTCTTACCAAGTTAGGGAAACTGAGAAATATCCTACCACTAGTGCATGGATTGGGCAGCTAAACTTAACAGGTTGAGAAGAAGACTGTTTTAGTCATTCATAGCAGTGTTTTTAACATTGAAACAAAGTTAAAAAACTGGAGCAATATTTCCTTTGCAATTTTAGTAAAATGAAAGCTACACAAATGAACCAATAACTCCACTGTGGGAAGCATTAAGAATTGTAAGACAAAGTTTATTGAAAAAATAGCCATAAACACTTTCATCTCAGTTAAAATAGAAGAGAAGTTATTTCATCATTGCTATTGTTCATTCACTTTTATTGTTACAGAGTTGCATATTAAGTCCTGTATGCTTAATGGACTTAGCCAAGTAATAAAGTATCTCCAAGTGGGCATTCTGTGTCATTTAAGGGTTAATTGCAAGCATGATCTATGGAAGTCTTGAACCTTTTTTATCCTTGTACAATGAAATTCATAGTTGTAGTAACAGACAGAAAGAAAAATCTAATCAAAGAAATATGTATATAACCAAATGAATTGTTTAAGGGCTGAAAATAAAATGGATGTTTAAAACCCATAACATCTCTGGAAAGGCTAAGATGATGCAGTTTATAAACTGTACTTTGGAATTTTATAGGAATAAACTGGGAGATGGTCACTGAAAGTATTCCTCATTATTCCTAAGGGAGATATGCTGGGAGTGCATAACAGATTTGATCAAAAGATATTTTATCAGACATTTTATCTCTTCTGGTGATGATGTAATAAGCTATATAAGGCCATACAACTGGACCAAGGGATGTATATATCTATCGGTAGTAGGATTTGAGTGTATATTAAAGTCCCACTTAACTACCATAGCCACTGTAATTTTAAGATGTTATTCACTGTATTATTGAGTAGGGAGAAGCACTGATAGAACAATTACATAGATTTTAGCTGCATTCATTTTGGTAGGAGTAAGGAAGAAAGCCTATTGGCTAGTTGTAGGAAATTGCAAAAGAAAAAGTTGCAGGTCAGAGAGTCTGAATGATGATAGCCACTCCTAAAATCTGTTGTGTGTTTTGCCACATCTATATTGACTATAAGGTCTGAGACTTATATTTTTTTTGTTTCCAGCTCTCAGATGGGTAACATGTCAGGTTTGCATATGGAAAAATTACTATGTTGTAGGGATAACATTGTACAGATGCTACAGTACTGATAGCTGCAAGTCTGTATCCATAGGGAGGAATTCTAGATGGGGATCACTGAAATGTTTAAGTAGTGAGTTAATCTGATGTGGCTAAGTGTTACATTGTACATTGCCATAGGTTGGTAATGGATTTTGTGAATATTTTTTCCTATTCTTTATTATTTTTCCCTATCCTATTGCCGATCATCCAGCCATACTTCCTTGTTGCTCATTTGACCCAATTATTCCTTTGAAGGAAGAAACTGCAACCCATTCATTTTGGTTGGGACAACATTGAATGAACCAGGAGAGGGAGCTGCCCTGGCTATGTCTCTGTATTCAGTCTCCTACAGGCTATTGAGATGGGATAAAAAATGAATAACGAACCACTTGGTGAAGTAAAAGAACAAAGGTTTACTGAATAAATAAAACACTCAGTAATACATACAAACGTTAGCGCTTTAGTAAGGTGCATAGACCAAACTTCATCAGACAATTCAATGATATAACAGTTCAGCTTATATAATGCACCCACCCCCTTCAATTAGTTAATCATATACAATCAATCCAATTAGTAATAAACCTGTATACTTAATCAAAAAATTATAACATATATAAATTACATAAATATACTAAATAATAAATATGAATGACAATATTAAATGCACACATTATTCACCTACAAACATAATATTAAAAATAATAAACAAACATTTCATCTATCTAGTACCCTGAGCTTTAATTTACTACTAATGGAAATAGTGTCGTTCAACCCAGGGGGGACATGGGCATTAAGAAAGACCTTCCACCAAGTTTCCTTATCTTCCAACCATAACTTCCAAGGCCCTCCACAATCCCCTGAGATGGGATCTTTGCCTGACTTAGAGGGCTTCTTCAGACCAAGCCCTGATGGATTAGTTACACATGCACAAAACAAACAGCTCCAGAAATACAAGATCCAAGAATCAGAACTTCCCTTGTGACATAAACAGAACATGCTGGAGAGACAAATATGTGTCCCAAAGGATCCATGCATTAAAAAAAAAAAAAAAAGTTCATCCTTGACCCTATTCAAACTAAATCTT
This sequence comes from Protopterus annectens, assembly GCF_019279795.1. NCBI lineage: Eukaryota > Metazoa > Chordata > Ceratodontiformes > Protopteridae > Protopterus > Protopterus annectens. The sequence goes on along the minus strand of NC_056731.1, from coordinate 433,502,700 downwards.
GTCATTTGGATGGGAAATTGGCCTGACCCCCACATCCCTTATGGACATAGGCCATCAGTAAGAAAAGAATTATCCCAACTAACACCCCCTGACAAATCCTTAGCTACCTGCCTACTAACTTGCCCCCCATATGATACTTGGAAACCAAATGGTTTGGAGTGCATGGCTAGTCTTCCAAGGGCCCTAGTGGTCATTCACCTAGTAACAACCCATGAGCCTATGAACTTATTTGTGCACTAATGTTTTGGTACCCCCTCTTGCTCATCTCTCATATGCCAGTACCTTACAAGCTTTACAACTGCTGACCACATGAGGTTATACATGTTACCCTATATGCTAACTCAAAAGTAAGTGATTCACCACTGCAGCTTAGGCTTGCTAGGCTCATTGTTGTCGACAAACACCTACACTTGTGCAGCTGTTACCAAAGCAGAAGCCATGCCATCGCTGTCCCCTGAGGATGGGAGAACTGGCATCGGCTATTCACTCCCATCCTTACTTATTCAGCCCCTACAGCACCCATGATAGTAGTTGAACACAAGTCATCTAGGGCAGGGGCAGGGCATCATGTCTCTATGCCACAGAGAAAGGGAGTTTGTTCCTATTTCTGAAATCCTGTATTGACAGGAGGAAAGTGAAAGTTTTTTGAATGAACAGTAAAAGCATTGTCAGTCCATATGCACCAATGTTTTGTGATATAAAGTCAATAGATGGAATTATCAAAGTATGAGAAATTGCAGTGAAGCAAAGGTGCCTGTGCATGTGAGCCATGAAGGGAGGAGGAGGTAGAACAAGTATATTTATAGGATGCAGGTGCAGAGCAGGTAAGCAATAAGGACGTTGGCAAATAGTGCAGAGTTCATCACACCATTACTACACCTGACTTGTGACAGCAGAGACATGATGATAGGCAGCCTATGGGATGGAAATGGCAATACAGCAAATACACAGCGACCAAATTTAGGGAGGGAAAGTGGCGAGTGGGCAGAAGTAAACACTGATGACTCCTCCACACTCTATGTAGAGGCTACCCAACACATATCTCTGAGTCCATGAAAAACGTGTGATAAGGATGTTTGCAAACGTCTTCTAAATGTGAGGTATACAAATTCTATATCATTTGTGAACTCCGTTTCCATTCATAGTGCATGGATTCTCATTCTTTTGTCTGGCACATTTGATGAGACGGTCTCTTTGAAGGGAGGATACACAAAACTACAGTCATCTCTCTCTCTCTCACTCTCTCTCTCTCTGTCTCTCTCTCCCACGTCTTATTATGTGGCAACTGCTGGGTGGTTTAAAAGATAAAGTGAGACCTAATAGGATTCTTTGTAATGAGTCTTTCCTGATAACAAAATACGCAGCTAAAGATGGGGATTGTACAAGAGCTAAAAAGTTAAATGACCATGTAAAATGGAAAGGGCAAATGTTGGCTTTATGTAAGTAGAGAGATAAACAGCCTGATAAGTAATCAGTTACTACAGTAAGTAAACAATATACTCTAGATTAATTCTAATTTACAGTCCCCAAAAACTGACTATAGCAAACAGTATAAGTAATACACAGATCTGTAGCATAGTAATTTGCAACCTATGCAGCACAAGCCTCTCCATTGTCTATAAGCAACTGCAAAGATGATTGCTTAATGACAGTTAAACTATTTGTTTTGTTTTGATTTTTCCTGTAGTTTAACTACCTTTTAAAAAATGAGACTTTGACAGCTTGTAAGCTGCCATTTTTCTGTAGACGTTCATCACCCACTACAAGTTGACACCTGCTCCTTCAGCTAACAGTTACTATGGCATTTAATGCATTTTAGTTCAGAACCTGGATCACATCACAGGAATACAATTTTTATCTGAAAAACTTTGTGCATTCCAGCTTTCTTCCAGACCTTCTCTATAAACCAGTTTGTTTTGTAATTCAGAGCAATACCAAATGTAGCATGCATTTAGCCACTCCAACATGTTATAACCTCATACAGTACAAACAGTGCATAGGAATGAGCAACCAATGCGTACTCCTAGGATGCATGATCTCCCAGTCAGCTTCACATAGCTCATATTGCTAGATTTTCTAATTCATAATCAGTTCACTATTACTTTGGTACTGGAAATGGAAGGGCACTGTGTTTAACAGGGCAGAAAAGGGTCAGAACCCATATTTTAGAACATCTTAAGGACATTAGACACAGAACTGTAACTAGTCCTTTTACAGAACATTTCAGTTTGGTACATGGTGGGAATGGTAGTTGCCTAAAGTTTTTGTTTGTGTACAAAGAGCATAAAGGACACGTGCATTATAATATTTTTATTTGTTGTTCTAAAAGGAGGCCAGATGCATTTTTAAGTATAAACCTTGTGACTAGTGGCTTTAATCATGAAAAATGAATGAAATATGTATTGTCTTTATTATTATTTTATACTGAAATGGAGATTTTCATGTTGGTATTTATTTGACTATTTCTTGCAGTGTCTACATAGTTTTAATGATGAAAGAAGTCCATGAAAACATGGTTCTCTTTTATGACACCTGTGCCTCTTTCTTGTTCTGTATTTGTGGAATTTATTCTTCATTTTCATGCATAACAAATCAATTACGTGTTTTGTACTTTTAGTATATACATAAAACTTTGTTAAACAGTTTAATTTTGAAGGGTCTTATATGCTGAAGTGGCATGTCACATGGTTTAAAATATATATGGCTTAATAAAGTTGATTTTGGTGCTATAAGTCAGCCTTCGCTGCTATGCTTATACAAACTGTACAGGGGTAAGTCAGGCTGGTGCTATACATGGTTTTACTGGTCTGTGAACAGCTACAGTACTAATTTTAATTCATAAATACATCCCCAAGTAGACATACATTGTGGAGTGGGGTAAATACATCCCCAGGTAGACATACATTGTGGAGTGAGGTAACTGAGGTATGTATAGTGGTGGTGGTAGGAGAATGATCAGAGGGCATCAGTCTTTTCAATCCTTTAGTTTTCTATATTCAGTTGGAATATTCTGGTCAAACAAAGACCACTCTTAGATCCCTAGAGGATTGCTTTATTGGAAGAAAGATGACAGGCTTGGCCAGCCTTCAGCTTAGTTGTCCTGTGGCTATATAACTCGCAAGTACTTAAGGTAACTTTCACCTCACAGTGGGCATGCATCTCAGTGGAGTTTAGTGCGACATAAATGTTTACCTTGTGACTGCATCATGACATGAAGATGACTGAAAAACTAAGGCCAACACACTACAGCAGTATATGGTGCTGGATGAAACACTAAGATAAAGGGCCACTGCATACTGACATGGAGGGGTGACTGAAACACTAAGGCCAAGGCCATTGCACTATGAAGTGATGTCCGGGGTCACTGCATTGTGACATGGTGGTGACTGTAAAAGTAAGGCAAAGTACCAATGTGCCATTACATTGTTGTAATACAAAGACTAAGGCCAGGTGCCACTGCATCATGACACGGTGGTGACAGAAACTAAGGCCAGAGCATTAAAGCATGGTGTTAACAGATAAACTAAAGCCAGGTGCCACTGCGATATGACATGGTGGTGACAGAAGCAAAGACTAGGGGTCAGTGATAAATGCATGGTGTTGATACCTACACAAAGGCCAGGTGTCATTGCATTAATGCATGGTATTGACAGACAAAGGCCAGGGTCAGAACATTAATGCATGGTGCTGAGAGATAGACTAAGGCCACGGATCAGTGCATTAATGCATGGTCTTGACAGACAGACTAAAGCCAGGGTTCAGTGCATTAATGCATGCTGTTGAAAGATAGACTAAGGCCAGGGGTCAGTGCATTAATGCATGCTGTTGACAGACAGACTAAAGCCAGGGTCAGAGCATTAATGCATGCTGTTGACAGACAGACTAAGGCCAGGGGTCAGTGCATTAATGCATGCTGTTGACAGACTAAGGCCAGGGTCAGTGCATTAATGCATGCTGTTAACAGACAGACTAAGGCCAGGGGTCAGTGCATTAATGCATGCTGTTGACAGACAGACTAAGGCCAGGGGTCAGTGTACTGTAAAATGTTAGTGACAGAAATACTAAAATCAGGTACTCTTGTAACATGACATAAAGGTAACTGAAAGAGTAAGTCCAGGGACCACTGTACCATGAAATGGTGGTGACTGAAATAGTAAGGCTAGGGACCACTGCACCATGAATTGGTGGTGACTGAAATTTAAGGCCAGGGATTACCACATCAAGACATGGAGGTGACTACAAAACCAAAGCCTGTATTACTGAGCCATTATATTTTGGTGACAGAAAGACTAAACAAGGTGCCACCTCACCATGACATGGAAGTCACTAAAATGCTAAGGCCTGGAGACAGCTTCTGAGCTTAAATTGTAAACATCTGTCCAGAAGAACAGACAGGCTCCTGTTATAGGACAGCTGGTTTAACAATTTCTTCAAACTTTGTTAATACCATTTCTAGTTAGATACAGAAAATATAGCAAAAGTAATTAAAAAATATCTGCATCCAGTGACAAACAAAATGTATACTAAATAGCTTCAAAATATGGTCATACTAATTAACTCAATCATACTGGAAAAGCAAGAATACTTTAAGAAAACGTAACTGACCAAGTATGAGCAGTGTATTTTTTTATCAAAAAACACTGACAAGGAAGATGTCAGGTTAACACATTTCCATATTTACATGCCTTAAAAGAGTGATGGCAGAAATGCTAGTAGGTGAGTGTTTTATTGGTGAAAAGTAATAAAGTTGTGGTTTTAACATGCTCTCTGTAGTGTCATTCTATGAGTACACCTTCTTTAAAGTACTCCAGTGAAGATGTAATAAAAGTTAAAACTAACAACATGATTCTACAAATCAAATTTGCAATTAATAAAACTTAAAAGAGTTGATTTCTGGGAAGGTGAATACAAAAAATATATTAAATGCAGGAAATGACACTGCATTTTAAACTATAACAGCTTTATCTTTCCTGAGACAGACAGAAATAAAATGAAAAAAAGTGATGGATGACTTGGCAGAGAAGAATGATATTGAAAAATAACTTCTGCAAGAATAAAATAAAAACTGTCTTATCTCCTACAGTATTTGATATTTTCAGGTATACCCTACATGTGCAGCAAACTCCTATCTGTCCTGTCAAAAGTGATACAGGTTATTTAACAACCAAAAGTGTTATTTCACAAACTAAAAGATAAAAAGTTTAGAAATGGAAGAATTTTACTGCAAAATGCTTCTCTGATATTGAATGAAGTATGCACATCATTGTTTTAAAGAGACATCACATTTGATAAAGTATCAAAAGTTAAAAGAGGATCCAACTATGAAAAATCATTGAATGAACTGAAAAACAGATACACAAAATAACTGCATCCCGAGAACACCTGTGTTTCATGTCATCATTTATAATATAAAACCAGAGGGGAAACTTGTACTCTGTGAGCAACAAAGTTGGTGTACGAGACCCCTAATCAGGAAAAAAGAACCATGAGCTATAGATAAGCTCATCTGAGACCAACGTTGGTGTACGAGACTCGTAAAAATCAGGAAGAAAGAACCATGAGCTATAGACAAGCTCATCTGAGGCATCAAGGTAATCAAGCCCTTACAACGTGTTTAAAAATCAATATTTCTTTACTGAAAACAAAATATATCAAACAGATAAGTACTTTTGCTTATAACTGGGCTTCAACAGATCTCTTCATTAGATTCACTCTGGGATCTGTTCAATAGGCAGTTTACAATCTAACAGACAATGTAGGAGTTTCTATTAAGCTTGTCTAATTTTTTAATAATACCAGCATGGCAACTTCACTCTTCTTCACCTTGTATAGATAGCTTATACAGGTTATCTCTATTTCTATGTCCATCTTATGCTGTCTGTCATTGCTGTCAGCACCTATCTCGTCATGTTAGCTTCCTCCTCATTTCCTCTTTTGTGGACACATCTCCTGCTTTAACCTTCCACCTTTCACCTTACATACTTGTTTCTTACTCTTTTCTGGAGCCCTCTTTCTATGCCCTTCTACCATTTTCTTTTTCCCTGCATTTCTCCACCTTATACTGTCTATGGGCCTCCTGCCGTGTCCTCTACTCTTGCTACTCACTACCCTTCTTCACATGACCGGTCATTCCATTACCAATGCTCTTTCACCTATTTTATCCCGAAGCAGACCCAGTCTGCTCTATACCTCACATATTTCCACCTGAAACATGCTGATATAAAATACCAGTCCATATACTAAGCATATCCCCAATCTCTCTACCACTCTTCTTGCCTACCCTGTCCTTCTCCTTTCACTCTAAATAATTTTTGAAGTCTTCATGTTTTTTTCTTTGTATAGATATATATTTAATGCACCTAGCTAGACCATCTTCCATCAAGTTTTACCTCACATTTGCTAAGCAAATGCTAGTTAAATTTAAAGCACTACAATAAGTGACAGTACCAGCTGGAAATTTTGATCCCACAGTATTGCTGATAAATAGATATTACAGTGAGTGGCTTATTGCTATGGGTAATCAGGACTGGGAGATAAAATACTTTTCATTAAATGATAGACATCTTTAGAAGGCCAACAGAGTGCATAATCTTTTGTTTACTTCAAGGTAACATAATTGTGGTTCTGTTAGGGTTATAGACCCGTGTGTTGCTTTTGAAACAATTACAAAATTCATTAAAGTCAGCCTGAATCTCTCAATGAACCTACTCTGCGGGTTTTGCTCTTTTCAAAAGAGTAATATCAGTAAGATAATTAAGAATAACAGGGCAAAATGTATCCATAAACTAACTTTAGCCAAGGACAATGAGAAGGAATGCACCCGCAACTCAGTTTTAACTGGTGAAAATGAATAGGTCTTTCAAAAGAAAGTAATTAATTCACACCTAATTCAGTTAAAAAAAGCAGACATAGTTTTCTGTCTTACACCTCTCACAAGAGGTTTACAAATAAAACAATAAAAATTAGACTAATTTTAGTTATTTTCTAGAACTGCCCAGTGTTACTTCACTCTTAAGTAGTCCCTTGAAAAATTAAAGAATAAAGCTAAAAATGATGTATTTATTTACTTATTACTTCTTAATTGGGTAAGCACTCTGGTTATGATACCCCGTTCATCTACAAAATGGACCAGAAGGCACACACCAGTGACACCACAGATGTCTTGTTTGATACATATAGGCAGACGCATATACAGCAATATAGCATAACATGACATGTCATAATATCATAGAAAATACTCACAATTATCTACATAAAATGTTCATCTCACCCACTAATCCCTAAGGTTTAACTTGACAAGGAATCAACTTGCCAAGATAAACTGGTTGTAATCCAATCTGCTGAAGAAACTAAAAAAAAAAAGCATTTTTGGAGGGGCAAGCTGCCACACAATCCAAACTTATCTATACATCTGTGTGTGTGTGTGTGTGTGTGTGTGTGTGTGTGTGTGTGTGTGTGTGTGTGTGTGTGTGTGTGTGTGTGTGTGCGTGTGTGTGTGTGTGCGTGTGTGCGTGTGTGCGTGTGTGTGTGTGTGTGTGTGTGTGTGTGTGTGTGTGTGTCAATCAGTGAGTTTATCATTGGGGAGCTAGGATTTAAGGACTGGATCCTCAGGAAACTGAATTTCAGGAAAGTAGAGGGAAGGCATAATATTCATTTTTTTATACCCAATGATAGCAATATCATACTCATGCACATTTAGTGCTCAGAGGTGTCTTATGTCATTATTTTTCAGGTACATGATTATTCTTTCCATGGCCTTACATATAAGACTAGTCAAACTTATGGGTCTGAAATTTCCTGTGTCAGTAGCTGGTCCCCCTTATGCAGAGGGATGACTGTTTCTGTCTTCTACTCTTTGGGACAAAGCCAGTCTGGAGGGTGTGGTTAAATAGAGATCCTAATGGGCTTGATAAGTCCTGATTTAAGCTGTTTAAGAGGCAACTTAATATATTGTCAGGCCCCATTGAAGCTATGATTTTAGCTTTACAGAGCATATTGGCTGTAGTCAAGTGGTGGAGGGTATTTCTTGGGGGAGAACTGGGGGTGATGGGGAGGTAAAATTTGAGCTGAATTTCTTTTCCAGCACATTTGCTATGTCTTGCAGCTGAGTATAGGTGATGCCATCTACAACTAATTCCAGACATTATTGAGTGTTGCCCTTAAGATTGCAGACATAACTGAAAAATGCCTTATCATTATCCTTAGCTTTGGAGGCTATTTTTATCTCAAAGGCTGCTTTCAGAGACTTGTCTAGTTCCCTGATTCACTTGTTTAGACTAATGAGAGACTTAGTGCTCTATTGTGTACTTTCCCTTTTACTTTTCACCAAGATTTTCTTTCTTTTGTTGTACAACCTATTAATACCAGGGGTCTGTCAAGGTGGCTTGTTTTTGCAATTTGACCTGGGTTTATTTAGGTCTGGTACTACAGCCTCTATGCAGTTGTTATATGGTCATACAGGGCTTTTGTGTATGCCTCTGCATAGGTTTCTGTGTGTTCTAGGTTTAGGGGGGCCTTGGAAACTAAAGTAGCTATACTGTATATTAATAGGGGGTAATGTACCTTAGAGACATTCCTAAAGTTTTTGGAGTTAGGTGGGGGGACCAATTTTACCTTTATTTCAAGGGAGACCACTTTGTGATCTGATCTTAACAGTGAGAACATCACACGGGGGGGGAGGGGAGTGGTGCAGCACTCTCCCATGTTTGTGAGTACCAGATCTAGGATATTTGTTCACATAATGGGAGTATAGACTAGCTGCTCCAGGGCATTTGAATTTACAAAGTCAAGAAATCTTTGAGACTGCATGTTACTGGTCATGGATGCCTCCCAATTAATGGAGGGGTAGTTAAAATCACCCATGAGTATGGTAATGGGCTGGATGGTGAGTGATTCTAGTAACTTCAGGTATGATGTATGGGTTTCTTGGTTCATAGTGGGAGACCTGCAGTTAGCAAGAATATAGTAATGGATTTTTCCCATGGTTAGTTGAACATGGAGTAGTTCAAACATGTCATATTGCTTGACAAGCCTTAATATGTGCCTATCCTTTATGTACATAGATACACCTCTCCCTTTTACTCTTTCATGTTTAATGAGTGGTCAGAATGTATAAAAGGCATTACAGCTATGCACTGCTGGAGTGTTTTTGAACCATGTTTCAGTAACTGCACAGATGTCAGTATTCTCCAGGGTGAGAAAAGCTTGCAGGGAGTGCAGATTCTTCCTGAGGATCCTATCATTGAGCAGTAACACCTTTAGCTTTCCCTGAGTAGCTTTTGTTATGTTGGAAGGTTTGTCTGTTTGGCAATGCCTAAAAAAGGTATTATAATGGTGGATGTTTTGACCAATATCAGAAAGCATAGAGGTGACAGTTGAAGACCATTCCTGGCAAAGCAACGTGGCCTGTCAATCAGGTCCTCCCAGGCTGACAAGTATTGGACCCATTTGGTATGACACCAGTAGCTAAACTAATTGTTAAAATGCATCATTTTCTGCTGGTATTGTGGCATTATCCTTGGAAATGGTAGAATGCTTCTGAGATCTAGATTCGTACCTGCTTGTGACACATATTCTAAGAGCTCAATCATGTCTCTCTTCACATAGTACAGTGAGTAATGTCTCAGGTCATTCATGCCCACATGGGCTATGACTGAGTCATACTGGTACTTGGGGGTAAGCGACCTGAGTGCTGGTATGATCTGACGAATTCTGGCCCCTGGCAGGCAACTAACTCTAACCTTTCCCTTATATAGCCTGGTAAGGGGGACATCATTGTGTCTCATAATGAAGTCTCCTATGACCAGAATATTGGGTTGTGGAGTGTTTCACCTTAAGGGCTTGGTAGATGAAGCACAATGAGATGTGACTTTATGTGTTGTGATGGAAGTTGTCTTGTTTGTGTACATGCAGAGTTTCCAAAGACTGCACCTGAGAGGTGTTTGAGGATTGGGTAAGTTACACGTGAGCCCCTCTGCATATGTGGGTCTATTGTGTGGTCCTTTCTGGGCGTGGTGAGTGATGTGTGTGAGTTGCTGATAACCTGTTTGTTGATTTTTGCATCTGCATGTGAGAGTCTGGCCTCCAATGTCAATGTGTAACATCTCTCACATATTGTATTTGTCTGTTCAAGAATTAAGTGGTTATCAGTGTACATAAGGCAATTGTTACATTGCCTCAGGATACCCATTCCCACTAAACGGGATGCAGAAACAGCAGGAAAGTGCCCATCCATGGCTGAAGGTCCTAATGTGTACCTGAAAGGAATAGGACTAGAGTGTGTTTGTAACTAGATGAGGGAAGAGTGTTTACGTGGTGTAATCTGCAGCTAACCTAATCAGTGATGCTGCCCAGTGCCAAAATCAGATGCTTTCTGAGCAGCAATAGTCATGGGCGCTATAATAAGGTAACTAGCACAGTAAACTTTCTCAGTATAATGAAAATAATTAATGTTTCCAAATGTTTGCATCTGTAGAGGGCACTAGTGCAGTGAGCAGCTCAGTGCAAATGTGCAGAATTTATACCAGTACTGGAAATACAGAAAACTGACTGATCCCTCTGGCCAATACAAGAGCTACATTTAGAACCCTTTTGCAAGCTTCCTAGTTCAGATAGACCAGGTAAAGTCCTACTGCTGCAAAATGATTTAATCCCAGTTCTCTTAATGTAAAAGACTGTAAAGGAGTGTCTGGAGTGTAATGCTACCACAAACAGACTTAAAAATACAGAGACAGCAGTGTATTTTAAACAGCTTATAAAAGTGTGATTATTCAACAAAAGTACTTCACATTGTAAAAATGAGGCAAGAGCGAATCACTTATACAGAGTTTATAAAGGCATAAGTTAATCAATAAGCCCTCCAGCCAATAAAGCAACTACATGCAGGAATCTCTAGTATCTTTCCCCAACCTATACGGACCAGACTATCACCCAGTGCCACTAGATGGAAAACCCACTGACCGTTTGATGTAAAACACAGAAAAGTGTTTACTAGAGTGGAAAAATGCATTACTTTATCCAGCAGCAAGCTAGATAATGAATTCAGAGCAAGTATTTGAGTAGAACAAAAAATGAGAGTCAAAACACACTTTCTTTTCAAAAAAAGCACAGGGAATTGCAAATAAATAATTCAAGATATAAACAGCAGTGTAGAATGGGAATTTACAGTAAGGATGGACAGCTTAAAATCACAAAGTTTAAAAAGCAAATTAATAAATGGGAGGACTGGTGAGAAAAATAAGTATCAGTGAATCATCAATAAGTGCTTGTAGTTTTGCAGGCTTGGAGTCTTACCAGAAAAGACAAAGACTCAGAAATTCCCTGCGAATTTAAGCATCACTCAAAAAACAAATTAACCAATGAAAAAAACATGTGAAATGTGCAGCCTATTTAATTTGTCTATCCCCCACATAGGAATAAAAACACCAGGTCAAGCATATTTCTTAAAACAAAAAACAAAATGTATCAGGCAAAATGGAAAGCAGCTCTAACAGTTTAAGCAACTCACAGAAAAAAAAATATATATGTGTGTGTGTGTATGTATATATATATATATATATATATATATATATAAACATTAAGACTCCAGCTGTAACACATGACCACTTAGACCTCTGCAAGGACAGGCAGTGTGTGGCTCTCCAGTGTGGAAATGAACCAGCATGCCTTGCTGATTGTGGATTGTAGCTAACATTTAAATGCTGCTGGTGGCATTGTGGTGCATATTTCAACTCATTAAGATATGCATGCAAATAGTATTCCTTACATCAGTCACTAGAAAGTTGACAAAGTTTTAGCTTTTTGTTTATTTTATATGTTAGTTAACTAGGTAAGCTCACTTTACAGAAGTGTTCCTTTTCAAAGTTGACCTGTGAGCAGTTTCTGGTCAAGTGACTTACTCAGAGTCATGCAGCAGTGAAAGAAACCAAACTCTGCATCCTAAAAATGAGATCATTAACAATTCAGCCTCTTAATTCTCTGCGCTAAATGCCAGGCTTACCTCATATCTTTCAGTTTCTTGTCAAGCACTGCACAAATATGAAATTTAAATAATTTACTGGGTCCAGCCATAGGCCTACATTTTTGTAACTAGAGACTACCTCAATAGGTCTGCACATCAAGTCTTTGATATCTGAGCATGATCTACAACAGAAAGTCAATGCTCAATCCAATAACTGTAAATCCATCTATACAAAACTATCCAAAATTAAATTTAGGAGCATAACACCTACAATTTGCTTTTTCCATTTTTTTGCAAAGTGCAAGGCTCTTTGTATCCTTAAACATGGGCAACTAAAGGAAAAAAGAAACCTGCAGCATGGGTGAACACAGTACTCACAGAAATTGAGATTCCACAGTACAGCAGAATAGTTGCTAATACATTTGTTGCTTTGATTGAATCGTTACTATGAATCATTTGAAAGGCCTTTAACCAACATCATTTCACCTAAGCCTTAATAGTAATGTGTGGCCATCTGATTTATAGGTCCCCCTCCCTTAGATCTATAAATGTGAATGCAGTGAGTAAATATTTTCCTTATTTGCACAAATAGTCTAGGCTATGTTATAAACTGTAGTAAGTCTATTGCATACCTTTGATCCCCCATACATTACATACGACAGCAACTCAAACTCTGAACAGTGATCCAGAAGTTGATTGCACATTACTATTTCTAGAAATGTTGCAAAAAGTGTATCTTAAGCAATGACAATACCATGAGTGAAACATGTGTCAGAATGGAAGAAACAATACCATAAATGAGAGAAAAATCATGGAAGCTACTTAAGTGCTTATAGAAGTAGTCATTTATAGGAATGCTGGATGTTGTTCCTCATCAGGTGACATTTCTTAACCTGGATTTCATCCAGCAACCTGTAAAATGATTTTATAGAAACAGACTTAATATTTAGCCCATTCATTGTCAGCACAGCATAGAGATCATGTCCGTAAAAGGTAAGCCATTTGGTATGTGTGGAGGCCAGTGCTGTATCAGATAATGCTGTAGCAGAGATCTGTGCTTCAATGCAGCACCTATCAGCTCACAGACAGTTTTTCAAAAATGGTTATGGTATCCACCGAAGAATCAGCTTATTTTTAAGGAATGCTGATTTAGCAGTGACTAGTTCCTCAAAGTCATCATATTAATCACAGCCCTAAGTCTGTTCCTATTTTATTCAGGGGTTATCTTTAATATTCAGTTGGGTCATTTATTCCCTTTCAGCATTCTCAGATTTATAATTACCATTCTGTGACACAATAAGAATCCTAGTACAGATTTTAGGAGCATACTTAACATTTTTATGAGCTGTGAGTAAGTCCCATTTAATTTAGTTTAATTTTTCCAAAATCACATTCTTCATTTTTGGGGAAGTGGATCTACCTTTAACACAAACTATCTTACTTTTTTACCTTTTAATAGCATTAGGAGGAAACCAGACAGCAGTTACTGAATGAATCTGTGTGTACCTTGACCCAATAGAATTTTTAAAAAAATGACTTAAGGCTTAAGTAAATTACCTTGTAATATGTTTCAAACGTATACTAGTTGTTAATTAGAAAATAAGTCTACAGATCTGAATCATTATACAACTGACTGTTCTGAAAACTGTTGAGAGTCCGAACTGTAAACCAAAAGCTGTAAACAGTTATAAATCAACCAAGTGAAAACCATCACATTGTTCATTTGTAATTGACTCAATGGTTCAGGTAAAATCTGTTAGGCCTAAAATAATATGCATTAAAAGATACCAAATGTGTACCGTTTTAAGCAGGAGTAACATTTTTATAGTCAGTGTTTCTAAATCAGTTTTGCAATCAACCAGTCTGCAAGGGATCAGAGTATGAATTATTGTTCAGTGGCTGGAAATGACTATAAGGTAATATCAAACTAATACATTTAAATTCAAAACCAAATAATTTACTAATAAATAGTTATTTCTATGTTCAAAAGTAAAAAAAAAAACTTAATGAAGCCATACAAAATGTAATCAGAAAAACAGTCTTACCCCATTTTAGACTGTGAAAGTTATTTGAAATCAGTTCACAAACTTGTTTGTTTCTCTTGATCTTGCAGATTGTGTAGAAGTAACTTTGATTTAAATTACAAAACAGAAGGATGTCAAAATTTTAGCAGCTGCAGACCATAAACATTAAAGTTCTACAAAAATAAAAATAATGCTTATAGTATTGCATGCAATACAAAATATTATATCTGCAGACTAGTAGAATTATTTATTAGACCAATATTCTGACTAGTTCTACACAGTATCCAGCAACAGTCATACAATCTTAGTTCCATGTTGTAATCCTGAGGACTATAATTGTATTCACAATCATGAGATTAATACAGCAATTGTAAGATAATTTATAATAAATCCAAAGTACCCTGTCCTGACATAGAATGACCTTTGAGTTACTACATGTATATACACACACATATGTATCTATGTGGCAGAGGTATCCCCATCACCCATATTAGGAGATGCAGAGGATCTTAATCTAGGCTGATGCAAAATCCATTAAACAATGCAACCATTTGTTGTGTTACTCACTGTTGTAATGCATTGAATAAGAATCAATTTTTATAGGTTCAAAGGTGTTCATAGATGTGTACTAGGCTAACAAAGATGGGGGCCTTTTTAGGCCTACCCATGTGTCCCAAATCTTTGAGAAATTCTGGTACCATTGATAAATGTAAACAGGGGATTGGGAGATGAAACATTTACAAGCAGGGGCCTGGGAGATAAACCATTTACAGGCTGCTTAACTCTGCTTCACATGGATGGGGAGCCTTTTCCAGAGACAGAGTACTCACTGGGATACATACCTATCTCTCCAGCAGGACCTATTTTATCACAGACAAGGTGTAAGTCTTTTGAATGGGTAATTCTGGCACTGTTTATTTTGTGGATATGAAGGAGGTCCATTTGCCAAGATCAGAGAAGAGAATTTTTACAGCAGATATTTTGCAATATTTGGCAAACACTAGCCAGGATTTTTGCCAGGTCGAAAATTTAACATTTCACAGATAGCAACATATGATGTATCTCTGATGCTTGTTAATGCTAGAAGCATTAATAATAAAGTTTTTTTTATTGGAAACTTTGCTATATCCCCACATCATTGAACATATTGTTTGTGAAACATTGTTAAAGAACAATGACTGGAAACCATTTCTGTAATGGTATAAATGTTTTTACTGTAACAGACATTCTAACAAAAAAATCAGGTGGAGGTGTTATGATAGGGATTGAAGATAGTTATGAAACCTGTGATTATTAGATGTTCAATGATAACACCAATACTATACACTGTGTAACTCTGACAATGAAGACAGCCCTGGAACATATAACATTTATTGGAGTGTATAGACCACCAAAGTCAAGTGCAGATGACCTAGAGGAATTCATACATTTCTTGCATGAAACACAGGAGGGAAGAATAATATTAGCTGGGGACTTAAATTTACCAGAAACAGACTGGAATAATATTGATTCAACAACATTAGTAAGGAAATTATTCACAATGTATATTCAGGAACAACAATTGCTTCAGATTATAAAAAAAAAAAACTATCAGAGAATGGATCATACTAGACATTGTGCTACTAAAGAAATTACTGTTACTTCAAGTTTTACAACTGCTGATGCGCAGTGATCATGGAGTTTTAATGGTTAATTTGTTGCTAGATAATTCTGCCAAACTGAAATATATGCACAGAAGGTTAATTGCAGATTATATGGGAGCAAAACAGTTACAATCACTGTGAGGTGTTCAGAGGGAAAAATGCAGCTGGAATGTGAAAAGTTTTGAAAGAGAAATTGTTTGAGTGCAAAAAATAAAACAAAATGTTTAACATCAGGATCTAGACATACAACATCAGGGGGGATATATTTCCATAACAACAAGATATTTGATTAATGTGAGAGACAAAAATATAAGAAATGAAAGAGAGGTCAATCTACAGCTTTGAAAACTGAAATAAATTAAGCTGGGCAAACAGGTTAAGCATAGTGTGAGACAAGATCAACAAAACTTTGAATAAAATTTATATGAAGATATTGAACATAATAGGAAACCTTTTTATAGGTACATAAGATGTGGAAGGAGTAAAGACATACAAATAAACTAAAGATAAACTATAGACAGATAAACTGTGCAGATTCTAATTTTTTTTCTCAGACACAACAGATTATAGATATATTTACAAAATCTTATGCAAAACAGTTTGGCTCCACAAAAGGAGTGATAAATTCTCCTAGTGACATCCAGGTAACCTCAGATACTGGAATAAAATTAGATTATATTGAAAAAGAACTGCATAAACTAGATCCAAATAAAGCACAGGAACTAGAGAGAATCAGTAACAATGACCTGAGAACATTTCAGCAAGAACATATGGCACCATTATATTTATTATTTACTAGGTCATATAAATATGTGGAGATTCCTCAAGATTTGAGACATTTGCTTATTAAACCTGTCTTTAAGGGAAAAGGGAGTAGGATAAACCTAGCATCATATAGGCACAATATAGAGACTATGTTCATGTAGTGGAAAAATAATGGAGAATGTACTATTGGATAAGTTATTGTCAGAATTGGATAGGTTGGGACTTGAAACCATATATCAGCATGCATATGTTGAAAATAGATATATTAACACCTGTGACAATGCTCTATAACAATATGAGAGGTTGGCATAATGGTTAAGGTGTTTACCTTACAGACACAAGGTACAGGGTTTGATTCTCACATGGAGTAATTGGCTAGGCTTAAAATATGTCCCACAAGGGCAGTTAGCCTAGTACTAATCAATGAAGCTATAATAACAGCTATGAATGAAAAATTGTGCTGTGATATAATTTATACAGATTTAACTTCAGAATTTGACAGGGTCATACATAAAACACTGATCAATAAATTAGAACAACTAGGTATTGATGTACTCTTGATAAGATGGATAGCTACATGGCTTACAAATAGGACATGGCAAGTATCATACAGCAAATGGACAGGTGAAATCCTTGGGTGCAGTCAAGGTGTCCCACAGGGCTCTGTCCTAGGCCCTTACTTGTATAGAATGTATCTTTCAGACCTAGCTTTTCCACCTGAGGTGTTCTACAGTCTATATACATACAACCTGAAATTGGGTAAACTGATTACATGTGTTACAGATAAAGCATGTCTGCAAAATAACAACTAAATTGACCATTTGGGCACAGGAGAATAATATACTGATAAATACATTAAAAACTAACCATATAAGATTTGTGAGACATAAATTGAAAGGTGAATATTTAATACAACACACCGTGACTGAAACTGTAGACTCATTTAAAGACCTGGGTATGTGGTTAGAGCCAGCTATGAGCTCTTCTAATTATATCAACCAATTGGTTAATGATAGTTATAGAACTATAAGTTGTACAAAAAGATGCATGGAACAGGCTACCAAATTGCATTAAAGAAAGTACTAGTTTAGATATTTTTAAGAACAGCCTGGACACATCGCAACAAGTGTTTTGGTATAGTGACAAGCTGAAAGGGCATCAATACTCATCCTTGAAATATTTGTATGTATGTATGTATGTATGTATGTATGTATGCATCTGAGTGGGGTCTGACAATGTCCTGTATGCCAAGCATAGATGTCCCCTCAAAAGCCTGTATGAGACAGAATACAGGGAGAGGGCTTTGAGGTGATCAGCATAGGGCATGTAACTTACTCCCTGTATTCTTTTAGTGCGGAATGTCTGTGGATGCACCAGTTGTAAGATGGGTTTGGTTAGGTACATACTAAAGCTAGCATTGTGCTCAATGATAGATCTAATGAATGTTGAATACAGTGGAACAATGCCTTCCTTGGACCTCGATGCTATAACTTTGTTTATAAGTTGAGCAACACAGAATGATTTTCTCACTACTGTAGAACACATGACGGTCAAAGCCTAGATTTTTGTAAACTTGTGTCCTCAAGTCCCTGACTACTGGATCAATTCTTAGGGGTGTGTTGTCAGTATGATAGTTACCACGGGTGGATGTCTTCCCAAAAGTGTACTATTATGCATTTCATGGCATTTAGTTTTAGTCCATGGCATTGACACCAGTTATTTGTCTGTGTCAGTCCTTCTTGCACAAAATAAGTGTGGGTGGAGGATTCTATGACTCCTCCTAATTTGCAATCATCTGTGAATTTGGTCAGCTAAAGGCTCTTGACATTGCCTTGACTTCAGAGAGGTAGATGCTAAAAAGGAGCAGTCCCAGGACCTATCCCTGAGAGACTCCACTTGTTACTGGCCTCTTTGTAGAGTTGGACTCCCCAGTTCTAACTTCTTTGGTCATATCTGTGAGCCAACTGTATATCCACTGGGTGACTTAAAAGTTTATACCAAACCTCTTGAGTTTGTCAAGAATGCCAGAGTGGGGTATTGTGTCAAATGCCTTGGCAAGGTCAAGGTGGGCAGACTAGGAATAGTGAGCATTACTCTTGTACTAGGAAGCCATGATGTCATTGCTGATGTTTTGAAAGGGGGTTGATTATTTCAAATGAATAACCTTGAATATTCCAAAGCCACTACATCAGCTGTTACATTAACAGACTTTCAGAGAGGGCATCAAACTTTGTCATGCTAAAACCACTCATTGATGGATTATTAGATTATTCAAAAGGATTCAAATAGTAGGAAGCTCCAATGATAGTTTCCATTGAAACAATCATTATTCATTCTGTATATTTGTCCACTTAACATTTAAAAAAATGTTCTACCATTGAGTTGCAGAAATGTTAGTGAGATGTCTACTTTGATATTCAGATGACAAGTATGTTTTAGCAACTCTAAAAAAGAATGTCTATTACAGTTTTGCAAAATTTGCAGTACTTCAGATTTTACATTAAATAAAAATATTGCAGGTTATGTTCAATAATGCAATATGAATTTGTATAACTGAAACTAATTCTGTATAAATACTAAAACCAAAAGAATATGATACATCCGATAGACTGGAGTAAAAAATAAAAATGTTTATTCAAATATTATTAAGCGCTTTCATCTCAATAAGAGAGACTTCTTCATAATACAAAACACATTAATTACCCACATTTAAATATAAAATGAGACCAATGATGTCACAAATCTTACAATCATGTTAACGAAACAAGGTCCTACCCAAATCAAATTAATTTAAACTTTTCCATTAAGTAAACTGATACCATAGAACTGTTAAATTGAGTCTTAATATTCAAGAACAATAAAAATTTAAAACAATAAACAATTATATTGTCTTAAAAAAATCTCAAATACACTTTATAGCTTATTGGCTCTTTCCAATAACATGGGGGCTATGAACACACTGTCGTTCAAGCCCGGTAGTAGCATAGCAGCTAATTTTGACTGCCATATGAATTTGTCACCAGAAATTAGTTGTTTCAATTTAAAATAGTTAACTACACTTTAATTGGTCTAATTATTAAAACATTTTATTGCTGACCAATTAAATTCTATCATACTAAATAGACAAATATAGTTCCATTTCAGATAGATGCTAACTGGGAACAGTTAAGTGGTTCAAGCTTTATAGATCTTTTAATGCATCAATTACCTCCAAATGATCATGCTAGCATTGAATAAAGAAGAAACGCGCACTCGCTATCTAGCAGATAGATGTTTACCATTATGTCTTATCAGTGCTCTTTTGCAGCAGAATGATTATTTTGCTGCCATATTCATCAACATTCTCAACTTGTTTCTATTTTATGTTGGTTTTATTAAAATAAAGAAATAAAGTGAAGTGATTTAGGAAAAATGGAATCTTACATTTTAAAAGCATCCTGCATTATATAAAAATGTCTTATTTATTTGTTTATTTTTTATGTATTTGTGCATGTATTTATTTATGTATGAGTGTATCTATTTATTTATTTATGTATGTATGCATTTACTGCATTTTTTTCACTTATTATCTTTAGTTAAAGAAAATGAGATGGACCAATTTTCCTTCAGTATGTGCAATGGTATGCAAATGCATGGAGAACTTTGTTATTACAGACAGTATGTTGGAAGAGAAGGATAGTGATAGAGTGAGATAGATAAACAGAGAGTAAGGAATTTTTGATGCTGATGTTTTAGGAAAAGGGTTGTAATTGTTAGTTCTGGATAGTCATGGGAGCTTGGAAGTGGGTATGGAAATATTGCATAGTTACAGTTGATGAATACACACATCTTACATATTGTTATATATGTATATGTATATACATGCACAGAATTTTTTTATAAAGGTCTTCTCAGAGTTTTGATTGTTGTGATTCTTTGATTTCACACAGATCTGGGCATGAAGTGTTTATTTGTTTATTGCCATCCATTATTGTATATAAATATATATTTAGGGATATCTCCCTAGTCAATGCAGTTAATTCATGTAGAACTATGCTAGCAGTACCACTACTTAAACTGCTAAATGGAGTAATAGTATTTACTGAGCTAAGTAAATAAATTTACTCCAGGTTCAAAATGGCAATAATTTAATTCAATTACACCTACAGTAGCATTTCATACAGTTCCATTCAACACCCATTTCTATATATGCAATCCTGGGGGGCTGGTTTTCTTAACTAAGTGACTTACAAATGAATAACTAATAAGAAAGGACAAGGTATAAGCAACAAAGTGAATTAAGACTTAATCCACAAGATCCTGTAGTGGAGATATTAATCACTATGTACCACTTACTCTTCATATTTTTACATTTACATTCATACATTCATGTCTGAGAGGGTTACATTTTATTTAGAGGCAGGGTGTGAAATGTTATGGTGACCATGTGTCTCACCATCTTAGAAAAATAATTCAGTACAAAGCCAAAAATAATTGGGAAGGGGGCAAAGGTGCCAAATCAATTATATATGTATTTAAAAATTGCACTTAAAAACAAGTAAACTCTGTGGTATCCCCGAAGTCTCAAAACAATCCATGAAACAAGTGTAGTGGGTCCAAAAACAAAACAGTGTAAGAAACTTCTCTGTGTGGAAGATTTTCAGTCCATATATCTTTAGTTAATCACTGTATATTACTCAGATCAGACAATAGTAGTAGAAGTAGCGAACTTAAAATCATCTCAAGTAAAAAAAAAAAGAATACAAAATATATAATATATAATTGTACAGAAGTACTAAGTATTCAAAAGTAATCCAAGCAAGGTAGGCAGTCTGTTTCCAGTCAAAAATAATTTATTAAGTACCCAGACAAGCGATCCAAGTAAAACAAAACTAGAGTAATAGTTTCCTCACAAGGTTTCTAAATATATATATATATATATATATACTTTTTGTCAGGGAAGGGAGTGGTTTATTGTGCTGTAAAACAAAGTGTTATTGGTACACATTAAATTCACATCCCTTCCCACATCAGTGTGATATTCCAGCTGGTCCTGCCCTACTTAGTAGCTGTCATAATAATATAGCCTTTATGTACTTTAAATAAATTTTATAATGATGTGGTACCTCTTATTTAACCAGATTATTAAATAGATTATTAAGTCTGTGATTTTATCCAAGACAATATACTACATGGCTGGAAATATATCAACCTTAGTCGATTTGGCAATCAAAAAATATATATAAATATATATACATATACACTTTGCATGTAAAAAATCAATTGTAAAAATCATATTCTATTTTCATAACCTATTGTTAACAAAGATCATTTTTGTCCTTCTAGACTTCTTCGGGTCTGTGTACAGCAACCCTAAAAACTATCTATAAAAAATATATATAATTGTATAATTAGTATTGTTATTACACATCATTTTAAATAAAGTGAAAAAAGAACAAGAAAAAGAAAAAATAATAAGAAAAAATGTATGATGGCGGAAACAAAATATACACTTAAATTACAACTGATTTAAAATGGAATTTAAAACCAACTGGTAGAATAAAATAAAATAAAATTAGTCATGTAAACAATGTGGCAATTTTCTAAGTTCAAGTACACTTTTAATTGAACAGTAGTAGTTTAATCCAGGCTTCCTAAAAGAGTTCAGCTTTAATTGCCAAGAGTTCATGTTTCTCCAGAATATTCGGGATGTCTCCTTCAAATCACCCATGTCTATGCGATCCAGGATCTGGAACTTAAAACCTGTGTCTTTCATGAAGAGAAAGGTGTTTGGCTAGAGCATTATTTTTAAATCCAGAGCCAGTTTTTGACAGATGACATGAAATCCTATGCTTGAGTTTATTTACAGTGTTGCCCACATAGAATGCATCACATTCATTTCATTGTGCCCTGTAAATTATTTTTGTAGCATTACAGTCGTCCCCCGCACTGGTCTTAATGGTTTTCTTTAAATAAGGGCAATAAAAACTATCTCCTTCCTGTATAAATATACAAAATGTACAATTAGTTTCGCATCTTTTAGTGTTTCTCTCATATGGTCTAGGTTTAAATTCAACAAAACTTCTAATGTTCCTGGCCTTCCTATAAACAAAGGATGAGGCTTCAACTAATGTTAATCAGAAAAGGGTTTCCTGTGACAACGGCCCAATTTTCTTCAATAACATTTTTGATACTGTGATAATCCAAAGTGTATGTCAGGATGCAGCTATTTTTGCATTTGTTATTCTCTGTGGAATTTCTTAACATTCTCCTACTGGGGAGGTTGACTGAAGGTGCTTCAGTTCTTTTCCGTTCTATAACGGGTTCCAGGATGTTTTTTAACATCTGATTTTCATAGCCTCTCACTAGAAAATCATTCTCTAAGTTGTGCAGGTTTCTCAAAAATAGTTCCATCTTTATGGTAATTCTAGCTAATCTATAGCCATGGGACTTCATTACATTATACTTGATTTTTGTAGGCTGTAGACTTTTACTGTGAAGTAATAAGTTAACTCTCGTTGGTTTTCTGAATAGGTCAGTGGCGATTCTGTTATTGTTGGTGTCCTTGGAAATCTGCATATCTAAGAAAGTGGTTGAAGTATAGCTATGGGAAGAGGTAAACTTCAGGAAGGGTTTTGTTTCATTGAGGTAAGTGATAAAATCTCCAAGCTGCAAGGTGTCACCATCCCACACAATAAAGATGTCATCAATAAAATGTAAATAGCATGTGATATGCTGCATGTAGTCTGTGTTGTTTAACACAAAGTCCTCCTCTCATTTGCCCAGGGCTATGTTAGCTATGTTGGGAGCCATGGCAGCCCCCATTGCTACTCCAGTTTTTTGTTTGTAGTGTTTGCCATTGAAAGTAAATAAACTGAAGTCCAGTACAAGATTAATGAGCTTGCTTAACTTTTGCAGTTGTGCCTGTGTACCTTGATTATGTTTCTTAAAAGAATCCATAGCTGCTGTTTTACAGTGATTGTTAGGGAGCACTGTATTACAAGGATTCCACATCAGTAGTTAATAAAATACTGCCAGCGTCCACTGTAATGTTTTTTATTTTCCACAAAAAATCCATTGAATCTCTTACATATGACTTACTCTTTTCTGCTAAAGGTTTCAGCAAATATGTAAGGTAAATGGCTGTGGCTTCAGTAAGGGAACCTCCACTTGCTACCACCGGTCTATAAGGTGGGTCTTCTCTGTTCTTGTGTGGCTTTGTGTTCCAAAAAAGTAAGGTAAACGTGGGCATGGGCTCCATAAATAATTATAAAGATTTTCAATAATAAGTTTTTCTTCCCATAATGTGGTGAGATTAGTGTTAGATAAATCATATACTCTTTTTATATCATCCATTGTAAATAACTCATAAAATCTGTTAACCTCCAGCATGTTCTCTATCTTTTGGTTGTACGGTTAGACCTTAAAATGGTTGTGAGGAAGCTCAACTTAAGGGTACAGATTCATGGCAAAAGTAATGACATTGAAAATAAGTCTACTGATGAAACTATAAAAGGCCTAGCAGCTATTGTCCACCACTACATCAAACATTAGCTGCTTTCCAAGTGAAATGTGAGATGGCTATCAGGAAACTCCTTAAAAAACCTCCTAAGAAAAAACTTTATAACTTAACACAGGGAGAAAGAAAAGCATTGATTGAGCTAGGCAATGATAAATCCAAGTGTGTAATGAAGGCAGACAAAGGAGGAGGTATACTTGTGACTGATACCACTAGCTACAACCAAAAGATAGAGAACATGCTGGAGGATAACAGATTTTTATGAGTTATTTACCATGGATGACATAAAAAGAGCATATGGTTTTTGGAACACTAATCTCACCACATTATGGGAAGAAAAACTTATTACTGGGAATCTTTATAATTATTTATGGAGCCCATGCCCACGTTTACCTTACTTTTTTGGAATACCAAAGCCACACAAGAACAGAGAAGACCCACCTTATAGACCGGTGGTAGCAATTGGAGGTTCCCTAACTGAAACCACAGCCATTTACCCAGGGCCGGCATTAGTTGAAATGGTGCCCTAGGTGAAGAACTATTCCAGCGCCTCTTAAGCCCAACCCACACCAAACTCAAGAAACACCCCTATTTGAGCCACACCCACAGGTCACTCCCCAAGAAAGCCATGCCAGTTATTTCCTTCAATTATTTAAATGCATAGGAAGAAAAGATACTTTGTAATATAGTTAATATAGTTAAACTGCAAGTAAAGGCAGAATTTTCCTTTAATAAACCTTCTTTACCTGTTGCTCCTTCACACATATTTTACTTTAAAAGTCATGTCCTCTGAAAATCGAAGCCCATGTGCCTTGTTTCAAAGGGTAGGTAAGCAAGCCTTACAGCTCAGTGAAAGTAGAATAGCAATCTCTATCCTCTCTGTGTACAATAGCTTAAGCATCGGGGACACAATACTATGCAAAGGAAAAGGGCACTTTTTTTAGGGAGGTACAAACTATACATTTACAGAAACAACATTTCAGCATCAGAGGAACAACGTTGTAGAAAACTAGTTGTCAATCAGCAAACTATAATGCTTTCAACAAGGTAAGTATGCTAATCAGCCCATCGGTAGCCCTCAATGAATCAGTGACAAATCTTAACAGAATAAGGAACAAATCCAGAAAAAAAATCAGTAATAATAAAAATAAGAGAATGTGAATTAATATACATTACAAATTAAAGGAAGTCCATAACTCTAATTATTGTCGCAGTTTATTAATGGTAATTTACCACCTTTTCACTAAAAGTCACGAGTTTTAGGAGGGATTAACAGGGACAGAACTAAAATTTGAGTCACAAGCAGGGACGTTCCTGATAATTATGACAAGGTAAGAGGTCAGATGCAATCTCATGGACAAAATATCAGTATGCAGTTCTTAAAAATCAAGTAACCAGATGGCAAATGTAATAAACGTAGCATTAAAGAAGAAAATGCATTTACAGCCAAATAGAGCTTGCACACACAGAATTAATAAAAATGTTTATAAGTATTGTTCAGTTAAGTTTCCTCACATATGTAAATAAAAAATGCCAGAATAAAAGCAGATGTTAAAAAATGCAGCATCTTAGTTGCACATGTGGCTGCAGCTTGTAGGGTGCAGCATCACATCGAACTCAGACTGAGTGAAAAGAAAGAGTTCCCTAGAGTTAGAGACAGATCACTGCTATAAATAAATGCAGAAAAGTACAGTCATAGTGGTAGCAGCATACTTGCTAAACTGTTTTTCTTAATATAAATTGTACTTGCTAAAAAGAAGGTGTCAAGCATAAATGTAAAAAAAAGAAGCCATCAAGAGTAATTGTAAGTAAACATTGGAACATTTATTAGTTTTATAGCATAGCTTGGCAGCAGGGGAAGGTAAATGAGAACTCTGCCTTCCACGCATGTCAAGGACATTGTATGACTCACTGTTCAAAGTATGTTGGGATATGATGATGCTCCTATACACCATTGTTCTTCCTACCAGCGCAAGGGAAATACTCAATTGTTTGTTCTGTTTAAAATAATTCCATGACAGATAGACTTTCTATAAAAGAGACATTAGCTAAGCTGTTACACAAACTGACTAAGGGACTTACTGACTCAAGTAACTACCTTTACGTACGTATTTCCTACATCTTTACATTACATTTTTTTCAAGTCAATTCAAGTTCTCTTTCAAGTGATAAAACCCTCTCTCCTAAACAGGGAGGGAAAAATCTCTTCCTAAATTCAATTCAATTATTATAGTAAAATGTGTGCATCTATCTTTTGAATACCTTTATTTTAAAACTGGTTTCAAAGAAACTACATAATTAAAACCAGGCACACAATCAACCTGTATTCTTACAATCCAGTTAGCTTCTGATTCAGTGACTGTGACAATGCTACCCAAAAAAACCCTGTAGAGCAAAAAACATAAAGCTATATTTAACACCTTGAGGGGAGATCTATGCCTGGCATACAGAGCATTAGCAGACCCCACTCTGATGGACCTCCTACATATCAACAAAACAAACAGCACCATAATTACCCATTCCAAAGACTTAAACCTTGTCTGTGATATCAATAACAAATGCTGGAGAGACAGGAATATCAGAGACTACTCCGTCTCTGGAACAGGCTCCCCATCCATGTGAAGCAGAGTTCCTTTCTAACTAAATTCAAATGTAAGTTAGACCATTGGATGGGGAACAGGAAATTCATCCCTGGCTTGGCTCCTATATATCTAATGGACACAGGCAACCCTTAAATGGTTCATCATACAGGCTCCTGCTTACACTTATCAAGAGTACCAGAACTTGTCAGAGATTTGAGATGCATAGCTAGACTTTAAAAGGCCCCAGCGGTCATTAATCTAATAAATCTATGAACCTTTATTTTTGACTCGTGTCGTGTTCAGAAACAGTACTGCTCTCATTTTTTATTAACCTTTGACTTCCTTTAGAATGTGAGCTTTCAAGTTGCAGTTTGATTTAGTCCACTCAAGTAGCCTTTTACAACAGAAAAAAATGAAAGTAACTGTATTTATGAGCAAGTCTGAATTTCTTTTCTTAAGTAATAACGTTGATTATGAAATATTGTTTTAATTTACTAATTGGTTTTAGATATGCAATTCAGACATTTATGTTAGTAGTGTACTGTTTCATTTTGTAACACCTGAGACAGTATTTTTTACAGTTTGAAAACTTGAGTATTTTAACTTAGTTAAACATATTGCTTCTTTGTGATAGCCATCTATAACCTACCTTAATATAACTGAAGCTTGATGTCAAATGTCATCCATAAACCAATGTATTACTACAGGTAACGCTATGTCTACCATACTGATGGAATTATTCAGCTTGGTTATATCCATTCATGTTCTACTCTTGGTATCATCAAAATTTATGCCATCCATAGTGCATTGTGAGTACACTTAGTTTATGCCTTCCATGCATAGCTCTGCAATTAAAACCATGGATTAATTCCCTGACTAGCACAATATATATTATTATAGTCTGGTGCCATCCACAGCCCATTGTGAGTCATACCTCTTAACCTATAGAAGCAACTATTTTGAGAACTAAATGTATTTCACACACACATACACACACACACACACACACACACACACACACACACACACACACACACACACACACACTCTCTCTCTCTCTCTCTCTCTCTCTTACTGCTAAAAAGTAGCAAAGGGCATCTCATCCAACTATTGCTTAAAAATGCAGTAAAACATCTCCCAACTGTTGCTTAAAAAATATAGTAAAAGATATCTTGGAGTGCTTCCCTGAGTGCTGCTTAAAAATACAGTGAAAGATATCTTTCAGATCTTTCAGTCTTATCAAAATACCCACAGTGTCCTGTGATGAAGAGAACACTTGCAGAAATCCATATTGCATAACTTGGAGGAAAGAGTTAACAGTGCCTGTTTGCACTCAGCTGGGCAACAGTCTTACAGTATTACAGGCACTGGTGTACTCAGGGAGGCACACACCTTTAAAAGGGGCACACACCCTAGTGTTCTCCCCTCTAGTGCCACCTGTGATTGTAATTTGGGAACCTGTCTAAGGATTAGAACATTAAATGATACCAAGTGTTTGGTTAAAGCAAAATTATCAACTATAAAGTTGTAAAAACATCTTTTATTGCAAAAACCTTTTACTATTTTATAATAAAAAAACACATCCTGACAGTTAGCTTTACATCTCAAAAACTATGTTTTCCTTTTTAAGTTTAATTTCTATTTAATATGGCATTATGAAGGCTCTGTGTAAATAGATCAAGAGAATAACCTCCAGGAGATGCTTTTTTATGACATTAAGGTTGTTTGTTATCCTTTACAGTTAAGGCTGAATACCTGATTTTCTGTAAATAATTCCAATAAAATAATTACTCTTTCAATTATATTGTTTAATTATCTTATACATTTGGTCTAGCTAGGACCAAGGGATAGATTAAGGTAGGTGCTTTTGGAACTGAAACTCCAGATGCATACTCTGAAATCCACCTTTGCTCATCTTTCCCAGATCGAGCCAGGATTTGTAACACATCATCATAAATGTGGGTAGTAAGCAATGAGAAAATTAGTTTGCAGTCTATCAGCTATAAGAAATTAATTTGGTTTAATTAAAAGAGGGGTTATGCTTTATTACTACTTCTATTTTGAGCTATGTAAATTTCTTGAGGTTAGAAGTCACACATATCTGGGCAGAAACTCTTAAAGTTCATTTACATTTGTCCTAATTTGCCCTTTAAATCTTACTAGGCTTGCTGAAGAAGGAAGTGGTCAGCTTATATCTGATCATCAGATTTCAAACCTTTTAAATTTTGAGTTCCAAGTTAGTTTCATGCCATTAAAAACTAAAATCCTATAGATGTAACCATCACAGCTCAATCATGATGAGTGAGGTAATTTATGTATTTATTTTACCTGAACCATTCCATAGTAATGTGTCATGGCCAAAAGTAAAATTTCAGTTTTTAAACTTTTCATAGATGACAACTTGCCTGTGCATGCCCTGCCACTGGACCATCCCAAGATTTTGTTGTTAGTTTTTATTCTTTTGATAACCAATTACATTAATTGTCCACAGACACACACACACACACACACACACACACACACACACACACACACACACACACACACACACACACACTTTCTCTCTCACACAGAAACAAATGGTTTAAATTACACACACATACACGCTCAAGCACACACACACTTACCTTGTTTCTCAGCCGAACAGCCCACATGTGCATACATGCATTTATCTTCTCTCTTGAACAGAATTGCTAACTTAAATTCCATGTGCGAGTGTGGAATGGACTTACATCCATGTTGGCGTGCTTGCATGTGAAATGCGATGCAGGCATGGTCCTCTTTAAAGCAGAAGACACTTAGACTGCAAAGAGAAGAAGTTTTTTTTTTTTTTAAATTGTTGAAGCCACCTGGTCAGTGCTGTAATTGTGGGAAGGCACTCATCCTCCCCCCTCATCCTATGGTTCCATCACAAAACTACAGAAGTTGGGGGAGGGCGCAAATGGCAGAGTACAGTCGGGACAGGACGGTCTCCGAGACAGGGCACCAAGAAGAGTGGAAATGAGCTGATAAAATGAATTAAATAAATGAAAAAAAAAATAAGATAAATAAATAAAGATTGCGCCCTCTATGAGACTGGCCTTTACAGCACCCTAGGCAATTGCCTAGTTTGCTTATGCCTAAGGCCGGCTGTGCATTTACCGTGATTACTTGCTGAAACTTTTACCAGAAACGAATAAGTCATACATAAGAGATTCAAAGGATTTGTTGAGGAAAATAAAAAACATTACATTGGAAGCTGACAGTATTTTATTAACTATTGATGTGGAATCCTTGTACACAGTGCTCCCTCACAATTACTGTATAACAGCAGCTATGGAGTCTTTTAAGAAACATAATCAAGGTACACAGGCACAACTGTAAAAGTTAAGTAAGCTCATTAATCTTGTACTGGACCTCAATTTGTTTACTTTCAATGGCAAATACTACAAACAAAAAACTGGTATAGCAATGGGGTTTGCCTTGGCTCCCAGCATAGCTAACATAGCCCTGGGCAAGTAGGAGGAGGACTTTCTGTTAAACAACACAGACTACATGCAGCATATCTCATGCTATTTACATTTTATTGACGACATCTTTATTGTGTAGGAAGATGACACCTTGCAGCTTGAAGATTTTATCACTTACCTCAATCAAATAACCCCCCTTCCTGAAGTTTACTTCTTCCCATAGCTATACTTCAACCACTTTCTTAGATATGCAGATTTCCAAGGACACCTATTACTCCACGGTAAAAGTCTACATCTTACAAAAACCGATATAATGTAGTGAAGTCCCAAGGCTATAGATTAGCTAGAATTACTACAGAGATGGAACCATTTTTGAGAAACCTGAACAACTTAGAGAATGATTTTCTAGTGAGAGACTATGAAAGTCAGATGTTAAAAAATATCCTGGAACCCATTATAGAACTGAAAAGGACTGAAGCACCTTCACTCAACCTCCCCAGTAGGAGAATGTTAAGAAATTCCACAGAGAATAACAAATGCAAAAATAGCTTTATCCTGACATACACTTTGGATTATCACAGTATCAAAATTGTTATTGAAGAAAACTGGGACATTGTCACTGGAAACCCTTTTCCGATTAACATCTTAGGTGAAGCCTAATAGGAAGGCAAGGAACATTAGACGTTTTGTTGAATTTAAACCTAGACCATATGAGAGAAGCACTAAAAGATGTGAAACTAATTGTACATTTTTTATATTCATACAGCAAGGTGATAGTTTTTATTGCCCTTATTTAAAGAAAATCATTAAGACCAGTGCAGGGGGTGACTGTAATACTACAAAAGTAATTTACAGGGCACAGTGCAATGAATGTGATGCATTCCATGTGGGCAAGACTGTAAATAAACTCAAGTGTAGGATTTCATGTCATCTATCAGAAATCCACTCTGGATATAAAAATAATGCACTAGCCAAACACCTTTCTCTTCATAAAAGACACACAGGTTTTAAGTTTCAGATCCTGGATCACATAGACAGGTCATCTTGAAGGAGACATCCAGAATATTCTGGAAAAACATGAACTCATGTGGCAATTAAAGCTGAACTCTTTTAGGAAGCCTGGACTAAGCTACTACTGTTCAATTAAAAGTGCAATAGAACTTAGAAAATTGCCACATTGTTTACATGACTAATTTTATTTCATTTTATTTTATTCTACCAGTTGGTTTTAAATACCATTTTAAGTCGGTTGTAATTTAAGTGTATATTTTGTTTCTGTCATCATACATTTTTTCTTATTATTTTTTTCTTTTTCTGGTTCTCTTTTTTCCACTTTATTCAAAATAATGTTTAATAACAATACTAACTAATTATACAATTATATATATTTTTATATATAGTTTTTAGGGTTGTTGTACACATACCTGAAGAAGTCTAGAAGGATGAAATCGATCTTTGTTAACAATAGGTTATGAAAATAGAATATGATTTTTACAATTGATTTTTTACATGCAAAGTGTATATGTATATATTTATATATTTTTTTGATTGCCAAATGGACCAATTTTGATATATTTCCAGCCATGTAGTATATTGTCTTGGATAAAATCACAGACTTAATAATCTACTTAATAATCTGGTTAAATAAGAGGTATCAAACAACTAGATAACCTGCACTGATGGTAAGTGCAAGGCTCTAAACCAAAAGGCAAAGTCCAAACCAAAAATGAGCCAGCACATGTACAGTGGGTCACAATCTAATTAATATATAAATAGAAACTCCATTCACATAAATCAAACCAGTTTCGGCTAATGCCTTCTTCAGTCATATAAACAAAAGTGTAAAGTTGCTGAAAAACATATAAACTTATATACAGTGCCATCTTGTGTGTGACAACATGACTGGATAAAAATAAATTCAAAATGTTCATTTAATCCTGGTGGGATCAACCCCCACCCCACCCCCAATTTGACTATCCACTTTTTTTCTTTATTATTGAATATTTCATGTAAAGTGGCTTTGTTGTTCCTTTTGTACCTGATGCAGTCAATAACAGTAAATTCAAAAATCCCAGTAGAGTGTTTCAAAATGTGTTTATACAGAGCACTAGATTGCTTTTTGTTTCGAATATCGCTCAGATGTTCACCTATTCTAAACTTTAAAGGTCGTGAGGTCTGGCCCACATTAGATGCCATACACATACATTTAGCTAGATAGATAACCCAACTGGTATTGCAGTTGGCGAAAAATGAAATATCATAAACAATGGGTGAATTGTGGCTGCTAAAACTATCTGTCTTGAATATTCTAGGACAATATGTGCAGTGTCCACATGGAGTGCATCCCACCAGTTTACGTCCAGTGATTGTTCTTTGAGTTAGAAATTGATCAACCTCATTCCATTTCTTATAATGACTGAACAAAGAACCCAAAGAATGGCCCTTACAGAAAGGGAAAGAGCAGTTGTCATTCAGATGTTCCCTAAGTTTAATATCTGATGTAAAACATTCCAGTGTTTACCCACAATATCCATAAAGATCCGGGTGTTTCTGCCATATTTTGTCACAAGCCTCAATTCTTGTTTATTTTTCCTTAACCGCTGCTGATATGAGAGCAATTGGTTCCTGTCTTGTTGATTGGCAAAACGACTGGCCCTGCATATGTCACCTGCTCAATACCCCCTGTTTTTGAATCTGATAACCAGGTCCTGTCTATATTGGCCATACGTGGTGGAGCTGGAACAGATTCTTTTGATCCTAAGAAATTGTGACTTAGGAATATTCCTGATGACATGTTGTGGGTGGAAGCTGGTGGCATGTAAAAGTGTATTAAATTGTGGAAATTTCCTAAAAACCTCACTTTCCAATGTGTCTGTACTGGTTCTTCTAATCAAAATATCTTGGAAAGTAATTTCCTGTTTATGAAAAGTTTACTTCAACTCAATACCCCACTTGTTTTCATTGAGGTATTCCACAAATTCTAGTAAGAATGCCACATCAGCCTTCCACACCAACCAACAGTCATCAAGATATCTGCGCAAAATATCAATTTCATACAAAAAATATTATGACTGTTGTCATAAATAAGATGTTCCTCCACATAAGCCATTAATAGATACGTATATATGGGGGCAAAAGATGCCCCATTGCAGTACCTTGAACCTGCCAGATACATTGCTGTTGGTAGTACAAAGCATTGTGTGCAAGTACCATCTCTGCCATACACACAAGAAGAGTACTGAAACCTGGTTGATAAAGATTAGCTCTATCCAGCCAATATTGCAGGGCAGTGAGACCTGCCCCGTGGGGAATACTAGTATATAGAGAGGTGACATCCAAAGTACACAGAAGCCAGTCGGCTTACAATTGCATCTCAGAAATAATGGCTAGAAATTGAGTAGTATCCTGAATCCTGGCATGGACCAAAACATTTAGGATAACCCAAATACTGAAATTTCACAGTAGGAAGCCCTTTGTTTAAAACAAACAAATGGAACTGCCCCATGGCCGTATATTTTCTTTATTAAGAATTGCTTATTGGACATTTTATTTGGGTAATTGGCCAGGCGTCTAATATTATGTTCCAACTTTATTTTTAATTAGGATAGTCAAGTGCATGATCTTGTTAACTGTGGAGCAGTTAACACCCAGATTCAAAAACAGGGGGTACAGAGCAGGTGACATATGAAGAGCCAGTTGTTTTTGCCAATCAACAGGACAGGAACCAATTGTTCTCATATCAGCAGCGGTTAAAGAAAAATAAACAAAAATTGAGGCTTGTGACAACATATGACAGAAACACCCGGATCTTTATGGATATTGTGGGTAAACACTGGAATGTTTTATATCAGATATCAAAATTAGGGAACATCTGAATGACAACTGCTCTTTCTCTTTCCATAAGGGCCGTTCTTTGGGCTCTTTGTTCAATCATTATAAGAAATGGAATGAGGTTGATCAATTTTTAACTCAAAGAACAATCACTGAACGTAAACTGGTGGGATGCACTCCATGGGGGCACTGCATATATTGTCCTAGAATACTCAAGACAGATAGTTTTAGCAGCCACAATTCACCCATTGTTTATGCTATTTCACTTTTGCCAACTGCGTTACCAGTTGGGTTATCTATCTAGCTAAAGGTACGTGTATGGCATTTTATGTGGGCCAGACCTTACAACCTTTAAAGTTTAGAATAGGTGAACATCTGAGTGATATTCGAAACAAAAAGCAATCTAGTGCTCTGTATAAACACATTTCAAAACACTCTACTGGTATTTTGGATTTACTGTTATTGACTGCATCAGGTACAAAAGGAATGACAAAGCCACTTTACCTGAAATACTCCATAATAAAGAAAAAAAGTGGATAGTCAAATTGGGGGGATTGATCCCACCAGGATTAAATGAACATTTTTGAATTTATTTTTATCCAATCATGTTGTCACACACAAGATGGCGCTGTATATAAGTTTATATGTTTTTCAGCAACTTTACACTTTTGTTTATATCACTGAAGAAGGCATTCACTGAAACCGGTTTGATTTATGTGAATGGAGTTTCTATTTATATATTAAATTAGATTGTGACCCACTGTACATGTGCTGGCTCATTTTTGGTTTAAATAAGAGGTTCCACATCAGTATAAAATGTATTTAAAGTACATAAAGGCTATATTATTATGACAGCTACTAAGTAGGGCAGGACCAGCTTGCATGTCACATTGATGGGGAATGGCATGTGAATTTAACATGTGTACCAATAACTTTGTTTTACAGCAGTGTACCACACCCTTGCCTGAGAAAACATATATATATATATATATATATATATATATATATATATATATATATATATATACATATATATATATATATATTTAGAAACCTTGTGAGGAAACTATTACTCTATTTTTGTTTTACTTGGATCGCTTGTCTGGGTACTTAATAAAGAATTTTCAACTGGAAACAGACTGCCTGCCTCACTTGGATTACTTCCAAATACTTAGTAATTCTGTACAATTATATATTCTATATCTATATCTCAGAAAATCCAAATCCCATCGAGCTACGCACTCGAGAGACTTGAACCTCAGCATTGAAATAAATAGGACATGCTGGAGGGACAGATTCATAACCAGAAGCTCCCTTCACTCTGGAATAAAATCCCAGTCCAGGTTAGGCAGAATCCCTCATTGACTCTCTTCAAGAGGAATCTTGATGAGTGGATGGGAGATCGTAGGTTTACCCCGGGTATCACTTCTGTGTCACTGTTAGACAGAGGCACAGTATACTAACCTCGAAAAAGGGCATAGCAAAATAAATTTAAAATGGGTGGCGAAAGCCAAACACATTCTGGCTAGGCTTATAAATGCCCTAGGGCAGATAGCCTAGTATGAACCTATGAACCTATATATATATTTTTTTTTTTTTTTACTTAAGATGACATTAAGTTCGCTACTTCTACTACTATTGTCCGATCTGATTAATATACAGTGATTAACTAGAGATATATAGACTGAAAATCTTCCACACAGAGAAGTTTCTTACACTGTTTTGTTTTTGGACCCACTACACTTGTTTAGTGCGTTGTTTTGAGACTTTGGGGATACCACAGAGATTACTTGTTTTTGGTTGGTACTTTGGTTTCTGAGAGCAAGGTGCTTGTTCTATCAAAGGATCCCTGAATTGGTGTGGAATTCCAGCATTTTAAAACATGGATAATGACAGGCTAAAAGATTTACTAACTGTACCTATCTGGAATGATACAGAAGCAGATCAGATACAAACAGATACAGAAAATGGACAGGGAAGAATGGGCCCAGAAAATATGAATTCAGAGACTTTTTCTAAACTGGAAAAACAACTGAAATGCATGCAGGGTCTCTACTGGGAACACATTTATTTACAGCAAAGCATAGATAAGAAGAGACTACCCAAGGGACTTAGATTGAACAAATGACCAATGTGAAAAAGTATGGATGATTCACTTTCTAAGGAATGGGAAGATATTTTAGAGGATGCCAGCTACAAACTTATTCATCTGCTAGTAAGGAACAATCTTAGTGTGCAGGAAGCTACAAAGGCTGACCACATCTTTAAAAACAACATTGGAAAATGAGAACCGCAATGACCTAGATGCTAAATTTGAGCTGCTTAAAGAAAGAGTGAAAGGATATGAGCAGTCCATTAAAGGAAAAAAAATTAATAAATTGAAATGAGATCAACTGGACAAAGATGATCCTGGGAGACTTACTACAAGGTTCAATAATAATAACAACAGCAGGAATACCAACTACAGACAAGGTTTTAGTTATAATAGGGGATATAACGGAAAGTATAACCGTGCCAGCAGATGACAACGGGATTTTTCCAGGGGAGATCCTCACACAAAATCAGACAGGGGCACAATACAGGACCACCAGGAGGCTGCCCCCCCCAACATTTCATTCCCCACCATCCCAATCCCCTCTGACTATCAACACTCCGCAGAAGACTTTGACATCACAGAAGGATCAGGACAGGAACATAAGCCACAGAGGCAACCAGAAAAAACAGAGAGTTCTACAGGATGAATTACAGGACTACCAGGACAACTGGGACCACATACCATTCTAGCTACCAGGAGCAGCAGCAGCTTCAGAGAGACCAGTTTCTTCAGGAAGACCAATATCAACAGCACAGACATCAACCACCACACCAATACCAAAGTACCAGAACAAGAACGATGACCACCACCAGAGCTTGTCCCTCTTACCACGTTCTCCCATACCACAGCCACAGTGAGAAATACTACTACAACCCACCGAGATTCCAGAAAGTAGAGGAGGAATTCCAGAGGTCTAATACTCTATCCACGTACTGCCAGGGAGACAGGAGAATGAAACAGTGGACAGGGGTGAGGGAAATACAACACCTGGGCAATCCCAACTGGAACCCCGACTACAACCCAGGTCTCAGGCTCAGACTGAAGAGCCAACCACAATAACAAGTACAATAACAACAATAACAGGTGCCACAATAACAGATGCTCCACTTATCTGGAACCACTCTGTTAAAGCACTGGCTGAAGATGAAAAAAGTGTGTTGTCCAAAGGACTTGCTTTTGTACCAAGCTGCAGGAGTGAGGTTGCTCAGGTACTGATAGACCGTAAAATGTTTGTGAGGAAGCTCAACTTAAGGGTACAGTTTCATGGCAAAAGTAATGACATTCAAAATAAGTCTACTGATGAAACTATAAAAGGCCTAGCAGCTATTGTCCACCACTACATCAAACATTAGCTGCTTTCCAAGTGAAATGTGAGATGGCTATCAGGAAACTCCTTAAAAAACCTCCTAAGAAAAAACTTTATAACTTAACACAGGGAGAAAGAAAAGCATTGATTGAGCTAGGCAATGATAAATCCAGGCGTGTAATGAAGGCAGACAAGGGAGGAGGTATACTTGTGACTGATACCACTAGCTGCAACCAAAAGATAGAGAACATGCTGGAGGTTAACAGATTTTATGAGTTATTTACCATGGATAACATAAAAAGAGCATATGATTTTTGGAACATTAATCTCACCACATTATGGGAAGAAAAACTTCTTACTGGAAATCTTTATAATTATTTATGGAGCCCATGCCCACGTTTGCCTTACTTTTTTGGAATACCAAAGCCACACAAGAGCAGAGAAGACCCACCTTATAGACTGGTGGTAGCAATTGGAGGTTCCCTAACTGAAACCACAGCCATTTACCCAGGGCCGGCCTTAGTTGAAATGGTGCCCTAGGCGAAGAACTATTCCAGCGCCTCTTAAGCCCAACCCACAGCAAACTCAAGAAACACCCCTATTTGAGCCACACCCACAGGTCACTCCCCAAGAAAGCCATGCCAGTTATTTCCTTCAATTATTTAAATGCATAGGAAGAAAAGATACTTTGTAATATAGTTAAACTGCAAATAAAGGTAGAATTTTCCTTTAATAAACCTTCTTTACCTGTTGCTCCTTCACACATATTTTACTTTAAAAGTCATGTCCTCTGAAAATCGAAGCCCATGTGCCTTGTTTCAAAGGGTAGGTAAGCAAGCCTTACAGCTCAGTGAAAGTAGAATAGCAATCTCTATCCTCTCTGTGTACAATAGCTTAAGCATCGGGGACACAATACTATGCAAAGGAAAAGGGCACTTTTTTAGGGAGGTACAAACTATACATTTACAGAAACAACATTTCAGCATCAGAGGAACAACGTTGTAGAAAACTAGTTGTCAATCAGCAAACTATAATGCTTTCAACAAGGTAAGTATGCTAAACAGCCCATCTGTAGCCCTCAATGAATCAGTGACAAATCTTAACAGAATAAGGAACAAATCCAGAAAAAAAATCAGTAATAATAAAAATAAGAGAATGTGAATTAATATATGTTACAAATTAAAGGAAGTCCATAACTCTAATTATTGTCGCAGTTTATTAATGGTAATTTACCACCTTTTCACTAAAAGTCACGAGTTTTAGGAGGGATTAACAGGGACAGAACTAAAATTTGAGTCACAAGCAGGGACGTTCCTGATAATTATGACCAGGTAAGAGGTCAGATGCAATCTCATGGACAAAATATCAGTATGCAGTTCTTAAAAATCAAGTAACCAGATGGCAAATGTAATAAACTTAGCATTAAAGAAGAAAATGTATTTACAGCCAAATAGAGCTTGCACACACAGAATTAAAAAAAATGTTTATAAGTACTGTTCAGTTAAGTTTCCTCACATATGTAAATAAAAAATGCCAGAATAAAAGCAGATGTTAAAAAATGCAGCATCTTAGTTGCACATGTGGCTGCAGCTTGTAGGGTGCAGCATCACATCGAACTCAGACTGAGTGAAAAGAAAGAGTTCCCTAGAGTTAGAGACAGATCACTGCTATAAATAAATGCAGAAAAGTACAGTCATAGTGGTAGCAGCATACTTGCTAAACTGTTTTTCTTAATATAAATTGTACTTGCTAAAAAGAAGGTGTCAAGCATAAATGTAAAAAAAAAGAAGCCATCAAGAGTAATTGTAAGTAAACATTGGAACATTTATTAGTTTTATAGCATAGCTTGGCAACAGGGGAAGGTAAATGAGAACTCTGCCTTCCACGCATGTCAAGGACATTGTATGACTCACTGTTCAAAGTATGTTGGGATATGATGATGCCCCTATACACCATTGTTCTTCCTACCAGCGCAAGGGAAATACTCAATTGTTTGTTCTGTTTAAAATAATTCTATGACAGATAGACTTTCTATAAAAGAGACATTAGCTAAGCTGTTACACAAACTGACTAAGGGACTTAATGACTTAAGTAACTACCTTTACGTACATATTTCCTACATCTTTACATTACATTTTTTCCAAGTCAATTCAAGTTCTCATTCAAGTGATAAAACCCTCTCTGCTAAACAGGGAGGGAAAAAATCTCTTCCTAAATTCAATTATTATAGTAAAATGTGTGCATCTATATTTTGAATGCCTTTATTTTAAAACTGATTTCAAAGAAACAGCGTAATTGAAACCAGGCACACAATCAACCTGTATTCTTACAATCCAGTTAGCTTCTGATTCAGTGAATGTGACAATGCTACCCAAAAAACCCTGTAGAGCAAAAAACATAAAGCTATATTTAACACCTTGAGGGGAGATCTATGCCTGGCATACAGAGCATTAGCAGACCCCACTCTGATGGACCTCCTACATATCAACAAAACAAACAGCACCATAATTACCCATTCCAAAGACTTAAACCTTGTCTGTGATATCAATAACCCCTGCTGGAGAGACAGGAATATCAGAGACTACTCCGTCTCTGGAACAGGCTCCCCATCCATGTGAAGCAGAGTTCCGTTCTAACTAAATTCAAATGTAAGTTAGACCATTGGATGGGGAACAGGAAATTCATCCCTGGCTTGGCTCCTATATATCTAATGGACACAGGCAACCCTTAAATGGTTCATCATACAGGCTCCTGCTTACACTTATCAAGAGTACCAGAACTTGTCAGAGATTTGAGATGCATAGCTAGACTTTAAAAGGCCCCAGCGGTCATTAATCTAATAAATCTATGAACCTTTATTTTTGACTCGTGTCGTGTTCAGAAACAGTACTGCTCTCATTTTTTATTAACCTTTGACTTCCTTTAGAATGTGAGCTTTCAAGTTGCAGTTTGATTTAGTCCACTCAAGTAGCCTTTTACAACAGAAAAAAATGAAAGTAACTGTATTTATGAGCAAGTCTGAATTTCTTTTCTTAAGTAATAACGTTGATTATGAAATATTGTTTTAATTTACTAATTGGTTTTAGATATGCAATTCAGACATTTATGTTAGTAGTGTGCTGTTTCATTTTGTAACACCTGAGACAGTATTTTTTACAGTTTGAAAACTTGAGTATTTTAACTTAGTTAAACATATTGCTTCTTTGGGTCTTCTTCTTTTTGGCTATTTTTTTCAGCGCGTTCAAAGGTGCTGCAGTTATCTCTAGCAATTTAAAGGAACAATTCACAAATTAATTCAGTGACAATGAGCAACAGAGAAATCAATATCTGACACATTTGTAGTCAAATTTATGACAAACTTAAAAGGTCAAATATTCAGAAAGTACACTTTAACATGCAGACAATGTCATCCTATAGCTAGTAAAGTGTAACACCCTTATGCAAAAATAAAAACACTAGTTATACGTATCTGTGGCTCCAGATATTTTCCATGGTATTTATGTTCAAATTTATGTTAAGGACAACCTGATTAAACCGTTACATAGTTTTAAAAATAACTAACAACAAGAAACATTCCTAGTGTAAAGCAACAATCAACATTGGCCATTATAAGAAAAGAAGGCATCACCTCAAACTGTGTTAGACTTATATACTTAAAATGTATGCTCTGCAAACAAACAGAAAATTATCAGGGATCTACTGCTCCTATATTGAAATATTACAGGTAGGTAGATACACTCGGATGAAGGCCTTATTGTTCTCTCAGACTACATTAAATTAGACAGTGCAGTGGTAGCCATCCATAACCTACCTTAATATAACTGAAGCTTGATGTCAAATGTCATCCATAAACCAATGTATTACTACAGGTAATGCTATGTCTACCATACTGATGGAATTATTCAGCTTGGTTATATCCATTCATGTTCTACTCTTGGTATCATCAAAATTTATGCCATCCATAGTGCATTGTGAGTACACTTAGTTTATGCCTTCCATGCATAGCTCTGCAATTAAAACCATGGATTAATTCCCTGACTAGCACAATATATATTATTATAGTCTGGTGCCATCCACAGCCCATTGTGAGTCATACCTCTTAACCTATAGAAGCAACTATTTTGACAACTAAATGTATTTCACGCACACACACACACACACACACACACACACACACACACACACACACACATACACACACACACACTCTCTCTCTCTCTCTCTCTCTCTCTTACTGCTAAAAAGTAGCAAAGGGCATCTCCTCCAACTATTGCTTAAAAATGCAGTAAAACATCTCCTGACTATTGCTTAAAAAATGTAGTAAAAGATATCTTGGAGTGCTTCCCCTGAGTGTTGCTTAAAAATACAGTGAAAGGTATCTTTCATATCTTTCAGTCTTATCAAAATACCCACAGTGTCCTGTGATGTAGAGAACACTTGCAGAAATCCATATTGCATAACTTGGAGGAAAGAGTTAACAGTGCCTGTGTGCACTCAGCTGGGCAAAAGTCTTACAGTGTTACAGGCACTGGTGTACTCAGGGAGGTACACACCTTTAAAGGGGGCACATGCCTCAGTGCTCTCCTCTCTAGTGCCACATGTGACTGTAATTTGGGAATATATCTGAGGATTAGAACATTAAATGATACCAAGTATCTGGTTAAAGCAAAATTATCATCCATAAAGTTGTAAAAACATATTTAATTGAAGAAACATTTTAGTACTTTATAATAAAAAAACACATCCTGCCAGTTAGCTTTACATCTCAAAAACTACGTTTTCCTTTTTAAGCTTAATTTCTCTTTAATATGGCATTATGAAGGCTCTGTGTAAAAAGATTAAGGGAATAACCTCCAGGAGATGTTTTTTATGACATTAAAGTTGTTTTTATCCTTTACAGTTAAGGCTGAATACCTGATTTTCTGTCAATAATTCCAATAAAATAATTACTCTTTCAGTTATATTGTTTAATTATCTTATAAATGTTGACTAGCTTTGACCAAGGGATAGATTAAGGTAGGTGCTTTTGGAGCTGAAACTCCAAATGCATACTCTGAAATCCGCCTTTGCTCAGCTTTCCCAGATTGAGCCAGGATTTGTAACACATCATCATAAATGTGGTAGTAAGCAATGAGAAAATTAGTTTGCAGTCTATCAGCTATAAGAAATGAATTTGGTTTAATTAAAAGAGGGGTTATGCTTTATTACTACTTCTAGTTAGAGCTATGTAAATTTCTTGAGGTTAGAAGTCACACATATCTGGGCAGAAACTCTTAAACTTTATTTACATTTGTCCTAATTTGCCCTTTAAATCCTACTAGGCTTGCTGAAGAAGGAAGTGGTCAGCTTATATCTGATCATCAGATTTCAAACCTTTTAAATTTTGAGTTCCAAGTTAGTTTCATGCCATTAAAAACTAAAATCCTATAGATGTAACCATCACAGCTCAATCATGAAGAGTGAGGTAATTTACATATTTATTTTACCTCAACCATTCTATAGTAATGTGTCAAGACCAAAAGTAAAATTTCAGGTTTTAAACTTTTCATAGATGACAACTTGCCTGTGCATGCCCTGCCACTGGACCATCCCAGGATTTCGTTGTTAGTTTTTATTATTTTCATAACCAATTAAATTAATTGCCCACAGACACACACACACACACACACACACACACACACACACACACACACACACACACACACACACACACACACACACACACACATACTTTCTCTCTCCCCAAGAAACAAATGGTTTAAATTACATACACATGCACACTCAAGTACATACACACTTACCTTGTTTCTCAACCAAACAGCACACATGTTCTCTCTTGAACAGAATTGCTAACTTAAATTCTGTGTGCAAGTGTGGAATGTACTTACATCCACGTTGGCGTGCCTGCATGTGAAATGCGATGCACGCATGGTCCTCTTTAAAGCAGAAGATGCCTAGACT
Organism: Protopterus annectens; assembly: GCF_019279795.1. Classification (NCBI taxonomy): domain Eukaryota; kingdom Metazoa; phylum Chordata; order Ceratodontiformes; family Protopteridae; genus Protopterus; species Protopterus annectens. Next base: position 433,459,587 of record NC_056731.1, on the reverse strand, counting down.
GCAAAGAGAAGAAGTTTTTTTTTTTTTTAAATTGTTGAAGCCACCTGGTCAGTGCTGTAATTGTGGGAAGGTGCTCATCCCTCCCCATCCTATGGTTCCATCATAAGACTACGGAAGTTGGGGGAGGGCACAAATGGCAGAGTACAGTCGGGACGGGACGGTCTCTGAGACAGGGCACCAAGAAGAGTGGAAATGAGCTGAAAAAAATGAATTAAATAAATGAGAAAAATAAATAAGATAAATAAATAAAGATTGTGCCCTCTATGAGGCCGGCCTGTACAGCGCCCTAGGCAGTTGCCTAGTTCGCCTATGCCTAAGGCCAGCCGTGTATTTACCGTGATTACTTGCTGAAACCTTTACCAGAAACAAAAAAGTCATACATAAGAGATCCAATAGAATTTTTTAGTAAAATAAAAAACATTACAGTGGAAGCTGACAGTATTTTATTAACTATTGATTTGGAATCCTTGTACACAGTGCTCCCTCACAATTACTGTATAACAGCAACTATGGAGTATTTTAAGAAACATAATCAAAGTACACTGGCACAACTGCAAAAGTTAAGCAAGCTCAATAATCTTGTACTGGACTTCAGTTTCTTTACTTTCAATGGCAAACACTGCAAACAAAAACTGGTATAGCAATGGGGGCTGCCATGGCTCCCCGCATAGGGAATATAGCCCTGGGCAAGTGGGAGGAGGACTTTGTTCTAAACAACACAGGCTACATGCAGCATATCACATGCTATTTATGTTTTATTGACAACATCTTTATTGTGTGGGAAGGTGACACCTTGCAGCTTGGAGATTGTATCACTTACATCAGTCAAACAACCCCCTTCCTGAAATTTACCTCTTCCCATATCTTACTTCAACCACTTTCTTAGATATGCAGATTTCCAAGGACACCTATTACTCCATGGTAAAAGTCTACATCCTACAAGAACCAAGTATAATGGAGTAAAGTCCCAAGGCTATAGATTAGCTAGAATTACCACAGAGATGGAACCATTTTTGAGAAACCTGGACAACTTAGAGAATGATTTTCTAGTGAGAGACTATGAAAGTCAGATGTTAAAAAATATCCTGGAAATTATTATAGAACTGAAAAGGATTGAAGTACCTTCACTCAACCTGCCCAGTAGCTGAATGTTAAGAAATTCCACAAAGAATAACAAATGCAAAAAAAGCTGGATCCTGACATACACTTTGGATTATCATAGTATCAAAAATATTATTGAAGAAAACTGGGACATTGTCACAGGAAACCCTTTTCTGATTAACATCTTAGGTGAATCTCCATCCTCTGTTTATAGGAAGGCCAGGAACATTAGAAGTTTTGTTGAATTTAAACCTAGACCATATGAGAGAAGCACTAAAAGATGTGAAACTAATTGTACATTTTGTATATTTATACAGCAAGGTGATAGTTTTTATTGCCCTTATTTAAAGAAAATCATTAAGACCAGTGCAGGGGGTGACTGTAATACTACAAAAGTAATTTACAGGGCACAGTGCAATTAATGTGATGCATTCTATGTGGGCAAGACTGTAAATCAACTCAAGCGTAGGATTTCATGTCATCTGTCAGAAATCCGCTCTGGATGTAAAAATAATGCATTAGCCAAACACCTTTCTCTTCATAAAAGACACACAGGTTTTAAGTTCCAGATCCTGGATCGCATAGACATGGGTCATCTTGAAGGAGACATCCTGAATATTCTGGAGAAACATGAACTCACGTGGCAATTAAAGCTGAACTCTTTTAGGAAGCCTGGACTAAACTACTGCTGTTCAAATAAAAGTGCACTGGAACTTAGAATATTGCCACATTATTTACATGACTAATTTTATTTTATTTTATTTTATTTTATTTTATTTTATTCTGCCAGTTGGTTTTTAAATATCATTTTAGATCAGTTGTAATTTAAGTGTATATTTTGTTTCTGTCGTCATACATTTTTTCTTATTATTTTTTTCTTTTTCTGGTTCTCTTTTTTCCACTTTATTCAAAATGATGTGTAATAACAATACTAACTAATTATACAATTATATTTATTTTTATATATAGTCTTTAGGGTTGTTGTATACAGACCTAAAGAAGTCTATAAGGAGGAAAGCGATCTTTGTTAACAATAGATTATGAAAATAGAATATGATTTTTACAATTGATTTTTTACATGCAAAGTGTATATGTATATATTTAGGTTTACTATCAAAATGTCGATCACCTATCGTCGAATGTACATACTGTCGACTCCTTTATGCAAAAGCCATAATGCCGATTCCTCAAAATAGCGAAAAAACACAGAACGTCGACATTTCCGACCGCTCCACACCACAAAACAAGTGCTACCATGGGTCAAAAGGGGGGAGAGAGTTGGCATTTCGGAATATCGGTGTTCAATATTATCAACAGTCGCAGTTCGGAGTTCACATTAGTGGTGTCGGCAAGGGGTGATCGACATTTTGATAGTAAACCATATATTTATATATATATTTTGGTTGCCAAATGGACTAAGGCTGATATATTTCCAGCCATGTAGTATATTGTCTTGGATAAAATCACAGACTTAATAATCTACTTAATAATCTGGTTAAATAAGAGGTACCACATCATTATAAAATTTATTTAAAATACATAAAGGTTATATTATTATGCCAGCTACTAAGTAGGGCAGGACCAGTTCGAATGTCACACTGATGGGGGAATGGATGTGAATTTAACATGTGTACCAATAACACTTTGCTTTACAGCACAATGAACCACACCCTTGCCTGATAACAAGTATATATATATATATATATATATATATATATATATATATATATATATATATATATATAAACCTTATGAGGAAACTATTGCTCTATTTTTGTTTTACTTGGATCGCTTGTCTGGGTACTTAATAAAGGATTTTTGACTAGAAACAGACTGCCTGCCTCACTTGGATTACTTCCAAATACTTAGTAATTCTGTACAATTATATATTATATTATATTATATTATATTATATTATATATTTTTATTACTTTTTTTTTACTTAAGATGACTTTAAGTTCACTATTCTACTACTATTATCTGATCTGATCAATATACAGTGATTAACTAGAGATATATGGACTGAAAATCTTTCGCACAAAGAAGTTTCTTACACTGTTTTGTTTTTTGGACCCACTACACTTGTTTAGTGGGTTGTGTTGAGACTTCAGGGATACCACGGAGATTACTTGTTTTTTTTGTTGGTACTTTGGTTTTTGAGACCAAGGTTAATGTTCCATCAGAGGATCCCTGAACTGGTGTGGAATTCCAACATTTTAAAACATGGATAATGACAGGCTAAAAGATTTACTAACTGTACCTATCTGGAATGATAGAAAAGCAGATCAAATACAAACGGATACTGAAAATGGACAGGGAAGAATGGGCCCAGAAAATATGAATACAGAGACTTTTTCTAAACTAGAAAAGCAACTGAAATGCATGCAAGGTCTCTACTGGGAACACATTTATTTACAACATAGCATAGATAAGAAGAGACTACCCAGGGGCCTTAGATTGAGCAAAAGACCAATGTGGAAAAGTATGGATGATTCACTTTCCTAAGGAATGGGAAGATATTTTAGAAGATGCCAGCTACAAACTTATTAGTCTGCTAGTAAGGAACAACCTTAGTGTGCAGGAAGCTACAAAGGCTGACATCACATCTTTAAAAACAACATTGGAAAATGAGAACCACAATGACCTAGATGCTAAATTTGAGCTGCTTAAAGAAAGAGTGAAATGATATGAGCAGTCCATTAAAGAAAGAAAGATTAACAAAATGAAACGAGATCAACTGGACAAAGATGATCCTGGGAGACTTGCTATGAGGTGTAATAATAACAACAACAGGAGTGCCAACTACAGACAAGGTTTTAGTTATACCAAGGGATATAACAGAAAGTATAACCCTGTCAGCAGAACTCAATGGGATTTTTCCAGGAGAGATCCTCACACAAAACCAGACAGGGGCACAATACAGGACCACCAGGAGCCCCCCTCCACATCTCATTCCCCACCATCCCAAGACCCTTTCGCTGGCAACAGTCTACAGAAGACTTTGACATCACAGAAGGATCCCGACAGGAACATAAGCCACAGAGGCAACCAGAACTGACAGAGAGTTCTACAGGATGAATTACAGGACTACCAGGACAACCGAGACCGCAGACCATCCAGCTACCAGGAGCAGCAGCACGTTCACAGAGACCAGTTTCTTCAGGAAGACCAATATCGACAGCACAGACATCAACCACCATACCAATACCAAAGCCAGTACCAGTACTATAACAAGAACGACGACCACAACCAGAGCCCCAGATCTTGTCCCTCTTACCAGGTTCTCCCCTACTACAGCCACGGTGAGGAATAATACTGCAACCCACCGATATTCCAGAAAGCAGAAGAGGAATTCCAGAGGTCTCATACTCTATCCATTAAACCCCAAGGAGACAGGAGAAACAAACAGTTGACAGGGGTGAGGAAAATACAATACCTGGGGCAATCCCGTCTGGAACCCCAACTGCAAACCAGTTCCGAGGCTCAGACGGAGGAACCAGCCACAGTAACAGGTACAATAACAACAATAACAGGTGCCACAATAACAAGTGCGCCACTTATCTGGAACCACTCTGTTAAAGCACTGACTGAAGATGAAAAAAGTGTGTTGTCCAAAGGACTTACTTTTGTACCAAGCTGCAGGAGTGAGGTTGCTCAGGTACTGATAGACCTTAAAATGTTTGTGAGGAAGCTCAACTTAAGGGTACAGTTTCATGGCAAAAGTAATGACATTGAAAATAAGCCTATTGATGAAACTATAAAAAGGCCTAGCAGCTATTGTCCACCAGTACATTAAACATTAGCTGCTTTCCAAGTGAAATGTGAGATGGCTATCAGAAAACTCCTTAAAAAACCTCCTAAGAAAAAACTTTATAACTTAACACAGGGAGAAAGAAAAGCATTGCTTGAGCTAGGCAATGATAAATCCAGGTGTGTAATGAAGGCAGACAAGGGAGGAGGTATACTTTCGTGACTGATACGACCAGCTACAACCAAAAGATAGAGAACATGCTGGAGGTTAACAGATTTTATGAGTTATTTACCATGGATGACATAAAAAGAGCATATGATTTATGGAACACTAATCTCACCACATTATGGGAAAAAAACTTATTACTGAAAATCTTTATATTTATTTATGGAGCCCATGCCCACATTTACCTTACTTTTTTGGAATACCAAAGCCACACAAGAACAGAGAAAACCCACCTTATAGGCCGGTGGTAGCAAGTGGAGGTTCCCTTACTGAAGCCACAGCCATTTACCTTGATTACTTGCTGAAACATTTAGCAGAAAAGAATAAGTCATACATAAGAGATTCAATGGATTTTTTGAAGAAAATAAAAAAAACATCACAGTGGAAGCTGACAGTATTTTATTAACTATTGATGTGGAATCCTTGTACACAGTGCTCCCTCACAATTACTGTATAACAGCAGCTATGGAGTCTTTTAAGAAACATAATCAAGGTACACAGGCACAACTGCAAAAGTTAATCAAGCTCATTAATCTTGTACTGGACTTCAAGTTCTTTACTTTCAATGGCAAACACTACAAACAAAAAACTGGTATAGCAATGAGGGTTGCCATGGCTCCCAGCATAGCTAACATAACCCTGGGCAAGTAGGAGGAGGACTTTGTGTTAAACAACACAGACTACATGGAGCATATCACATGCTATTTACGTTTTATTGATGACATCTTTATTGTGTGGGAAGGTGCACCTTGCAGCTTGGAGATTTTATCACTTACTTCAACCACTTTCTTAGATATGCAGATTTCCAAGGACACCAACAATAACAGAATAACCACTGATCTATTCAGAAAACCAACGAGGGTTAACTTATTACTCCACAGTAAACATCTACATCCTACAAAAAACAAGTATAATGTAGTGAAGTCCCAAGGCTATAGATTAACTAAAATTACCACAGAGATGGAACCGTTTTTGAGAAACCTGAACAACTTAGAGGATGATTTTCTAGTGAGAGGCTATGAAAGTCAGATGTTAAAAAACATCCTGGAACCCATTACCGAACTGAAAAGTACTGAAGCACCTTCACTCAACCTCCCCAGTAGGTCAATGTTAAGAAGCTCCACAGAGAATAACAAATGCAAAAACAGCTGGATCCTGACATACCCTTTGGATTATCCCAATATCAAAAATGTTATTGAAGAAAAACTGGGACGTTGTCACAGGAAACCCTTTTCTGATTAACATCTTAGGTGAAGCCCCATCCTTTGTTTATAGGAAGGCCAGGAACATTAGAAGTTTTGTTGAATTTAAACCTAGACCATATGAGAGAAGCATTAAAAGATGTGAAACTAATTGTACATTTTGTATATTTATACAGCAAGGTGATAGTTTTTATTGCCCTTATTTAAAGAAAATCATTAAAACCAGTGCAGGGGGTGACTATAACACTACAAAAGTAATTTACAGGGCACAGTGTAATAAATGTGATGCATTCTATGTGGGCAAGTCTGTAAATAAACTCAAGGGTAGGATTTCATGTCATCTGTCAGAAATCTGCTCTGGATGTAAAAATAATGCACTAGCCAAACACCTTTTTCTTCATAAAAGACACACAGGTTTTAAGTTCCAGATCCTGGATCGCATAGACATGGGTGATCTTGAAGGAGACATCCAGAATATTCTGGAGAAACCTGAAATCATGTGGCAATTAAAACTGAACTCTTTTAGGAAGCCGGGGATAATCTACTACGGTTCAATTAAAAGTGCACAGGAACTTAGAAAATTGCCACATTGTTTACATGACTAATTTTATTTTATTTTATTCTACCAGTTGGTTTTAAATACCATTTCAAATCAGTTGTAATTTCAGTGTATATTTGGTTTCCATCATCATACATTTTTCTTATTATTTTTTTATTTTTCTGGTTCTCTTTTTTCTACTTTATTCAAAATGATGTGTAATAACAATACTAACTAATTATACAATTATATATATTTTTATAGATAGTTTTTAGGGTTGTTGTACCCAGACCTGAAGAAGTCTAGAAGGACGAAATCGATCTTTGTTAACAATAGGTTATGAAAATAGAATATGATTTTTACAATTGATTTTTTACGTGCAAAGTGTATATGTATATACTTATATATTTTTTTATTGGCCAAATGGACTAAGGTTGATATATTTTCAGTCATGTAGTATATTGTCTTGGATAAAAGCACAGACTTAATAATCTAATTAATAATCTGGTTAAATAAGAGGTACCACATCATTATAAAATGTATTTAAAGTACATAAGGGTTATTATGACAACTACTATGTAGGGCAGGACAAGCTCAAATGTCACTCTGATGGGGGATGGGATGTGAGTTTAATGGGCATTCCTTCATTGAAGATTATGCGTTAGGCCGGGCAAGCCAGCATGTAAAAATCTACTGCCAATCATTAGTGGACCGGAGTTCCGCTGTAGCGACCCCTAACCAGGAAAAGCCGAAAGAAAGACTGACCAATAACATTTTGTTTTACAGCACAATAAACCACTCCCTTGCCTGATAAAAAGTATATATATATATATATATATATATATATATATATAGAAAGCTTGTGAGGAAACTATTACTCTATTTTTGTTTTACTTGGATCTCTTGTCTGTGTAGTTAATAAAGGATTTTTGACTGGAAACAGATTGCCTGCCTTGCCTGGATTACTTTCGATTACTTAGTAATTCTGTACAGTTATATATTAAATATTTTTCATTATTTTTTTATACTTAAGACTACTTTAAGTTCGCTACTTCTATTACTATTGTCTGATCTGATTAATATACAGTGATTAACTAGAGATATGTGGACTGATAATCTTCCACACAGAGAAGTTTCTTACACCGTTTTTTTTTTTTTTTAAATATTGCACTTATAAACATAGAAAGTGCTAGAATAAAAGGTTTTCTATTAGCATGCATTTTTGGAAGGGTATGCAGTCTGAAATGTCTGCAATCCTCAATGACTTGCCAGAAAACCACAAATTATATGAAGAAATATTGAATGTCTGTGACAGAAATCTTGACATTCTGTGAAATTCTGGACAGTTAGAGGTATAATTGTGATAGACAGAAAATTTGTTGTTGCTGTCCTTGTATAGTACACTTTACTAGAGATATTGTTAGTTATTTGCTAGTAATTACAAATGTGTCTAATATGTCATATGAATACTGATATTTCCAAAACCAAATGACTTACAGACATATGTGAAACCTTAGATATTACTGAAGAAAATTGCCATTGATATTTTCACTGTAATCTGTACACCCTGAGAGATATTCAGTGTTAGTTATATTGTTAATATGCAAATAAGCACATATTTCCATTTTTGTATAAATATCTCAATAAATATTTATTCTGAATGGAATTTCTGTTACATGATAGCTCAAATCTGGCTAAACAAAAGTGCTCTGACACTGGATGGGATTCAGAAACATGCATACTGCAGTTATGCTGAGGTTATCTTAGAGATACTTAATGTTGTTGTTGTTGTTGTGTCTTTCGGCTTTTCCTGGTTAGGGGTCGCCACAGCGGAACTCTGGTCCACTAATGATTGGTAGTTGATTTTATGTGCTGAGTTACCAGCCCTGATGCACAACCTTCAACAAAGGTACACCCATTCACGCATGTCTCCAAGCAGAAGACACTCTAGCTGAGAATCGAACTGGACAGCATCTTACTGTGAGGCAACAATGCTACCACCATGCAGAAGATGCTCTAGCTGAGAATCGAACCGGACAGCGTCTTACTGTGAGGTGACAACGCTACCTAAGAGATACTTATGGTAATTAACAATAAACTAGTTGGAATCCATGGCCTAAGTTGCTATTAATAAAAAACTTGCAGAAATGGCCAGCCTGGTGGTGAGATATGATTTCCATCAACTACAGTCAGGAGTGTCACAAAGAGAAGGGATGAGCAAGAAGCAGATACATTCCTAATGTTATACATAAGCACTAGAAACCAACAGTACAATAACATCTGGAAGCCACATTATATGACCTACAACACAAATTTTATCTAATGTCAATACTTTATATGGGAAGTAAAGAAGTGTATAGGATGGTAGTAATAGGGAAAGAGCAAGCAAGTGGAAACATGCAAGGACACAGGGGATGTGAGTGTGGTTGTGAAGGGGAGGAGAACGGGTATACCTTTTATAGGACTGGCAGCCATTTGCATTCATAGGGCAGTATGCAAGGAGAATGTGGTAGCAAGGACATTCAAGCATTAAACACATATATAGACTAACAGGGGGTGCTCAAATATGGAGGGTGGAAGTGAAATATAGACATACAGGGAGAGGGAGAACATTGGTAATGGGGGAATGGACAATAAACAGAGAAGGAAGGTGACATATAATACAGTGGAAAAGCAAGATAGGAAACAGGGTGTCTATCCAACTCCTGTTTCCACTCTACCTGGACTAGACATAGGGAGAGATGAGCCACCTCTTTGATCTCTCTCACCACTATGTCCACCTTGAAGTGGTGAAAGCAGTGCCAGGCAGTGGTGTGACTCCAAATGAGGAATTTCTCCAGGTGGTCATTGCTGGCTTCAAGCCACCAGCCTACATCTGTTACTACCTCTGCCAACATATATCAGGTGAACTGTGAACCCCTGGCAATAACACCAGAGGGAACAGTAATACTACCCCAGAGCCACATCCATCTCTAGGTGACTGAGGCAGTTGTCTAGGGCTCACTGGCTAGGAGGGCTGCCACAACGTTTAATTAAACAATTAAAAAAATATATATTTTTTCTTTAAAGACATGGTGTGTCAGTGAGATTTCTTCTTTAAGGATATACTCTGCATCTGTACATGTTTCTTTAGTACATTCCACACACACACACACACACACACACACACACACACACACACACACACACACACACACACACACACATACACACACACACAGATTTTAAACCTTGGAATTTCCCACTGATGATTTCACACAGGATTTAAACTTAGGCACTGCTTGCTGCCATCAGAGAAATGAGTTGTGAGTGCATGTAATGCTCTAGTCAGGGATGGCAGGTTAATTAATTCACTTGCTCAGGCTCAGATCCTGTATCTTTGTTACAGGAGACAGGAGTCTGGATCCTCTACACCAACTCCCAGACTGGTACTTAGCCATCAGGGGTGCACTTTCAAGGAATGTGAGTTTCCGTCCATTTGCAAGAAACTGTGAGTTTCAAGGGAAGAGAAGTTTACTGTTACTCATGCTGTCTGCTTTCAACATGCATCTGTTTTGTTTAGTCGGTTTTGCACAGCACAATTTCAAAGTAGTGTTAGTAGTGCAACAGGCAGCATACTTACCTTTAATGCAGAAGGCTGTGGGTTGTACTCCTATGCTATGTATATGGGTTTTTGATTTTGTGGTGCACTACTGCATGTGTTCTCCTTTGTATGAGATGTCTACTAGCTATAAAGCTGTTTTCAGTTTGCAGCCATTCTGTATTGCAATATTATCAGCTTATCATTTTTTTAATGTAACTTTTTTTTTAATGTAACAATTTATTCTTCAAGGGCAACAGGCACTAAATTTGTAGATGACACACTGAAATATAAAGTTGTTTGCCAGCACCAACCTCTTCATTAGTCATAGATCTCTTTAATGTAGAGTTGTTCAGATGACTTTTACTTCTGTAGAAATTGTGCATATTGACTGATATTGGTGGATTGCAATGTTAGATGTTTGAGTGGCCTTTTATTGTTGAAATGTTCTGAAATGGATAAGTTTGACATTTTTGGTTTATATGTTTGATTTTTTCATTGCTTAATGGAAAAATGTTCAAAACTACAAATTTAAAACATTTAATAAGTGGTGCTGTATTATATAAGAAATATAATTTAATACAATCAGAAGATGAATGAAAGAATACATGCATGTAAGCTAAACCCTAAAAATGTGCACAAGGGGGCTACAGTTTTAAATTAGCCAAAAGGTAAACGTAATCCGCCACTGGCCAGATGCATTTTCTGTGAATGCTGAGTTATAATGCAGTTTCAATAAATGTGAGTTTCAAAGGCAGGGAAGTTTACTGTTAATACTAACCTGGGGATTCAATAAACTCCATATAGGCTTAGTGCAAAGTCTACATTGAGGTTATGTGTTTGCTCGATGAGCAGCAGCACTAATTTCATATGCATGCCTCACATTGTGCTTACATGAATACAACCAAGGTTTCATGGCTAGCAACAGTGTTGCTGGAAAGAAAAATGTATTAAGCAGCACAAATACCTGCAGATATGCAGACATGTTTACCTACGGGCAAACTTGTTCTGCATGATTTACAGGCAACCACAATGATTACCAGGGCTTAATATAGGGCAACTAATAAAATTATAACATGCTATAATAATGTTTAGTCAGTGCAGAAAACTGTGCAAATGTGTTTTAGGCATACAGAATAAATGTTTTGTTGGTGATCTGCAAGGGTACATAAACTGCATTAGACATAATTATTTTGGGGAAGTCTGTGTATTGAAAGGGACACACAGATGAATTGTAGGAATAAACACAGGAGAAGAGAACAGGTAAAACATAGTAATGTACAGCAAATGAGGGCATGTCAATGTACATAACACCACAAAGAAAAGACAGTTGTAGCATGAGCAGTTATCACACAGGTGCATAATACAGTATGCACTGCTGTGTACACCTCCTTTATGAGTATATTCATATCATCACACAGTTATTGTATATTATGTGACTGTCACACAAAGTGACATATCAATGGACAGGATTCTTTGTGATATAAGCACCTGACATGAACAATGGAGAGGACATATATCAAGGACAGTATATACAATAGGGTGTAGGTGAATACTGTGAAGAGGTGCAAAATGAGTTGCCTGAATATAAATGTTTTGTCAGCATAGGTCTCACCCAAATGGGACACATAGTAGCAGGCACATGGACAACAGTGGAAAGAAGCACGCACAATCATGGACAATATCAACATAATTCCACCATTAATCTCATGTCTTTGACATAACATATATGATTGTGAGTGATTTTAGATGGTTCTGCAAGAACACACTTGTACAACTGTCATGATTTGCCAGAAATCTATGTGGGGAATCAAGCACACCTTCCTCAAAATTTAACATCTGCTGGAGGTGCAAGGAGAGACACTGTTAAACCTGTATTTGAAATTACAAGCAATCCTAGCTAGTTGACAGGTGTGCATGATATATATATATATATATATATATATATATATATATATATATATATATATATATATATCTATATATACATATATATATCACAATCCACACTGTCACAAATGTAACCCATGCCATCAATTTTGTCAGTCACCTATGTATTCACTCTGTGCATCACAAGAAGATGTATCACACATGCATTTTGTATAACACTTTGATGGGGGTGCTGTACCATCAACCATTAATGGTTATGCAACAAAAAGAATACTTAGGTATGGCTGATAAGATATGTGGGAGCTCACTGTGGCAAATGTGGTACATTTGAGTAACTCATCCCTGGAAGATGTGTTGGGAGGCACATAGAAAAGGATACATTGTACTCCGTTAGTGGTTTGATGAGGGCTGAGAAGTATGGAACTATAATGCCCTTTGATGTGGATGTCCCGCACATACTCAGGAGTTGTGTTACATACAAGGGAGTAGTCACCACTGTGGGCACATGCTGCTGGATGTTCCACATGCCATCTAACTGAGTACACAGGTAACATATCACTTGGTCAACTCATAGGGGTGTGCTGTCTATATTATAATTAGCTTGTGTATTTGCTTTTAAAATTTAACTAAGTCTCCCATGATTTTTGTTTATCTACTGTGTCTCCATGCCTGTGGCAGCAATCCTTTGTGTTTGTTGATTGTGCATAATCTGCAGTCCTACACAAAGCTGGTTGGACAAAGGATGTGTAAGTCAGTCTTGACATCCAAGACTTCAATAATGAACAGGAAAGGGCCTAGCCCAGAGCCCTGAGGTATGGACTTGATCACTGGACTCTAGATATAGGTCAGTTCAAACACTTCAACATATCTATCTGTCACATATGTGTTCCAGTGGTCTACCCACTTGGTGTTGTAGGTGTTTAAGGCCACTAGTGATAGTTTCTCAGTAATACCTCAGTGTGGATTTGTGTCAAATGGCTTGGCCAGGTCAAGTTATGCAGAATGATAGTGTTGTCATCATGCATGCCCTTGTTGACCTTCTTGAGGACATTGAACAGATGTAACAGACATGATGTAGCCTGAACAAATCACACATGTCTTTTGCACACAGTCGGGATATTACCTGTGTCCTTTTAGAGAAGGTCCATGATGACTTGTTGGTCTACCTCACAGATGAGGACAGTCAGGTCTATACATGCATGCATCAGGTGATGTTCACTCCCAGTCAGAATGGTGCATATTGATATACACCCTTATATGGGGACATATGCTGTCTGGAGGCTGTGTTGAAGTATGGATCCAAGTGTGTCTGGTAGGTCCATGTTTTGGGTCACCCTATAGGCAACCTGCTATATTGTTGGGCCCATTGATTCTGTGTTATTAGATGTAGAGAGCACACAGATGAGCTGCCCTCCTTAGAATAAAAATAAGAGTAATGTTTGCATGTATACTTTGGCTGATGGCCAGTGGCAACAGGGGAGTAATGTGGGAGAGAAACTGTCAGCTACCTGATTGTCTATTTCTTCGAGTCGGGTATCTGGTGGCTTCTACATACAGATCTGCCTTAGCGTGTTTTCCCCCTTAACACTTCACATTAATTGGAATAAACAATTTGTGAAAAGGCCTCCAAATACAACCTTGGTCATTCATCACATTCCACACACTGTTGCTGTGCACACAGTCATACAACTGTACCAATGTCACTTACTTACATCACTTGCACAACATATGCCTATATGTGTTTCACAGGCAAGCCATGTCTGAGTGGCCTGATGCCATATCATAACACATTACAGCTCAGTTATTTGTGGCTCATGCAGAACATTTTTTACACAAATGTCAAAAGTCAATTAATGGTGCTGCTGACCACCTCAACAATACTTGGGTAAAGCAACACAACTGCAAATACAATGAATTCCACAAGGTTGCAATTGAATCAATACATGTGATACACTGATTGTGTATATCACAGCATAATAATGAGTGTATGAGACCTATGTGACCATTTAATCAATATGAATTGCTATCGATGTTTGTCGCAGAACATTTAATGAAGGTATATAAACACATGCACACCTATGCTATAATGCAAGTGTCATTGTGATGGTAGAATATGAACTGTCTAGAAGGTTGATCTGCTCTACTACAAGACATGTACTAATATACCAACAATATACATAAAAGTGTATCATACCATTTCAACAGTTCTCAAGCGGCATATTACTACAGTTGTTATAGAAGGAGCATGTAATGCAATGGCAGCAATGGCCATCAATACATTAGTTCACATCACAGATTGTAATACCCTTTTGTAGCCATACAGTACACACCTAAATATAGCACATGTCAATGACAGCAACACTGACATGTCAACTGTTGATAGAGTTATAGGACATTATTAGGCTAATGGCCAGCATCACAAGAAATCCTAGCCATTATTATATCATGTAAAAACAAATCCCTATATCTACATTATGGTAGATAGTCAGACTATTGTGTGTATGTGTATACTTGGTAGATTGTATTACAGTCTGCCACTGTTCATATGGGACATGTGCGTGACATCACGACAGAATTAGCAATCACATGTGCAGTGGTCTGTTGATGGCTTGCAGAGGCTCATGGAAGGACTCTTCTTCATGATGTGTGTATGCACATTGGACATGAGGACATTCTTTACTCCTCTGCAAGAAGAATGTCATGTGTGATTTTTTATTTCAGTAAGAGAGAAATGTTGGGTAAGGGATGTAGGCATTTTTGGGTCATGTAAGTAGCATAGGTAAGGAACCAGATGCAGACAAACAGGACAAATAAGACAAAACACAGGAATGGTGAGGGACATAACAGGATGGAGGACACCATGATTGGGGATGGGGAGAGGACATTGGATACCCATACCCATCAAACACGGGGGCAGTGAGAATCTAGTCCTCATCCATAGAACTGTCATCACTGTCTCCCTTACTCTACTGGCTGTTGCAGTACTTGACATCTTTGTTTATGCACCATAATAGAGAACATCCTTTCCATCCAGTGGAGGCGTGCACCAATGGTGCTCTCCATGACCTCATGCACCAAGCCTGGCATCTCCTGGCAGGTGACAAAATCCCCACCTCCACCAGTACTCCCAGAGGGTACCACAACACCAGTTGCTGGGATAATGCTACTTGATGTGGAGGGTCCAGGTAGTGCAGGGGCAGCAGAGGAAGTACTGCCAGGTTGGATCCCAGATGTGCAGGGTGTCGCTGGAGCAGCCATTGGAGTGGGGGCAGGCAGAGCCACTGTGGTTGGCCTACTTCCCTGTGCCGTAAAGCATTTTGTGACTTATCGGAAACTGATGATGTCAAAATGTTGTGACCTCACATATAAAAATAAAAAAGAGAGATAAGGGTTGAGTTAAGAGAAAAAAAGAGATAATTATAAGCATTATATGTGACATATAATAAATTAGTAAAATATAAAGTTTGCTTCTACTTTTACAGTTAAGTATACTTTTTAACAACTACAAGCTATAACTGATGATTGCTCCAAGTAATCCTTACTATATGCATATATTGCACATATGCTTGATCAAATAATACATATTAAGTTAACAGCAGGGAATGTATGCCACTTCTGTTTAAATTATTATGTAATATTTTTAAATTATTTTATTACACATTTGTTACTTATGGTATTTGAACCTACAACATCTGACTACATTATTACAATTGACTCCTATAGTTGGCTTGTGCTACATACTGAAGCATGCCTGCTTGATTTTACAGTTAAGATGTACATGCTTAATTTGCTGTTACTGTATATAAGAGCAATACTTTAAATAAAATAATACTTATGGTGTGCTGCATACATACCCCTTGCTTCCCTCAGTCTTTCTAAATGCTCAGCATGGGTTTCCCTGTTCAATGTACTAGCTGACTGTAGAATGAAAAGGAGAGAACAAGAGAAGAGCATTATTAATATCAGTCTTGCCTATATGCAGCTTTCTATCTAATTTAAATTCTCTTTATCTGTATACTTACACAACTGTGGGATGTCAGCAGTCTTAAACTCATCCAGCCACTGGTTGAGTGTATCCCTCTTGCACCTTTTGAGGTAATTAAAGTGATGCCTGCACTGCTCTCCAGTGTGTAGAATACCAGTAGCACTGGAGACAGCCTTGGTCAGATTATTCCAAGCCTCAGATTTGTAATGAGACCCGGTATAATCCCCCTGCAGCAGCCTTCGTCTGTGGTGGTTTACAAGGAGTCCAATAAAAATTCTGGACTCCTCCACACCCCACCTTTGAGCCCTAAATTGGGCATTTTCTCTTCTAACTCCAGACATGTCTGCTCAGGGCAAACAGCAACAGTTAAGAATGTCTTCCCTCCAGTTCATGTTATCACATTTAATGATAGTGAGCAAACCTGAGCAAGCATGCCAACTGAGTTTGCATGAAGTTAAGTGGAGAGCAACAGTGCCAAACACAGAAAAAGGTGGTTTATGGACTAAGAAGAGTAATGTGACAGTTGGCATTAGTTTTGTTTTGGATGCTGCGGTACTTGTTAGTTGGTTTAACAACCACATAATCTTTTATATTTTAATACCTGAAGTTTTGTGTTTCCCTAGTAGGTAATTTTAAAGAAGGAATAATGAATGTGTATATAAGCAGGACTTTTGTTTATTTGATATTTATGTGTAGTATCCTTATTTTTGTTTTCTGTCACCTAGGATTATGGCACCTGAGAATCCCAGTGCCTGGAAACCCCCCTTCAGTGACAGCGAGAATGATACAATTGTCCAAGCATTTAGGTGACATGGTGCCTTTCTGCTTGAGAGAGGATATTGAGATATGTCTGGTAGAATGCAGATTTGGAACCAGATAGTGAATGACATCAATGCTGTAGGGCGGTGCAGCAGAACTTATGATGAGGTGCGGCATAGAGTCACTGATATGATTTCAGTAGCCCAGAGGAGAGCAGCTGCAGTGGTCCATGGACAGCTGGTTACTGGTGGGGGGAGCTGCTACAGAGCCTCCACTGACGCCAAAAAAAGTTCCTGTCCACTGTCAGGGATCCAGAGAGCTCAGTGGAAAGTGCACAACTTGTAATTGATGTTGGTGCTTCTGTTTCTGGGAGGACATGTATGTCCCAGGAGAAGCTTGCAGGCAAGCTTATATATGTCAGTTTTTGACAATTTCTTTTATAGTAAAATATTGAAAGAAATAGTTAAGTTGGCTTAATTAAATTATTTTGGGGGAGGAATCTATTTATAAATCGATACAGTTTACAACACATTCTGGTTTGTTACACATGGGCTTTGGGTGGACATGTCAGTCAAGTTTCTGTTAAAAGTATTGTTAATGGACATATAAAGGCAAAAAATTGGTCCCTCTGTGTTATTGATATTGTGATGATGATGTCCTTAATTTTTGCTTACCTTTTTCCAAGACCATCCTCCCTAGTAGTTGTGAATTCATCTGCACATAGTAAGCCAAACATTTTTATTGAATACTGATAACCATTTGACAGAAATATGTGTTTATCCATATGTGTGAGGTGGGTGTCAGGAGTATGTGTGTATGGTTCCCCTTTATAATCTCGAAATACTGAAATCTCGAATTTCAGTATCTCAAAACTATAAAGGTGAACATCTCACAATCCCGAAACCCAAAAGAACAAAACATGCAATGCCGAACATGCACACACCATACACCACACAACACACACACACCATTCTACCCACACCACACAAACTACACAACCTACACTACATGTACCCCCACACCCCCCACTTATATATACCAACTCAGAGATTGCACAAACAGAAAAAAAAAAATTCACACCCAGACATTCTACAGTCCCTCGTGCACACACGCACACACACACACACACACACACACACACACACACACACACACACACACACACACACACACACACACACACACACACACATCACACTTACACAAACACCAACACATCCAACACTCACACTCATAGGTTCATATGTTCATAGGTAGGTACTAGGCTATCAGCCTTTGGGCCTATATAAGCCTAGCCAAAAAGGTTCCCTGGCTTTCGCCACCCAAGAAAATTGTTTTCCTGTGCCCCTGTCGAGCAGCACCGCAGAAGTGATCCCTGGGGTGAATTTTTTATTTCCACCTCCCTACCCTAATCCACACATACAACTTACAAAAACACTCACATACACTCACTCACCTTAAATTCCATGTCTCAAGATACTGAAATTCAAGATTTCAGTATTTCGAGATTATAAAGGGGAACCGTGTGTATCGCTCTACCATCTGTGATAGTGGCACCAGTGTTAGTTTATTAGCATATATAAAATTGTAGTAGTGTAGGTATTAATTTCTTCCATGTGTTTCTTACTTATTATCACAAGTGATCCTCACAGTGGAAATGTAGGTCTCTTACCACCTGATGTCAACATATCGGCAGACTCTGATGATGATCTTGGTCAAACACAGGCACAGTCAGGGGGTGCAGAGGTTGAATCTGACACTGAGGTTGACATTCAGCCACCCCCCTGTATTTCTGTTGGATACACCCAGTAGGCCTACTTATGCCTATTCCAGTGAGCCTTCAGATATTGTACAGGTGGAGGGTGAGACACTTGATCAGGATAGTGTGGTTATTGTGGCTTCAGTGCCTGTTGACTCTGGTCATAGCCAAAGTGTGGATGAGGTGCCAAATAGAAGGGTTGTTAGGGGTGCTTGAAGGAGGCCTGCTGTCCACCCACCACCTGATCCTGGTGTGTTTTTCTGTGCCAGTCAATGCATGTTTAGGGCCATCATGGAGGCACAGGCACATTCCCATTGGGCCTTTGAGGAAATGCTGAGGGTTATATATGTGGCACAGGCTGACATGCATGACTGCACTCCATCGTGTTGCTGGTTCAATGGATAAAATGAATGACATGTTGGAATGGGCAGTGTCTGTAATGGAACATCTGCTGGGAGGGGAATGGCATCTACAAGGATCTAGATCAGCCGCATCATCTGATGTTAGCCAACATGGTCATGCCCTATCACGATCCCATACTGGCACTACTTCCACTGCTCCATCAGTGGCTGAAATGTCGACGCCCAAATGTGGTAGGCCATGGGGTCATGGTCCTGGGTGTACTCGTGAGGAGAGCTAGTCCAGCAGACATCAGTCATGTTCAGGTAGCAGTACTGCTTCTGATTGTGGGTATGGACATGCCAGTGCAACTTCTGGCAGAGCCAGTTCTTGCAGTCGGGAATGACGACAATGAACTGTCACCTATACCATGCACAGCTCACACCTGTCCAACATACCATGGCATGGAGCTAGCACAGAGCTTGGCTGTGTTCTTGTAGACACTCACACGCACATTTCACCTTGAGTGCCCATTCAGACACGCACACATAACAGTTACATGGGTCAGTCATAAGACTTATTGCTCATTCTGTCTCAGTGACCATTTGATACTTTATCTAAATGTCTACCTGTTTCTCATTCTTACTCACACGCATTCACTACCTTTTGTGTCAGCCTAGGCCTCCTGCCCCTCACCACAAAACACACAACACCATGTGTAAATGATGATAACTGTGCCATATCCTTGAATTTCTATCTTTTGGATTCAGGGATACACAAGTCTTTTGTCTGATGCTCAGCATCCATAACTTAGTATATCTGTGTTTGTGTTGTTGTTTTGCAATGTGCACTGTTTTCTTACAGGTTTTTGTAATGTGTACATACCTCTCAAACCACTTAGACCAACAAAGCTGGACCAAGACATTAATAAAAGTCAGACAAAGGTTCAACAATAGGGAAAATATTTTGGTCTTACAAACTTAAAAAGTTGATTGAGTAACAAGTTTTGCATGACCATATGATTTTTCTGAGGGATACGAAGTCCGAAACTGAAACGTGTCATTATTTTCTAACTTCAGTCTTTAATGATTTGCCAGTACACAAGTATGAGGTGAAACTATGGACATTATATAAAATCTGTACTTTTGAAAGATATGAATGCGTGAATCTTTGATGCCTGAGGCCTATTAGTTGATAGAGAACACATGTATTCACATAAGTCACTGCTGTCACATATTGATGTCATTGCTATAAAGATCACACACCTTATATTTAGTTCCATTACCAAATAACAGTATGCAAGGGTATGCCATTCCTTTGTATTCTCAGACATTTATTTTTTATATTCTAGGCCCAACACTTACCTTGGAAATCAGACAGTTGCAAGAGTTTTAATTTTGGGCTAACTCTCTGATTCTGGCAGTACACAGCCATTAAGTGGGTAAGTAAAGGTTGTAAGTGTTACCTGGTATCAATATTATTGTATGCATGTGCATAGGATGAAAGTTTTAGCCCCTTAGGTGGTGAGCATGTGTGGAAGCAAATAAAACTCACAAGAAAAAAAAGGCACTAGTAATCCAAAAAACAAAGCACCAAGAAGAGGCTAGAAAATAAACTTTAGCGTACTGTAGTTTATTTGTCCGCTTTCATCCGAAGACTTCGTCAGAATACAAAAACCAGTAACCTCACAAACATATTTATAACAAGCACAATCAATCAATAAAAACAATTAAACAATTAAATGGGTTTAAGCTTTTTAAAGCTATATAAACCAAAAATAGTTTACATAAAAAAGGAATTAAATTCAATGGGTTTATTATGGATAATTCCTTATATTTTAAAAAACATTTGACATTAATCATGTCATTAAGACCTGGGTGAACTTCAGAATTAAGACTGATCTGCCATAAAGTCTCACGCTGTTCTAAGTAATTCTAATAATCTCCCCCTCTTGAATCAGGGTGTACCAATTCTAAAACGGAAAACATAAACTTAGAACAGCGTGAGACTTTATGGCAGATCAGACTTAATTCTGAAGTTCACCCAGGTCTTAATGACATGATTAATGTCAAATGTTTTTTAAAATATAAGGAATTATCCATTAATAAACCCATTGAATTTAATTCCTTTTTTATGTAAACTATTTTTGGTTTATATAGCTTTAAAAAGCTTAAACCCATTTAATTGTTTAATTGTTTTTATTGATTGATTGTGCTTGTTATAATATGTTTGTGAGGTTACTGGTTTTTGTATTCTGACGAAGTCTTCGGATGAAAGCGGACAAATAAACTACAGTACGCTAAAGTTTATTTTCTAGCCTCTTCTTGGTGCTTTGTTTTTTGGATTACTAGTGCCTTTTTTTTTCTTGTGAGTTTTATTTGCTTCCACCATGGCTGAGGTTATAGATGATCCATTACTTGGATTATCCATTCATTCCACACCTACGATGAAAGAAACCAATCCGGTCAACATTGGGACTTTGCTAATAAACACCTTGACTGACATTCAAAACTCGCTAAAATTCCTAATGGCTAAAGCGACTGAAGGTAGACGTGAATCGGATGACGACAATGTACGTGAAGGACTACAACGAACGGGAAGTGCCGGGGCGAATGCCTCCAGTCCTATCGGAAACTACGAAGAGTTGGATACTATTGTCAATGTGGAGAATTTTGACGCTGTTATACCTAAACCGCAACGACAATTAAAACAGCGAAGTGGAAGAAACTTCCATCCCACAGAAGTCAGAGGGCGTTTCAAGTCTGTAAGAGAACTGTTCGAGCACGCTGTAAATCCGTTCAGTTCTGCAGGTGAGCATTTTAAAAATGTAAGCAACGCTGACTTAAACAAGAAACGAGAAATACTAATTAGATTGTTAAAGCGTTACCGTTCTCTTGAATTGGAGAACGGGTATTTTTCACGCTGTATTGAACTGGACATTGTCCCAAAAGGACTTAGGTTCTTCAAATGTCCTAATGGGGTTTTTGTACATGATCCCATGTTCAAAGTGCTTACTGCTTTCTTTAACGATGCTGGTTTGAGACTGTTACAATTGTTAATTGATAATAACTGTACCAAAATGAATGGTTTGAAGGAAGAGATCATTCTTATTGAAGGTAGTTTGAAAAATATGGTCTCGGCTGACATTTTTGACAATTTCTTTTGCTCCATTTGGGACGAATTAGAACAACATTCAACAGAAATCATAAGCAGGAAACAGTCTAAATTAGGCCGTGACATTAATGCCTATCAAAACAACGTAGCCTACGATAATTTTGTTAACAAAAATTATCAAACCAATAATTTTAACACGAACAGCAATAGAAGATACCAACAGTATCCGTTGGTCAATGATAATAGAAAAACTTTCAGTAATGTTGTCTCTGCATCTGACTCAACTGGATTTGATAAAGAAGGTTGTACTAATCATCAAAATATTGGTGCTTCAACTACTGATAATAGGGATGGACCATCCCTTGTTCACCAACCTAATGGTGGTGATACTTGTGACCATACAGGGGAAGGACACATCATCACTAATATTATTGACTCTGACAACGGGACAAGTGATAAGTTCAAAAAGAAAGCTGATGTTGTTTCTAAAACTGGTGTGAATAGTACATCTTCTTCTTTTTTCATGAAGAAGGGACAGAACAGTTCGCATTCTGTTCTAACCAGAAGCCGCACTTTCTTGGCTTCAAATTCTTCAAGCGACGAAACATAGATAACAGCTATGAAAAATTTTCTATCATTAATTTAAGTAGTTTTGAACTTAGTAACAGTGAAATTAAAATTCTCAAATATGGTTTGAATTTCGTACCTAGCATAAGAGCTGATTTTAGTAAGACGATAGTTGACATTAAGATTTATACAAGGAAATTAAATTTGCTCTATTTGATGAATGATATTCCTATTATTAATAAGAATTTAATTAAACCTTCGAGTTTTTCTCCACCATTGCAGCATACCATTAAAGTTTTTGAAGAACTATGTATAGAAGAAATTAGACAGGCATTGGCTAGTAAACCAAAGGGCCCTTATAATTTAAATGTTGAGGAAAGGAACGCTTTACGTAAACTTAGAACCTTGAGTTCTGAACTGAGGTTCATGAAGAGTGATAAGGGTGGTAACATTGTGATACTACAGCAAAAGGCTTATAGAGAAAAAATGTTAAGTATTTTGGGAAATAGTGAAGAATATGAACCTATAAGCCTTCATGAAATTTTGTCTAAACAACGATTAATTTATTCCTTGTTATATGATGCCTTAATGTCAGGTTACATAAGTTATGAACTGTATGATTTTTGTATGGTGCATGAACCCAGAATAGGAGTTATATTCGGAACACCTAAAACACATAAATCATTAACTGATCCTCCACTTAGGCCCATCGTGTCATCCCCACACTCTATTACTGAAGGCATTTCCCTCATAGTAGATGCTGTTTTAGGACCCTGCTTGTTTAATGAAGATTCATATGTTAGGGATTCTTGGCATTTTTTGCAAAAATTCAACAAATTTGCCAAAAACAACTCTTTTGATAAAAAAACATGTACTTTATGTACCATTGATGTTGTTTCACTATATACTTGCATACCTCATCATGAGGGGGTTGAAGCTGTTCGTTGTTTTTTGGCTAAGAAGGATTGTGGTTTAACCAAAAATGCTATTTCCACCATTTGTGGGTTTCTTGAAATTATTTTAGATAATAATTTTTTTCTGTTTGAAAAAAATTTTTATAAACAGAAGAAGGGAGTGGCCATGGGCTCTGCAGCTGCTCCCGCCTATGCTAACTTGGTTTTGGCATGGTGGGAGCATCAGCATTTGCCCATACTACGAGATAAATACAATATACATTTTTTTTGCCGTTTCGTAGATGATTTATTATTTGTGATAGAAGGTGATACTGATGTAGTCAATACTTTTGTGACAGAAATCAACACTTTTTCTAGTTATTTAAAATTTACCTTAGGAAGTGTAGGGTTGAAAATTAATTTTTTGGATGTACTCCTCTGGTGGGATGATGAACAAAATAGGTTTCACAGTAGTATTTATCGTAAAAATTCATTTACCAATAGTTATTTACATTATAACAGTAATCATCCTAGGCATATAGTTAAAAACATACCACGAGGGCAGTACATTAGAGCCAGCCGTTTGACATCAAAGAATTGTCTGTTACAATATGAATTTGATTTCATTACTGAATTGTTCATAAATAGAGGATATCCTAGAAATGAGTTGGTAGATAGCAGCAACAACATTTTAAGTAAACGCTTTACAGAATATCAGCCATTGTTAAATTATTGTGAAAACAACGAACATCAACGGGGTTATTTAAAAAAGACAATATTGAGCATAGATTGGTTTGTTCTTTAGACATGACTGTGGATAGTGAACAAATACAACAAATTATCAAAAGGAATTGGAGAGTTATTAGAGGGCATTTTGAATTTTTCACATTTTGGGAGACAAACCATTTTTTGTTTCCAAAATGCTTTTAATATTAAGAAGGCTTTACAATCAGTTATTCCAAATACTATTAATGTCATTTCCAATAAGAGAGGGATGCACTGTTGTTTTGATTGCAACATGTGCAGGTACATTCTTGAAGGACCATATATTTGTCTTGAAAATTTTGATAGAACCTTTAGTGTACCTTCTTTTGTGAATTGCAACACAAAAGGCGTTGTATATATTAGTATTTGTTCTGGATGTTCTTGTTTCTACGTAGGTATGACTAGTAGAAGTTTAAAAATTCGTATTAGGGAACACCTGTATGCCATTAAACACAAAGATGATAACAATGCCTTATTTAAACATTCTGTTGTTTGTTCTTCATTTAAAAAGTTTATGTTTTCCGTTTTAGAATTGGTACACCCTGATTCAAGAGGGGGAGATTATAAGAATTACTTAGAACAGCGTGAGACTTTATGGCAGATCAGACTTAATTCTGAAGTTCACCCAGGTCTTAATGACATGATTAATGTCAAATGTTTTTTAAAATATAAGGAATTATCCATAAATAAACCCATTGAATTTAATTCCTTTTTTATGTAAACTATTTTTGGTTTATATAGCTTTAAAAAGCTTAAACCCATTTAATTGTTTAATTGTTTTTATTGATTGATTGTGCTTGTTATAAATATGTTTGTGAGGTTACTGGTTTTTGTATTCTGACGAAATCTTCGGATGAAAGCGG
This sequence comes from Protopterus annectens, assembly GCF_019279795.1. Taxonomy (NCBI): domain Eukaryota; kingdom Metazoa; phylum Chordata; order Ceratodontiformes; family Protopteridae; genus Protopterus; species Protopterus annectens. Next base: position 433,434,256 of record NC_056731.1, on the reverse strand, counting down.
ACAAATAAACTACAGTACGCTAAAGTTTATTTTCTAGCCTCTTCTTGGTGCTTTGTTTTTTGGTGAGCATGTGTGCTATTTATTGCCTCTTGGCCAGTGCTAGGGCATATTGTGCACACCTACATCTGCCTACACCCACAGTGGCTGGTAGTTCGCCCTCTGGCTCTTCACCTTCATTTGGCTGTGGTGACCTTGCCAGTGGTGGTAAGATGTGTGGCCCCTCCCCTTGGTGCTCCAGCTGAAGCTATTTTCTCAGAATAGCATAGCACAAATGGTGTAAAATTCAGCACATGTACTGAGATTGTAGTGCAGGGCTCCCTCAGATGTATATAGGCACCAGAACCAGAACTTTAACAGCTCAAATGCTCTTGTTTGAGCATGACCCTCATTGTAGTGTTCTTCAGTTGGTTTGTGTGCATTTCTGATGGGTGTCAACAGCCAAAGTGCAAGTGCATAATCTGAATCCCTCAGTGAATAACTCTGTAGGATACCCCCCTAAGAAAACATCTGATACAGTTGAGAGTTGTGCCAGATATTTGAATTGTGGTAACTGCCTGGATTGCCAGCACACATAGATTCAGGATGGCTCCCTTAGCATTACACATGACCTCGAAGTCGAAGTTAATGGAGTGGAAGCTATTTCTATTTATGTACACCCTTCCCTGTTCCTTGTGTGGTGCTTTAATTTCAATGTCTGCACAGTGTATAGTACCCAAGACTTCAGGGAAATGTGCTACAAGGTAAAACTCCTGCATAGTTGTGGCTCTGTCCTCAGATGTATGGGGAAAATATATGTAGTCAATGGCATGTTGTATCATAGCATCCAGGAATTAATGGATGATGATGCCTGTGACACCCCAGCATGTCCCCTGTTGGTGTCTGGAAGGTTCCTGTAGCTAACATTCTAAGTGCTACACATACCCGAGTCTCCACTGGTATTGGCTCCCCTTGGTTTGCCATTGCTATCATTGGGGACTACAAAAGATGTAGAGTTCTTGTAGTATGTCTCTATATATCCTATAGCAGTCTACAATTTCCACCTCATGCAGATCATGAAAAGTTAAACAGGTCTAAACTCTCTTCTCCTTCTTGGCTGCGGTCTATTAGCAGCAGCAGCAGCATAGACATGGGGCTGCTGCACATACACATGAAAAAGAGCAACAGCAGCCCATAACATTCTTTCCATGTAGCCCAGTTTCTGTGGTTGTATTCCAATAGGTTTTGGAATTCTCAGGGGAAATCAGCACTGAATCTACATGATTGCTTTAGAGTTTGTTGAATAGCTCCTCCATTTTGGATTGGTTGATTAGCATACAATACAGCTGCTTATGTTGTAATTGGCATGCTATGATGTTTACCATGTTTGCTTGGCTCTACATGCCGCGTAGAGCTGCTTACTGAATACAAAATGGTGCGCTATCATGTGTTTGTTGTGCCATGATGTGCACACAATTTTATTGGACCATGTAGACTTTATTTAATCTGCCCTTAAGTCTTTTGCATTGTGAGACTGTATTGCTTTGTTTAGCAAATGGCTATCAGTGTTTGTGATAAAAAATTTAAAATACAAGTTTTAAATTAAATCCAGATATCTGTAATAACTGTAGAAATAAAGATTAAAATGGTATGCACACTAATAGGTCTGAATGGTGTTTATGCTAACTGAGGAGAAATAGCCAAGTAATGAGACACTGAAATGGCTGAGGGGGGAATGGTGACTGCTGCCAGTGAGGAAGGTCTATCCATTAGCTTGCTTAGGGCCCAATTTGACCATGATCCAGTCTGTACTACCCTCTGGCGAGTAACCACCAGAGGCCATAGGTGACACAACTACCAGTCCACCCCACCACACCTACTGACATTAAATTGTCTGCAGTACCTTAGGGAAATATCCATGGTGGTGCAGCAGTAGCGTTGTTGCCTCACAGCAAGAGGTTTTCCTGTTTGATTCTTGGCTGGAGTGCAGGGAGTGCCTTCTGTGTGGAGTCTGCATGTCCTCGCCACGGTTGGGTGGGCGTTCGAAAGACATGCGTAAATGGGCGTGCCTTCGTTGAAGATTGGACGTTGAGCTGACACCTTGGTGTTCGTGAAAATCTACTGCCAATCATTAGCGGACCGGAGTTCCACTGTGGCGACCCCTAACCTGCAAAAGCCGAAAGACAAACAACAACAACAACAACCTTAGGGAAATAGGCTGTATCAGTAGATGAGATAGATGAGAAAAATAACTAAGGCAAAGGGGCAGGACATAATGATGACTCAAAAGAAATGTATATTGTTTTTCATACTCAGAGGGAGCACTTCAGTGTCTCAGATAAGTATATTTTTCACAGACTGTTTTTACAACCTCTGTATTTAGCAATGCAAGATGTAGTGTTATTTGATGAAAGACATTGTCAATGATGTAAGTTGTGAGAGACAGAGGGTTTGGAAAAATTCAAGGAGAATTTTTGAGAAAAGAATGACTATTGGGATTCAGAAACATTTGCCAAAATGTGGTCAGCAATCATGCATAATGAGAGGCAGTGCAGGGTATGTGCAGTTCAGATACAGAATTAGAGTGATTGCTGATGGCTGAGCAGCAGAGTCGATGACATGGTACTGAGCACTATATTTAAAATGATGGGTTGCATATATGCAAGTGAGGGAAAACTATATTGTAGTGTGATACATAAATATTTAAAGTCATTGACTTGAAGTGCCTCTGCTTGTGAATTTGACCATCATAAAATCTTGGTGTTACAGTAGGGGAATAATGGATGAATTTTAGGGGTAGCTCCATTACTAGTGACTATGTATATACAACTGGCTATAATTGCCATTAGTAGCCACTGTGTTGCTTGTCATCACCCTTGGAGGTACAGTGTCATATGACTGCCCTTAACATTTCATGGACTTCACGACACTGACATTTATAAGTTTGGTACCAAGTGGACAGTCACATATGTGTTGCCCTCATCTGCACACCTGTTGGAGTCATGGACTACATGTCCCTGTAGATATCTAAGGCATGTGTGGCTTTGAGAATACCAGTTACAAGGACCTTTCAGCTTACAACTAGGTGAAACTGTGATAGTATCCCAGGCATCTGTCTTAAGGATACCAGTTGCTTGATGCCATGCTACAGTATGTGGGAGAGCACACCACAGAGGAGAGATCCAAAAGTATGCTGGACTTTTATGGTATAGACTATTTTCCTGAGGTACTAGAGGCCATACACTGCACCCACATTGAAATTAAAGCCCCAGCTGGTGAGGAGGGAAGAAGGTTGGCTAACCCTAAAGGTTGCCACTCTGTATGCCTGATGGTTTATAATGCACAGGGTATAATCTACTGATTGTGTGTGTGTGTGTGTGTGTGTGTGTGTGTGTGTGTGTGTGTGTGTGTGTGTGTGTGTGTGTGTGTGTGTGTGTGTGTATGCAGACCATGCAGGAAGCACCCATGACTCCCACATATGACATACATGTGACTTATACTAACAGTTTGTGAGGGATAACTTTCACCATGGTTATTTTATTGTCAGTAACACGTGTGCCCTGGAGTCATGATTAATGTTACTAACCAGAAATCCACAAACTTTAGAAGACAATGGAAACAACTATGCCTTCTCTCAAACTTGGAAAATCATGGAATGTGTGTTTGGGCTGCTTAAGCATGAATGTATCAGGTGGTACCATGCAGTATGACACTAGCACATGTTGAAATATATTTTAATATGTAAAATGTTGCACAATATAATATAGAAGAAACAGCTACAGCAGGTGTGTGCAGGAGGAACATGTGTCACCCCCACCAGGTGGCAGAGAGTGCGCTTGATGAAGAGTGCATGGAGGACCAGGCAGGTGGGGATGATCACACGTGATGAAGGCCGGCATAATATGACCAAGGGGCAGTGACTGGCACATAGCTTTGGACCATAATAATACAAACACTACAACATAATGAATGCATACAAATCTACAGCCAAACTTTGGTTAAGAGGCATAAACTGGCCACACAGTGCAGCAGACAACGGCAAAGGGAATCCAAGTAACAAAGTTCAAAGAGCAAGGCACAGTTATTATTTGCACAGGTGGGAGCAAGAGCACACATGTGTTGTGTGCTGTGTCTTCAACCAAGAACTGTGAATGTGCTGTTGTAACTGAAACAACTTTGTACAGTGTAGGTATGGTGTTGGACTGGATGGGGCCTATTGTAAAATACTCCGAGGGACAACTGCCAGTGTGTGTGTGTGTGTGTGTGTGTGTGTGTGTGTGTGTGTGTGTGTGTGTGTGTGTGTGTGTGTGTCTGTGCATCTGTGTGTATGGAACTGGTGTCTGCAGTGAATTATTTATGCACATGCTGGGGTTGAATCTTACAGACAGGTCCAGAACACCTACAGAAGATGTGTGACTATCCCATACATGATCAAGTCCTTGGGAACTGCCTCTCCTCAGAGTCTCAAAGGCAGTAAAAGGTCTTTGACTAAAGGTATGTGCGCTGCATGACTGTGAGTGACAGACCATACTATATGTTAATCTGGCACAAGCATCATGCCCTTGTAGATATCTTCTTCTGCCTGTATGAACCTCCAAACTAGATGTTGAAGTGGAATTTTTTGTGTGATCATGTCCTAAGTCTCCAATGTCCATGATGACCATTTGCTTTAGAGCAAGACTTTCACTATTTATGGGATGCATGGCTGTCACAGTTTCCATGAGTAAGGGAGGACCTGAGTTGCTTCAGCAGGTGAAGGATCATGTCCAGAATGTCACACATGTTGGATCTGCTCTCCCAGAGCTCATTATACATAACTTGTTGTGCATGTATCATCTCTGCAAAGACAGATATGTTGCTAGTGTGTGCCTCTGTGATGGCCCTGCAGATTTGTTGTGTGGTAGTCAATGTGACAGCTAGATCTGTGGTGTGGGGGTTGGACCGATGTAATCTATGGTCTTTAGTACACCAACTTCCATACTTATCCCCATGCCCTGTAGAGCTTGCAGCTGGAAATTAGAGCTGTGCTACTGGGGAAATATACTTTTCTTACTAGCTCTGTCACCAACAACTTGACTTTCAGTAGTACTTTGTGTCACTTATGTGGGTTAAACAGGCATGGAGGCCATGTTCACTGCCTAGCTAGAGGATTTGGTTTGCACAGTTGTGTATAGATCACTGACATTGTGCTCCCTGGCCATGCCAGGTGTCAACTACCATCATCATCAAAGTCAGACTCATCTTTATCATCTTGCAGTGTTTGATATTCACAGTAGGGGAGCCAAATAGGAAATCACTTGTGAAGACATCAAAACATGGTGCACACTATAAGTATTACCCATCTCCTCTACTATATTCCAAGTGAAGAAATAATAAGCATTCAGAATAGTGGTATAAATGCAAATGATGTTCTTAGACAGCAGGAAAGAAAACATAATTGACTAAAATTCACTGTAATACACACATCAGATATTTGATATTCACAAAGCAGTACTGAAGCACAGATTGGTCATCCAAAATTGGGACTGCTGGGCTGAGCCATGACCATTATTTCCACTTCTGCCTAGCAATACACTTCCTCCAACCCCCCCTCCCCCGAAATAGTCAATATAAAAAGGAACATAAGCAGTACATATGCCATGCTTCACTTGCTGGCTAGCAGACCCATCAAGAAATCTACCAGGTGGCATACATAGCATTATCACTACCCTGCCCGGAAATGTGCACCACCTTCTGACATGCAGAGTATGTTCATCGAAGGTATTGCAGCTGTGTGGTTGTTCCTGCCCACCTACCCACCTCCATCACCACAAAGTAAAGCAAATCTTCAACATATAATGCTAGCCAGTACAGCATATTGTTTGCAGAGAGAGACTGACTTGAACCAGTCATGCCCCACATATAGTCAGCAGTTGTGGATATGTTGGATAGATAAAAGTATATCAACAGCATACTGTATCCCTGACACCTACACAAGATGTTAGTCAATGTGACACCTACACTAGGTGTTAGTCAATGCAATACTGTGTCACTTTACAAAGTCACATGTATTTGCTGGGTAGTGATTTACATAACCCCTAATATAATAGCACCTGGAGTTATCCTTGTCATTAGTGGTATACCCGCCTTGCTTTCCCTTCTTACTTTTGCAGTTACAAAAAAATATACTCAAGAATTCAGTAAATTCCGTGTAGCATTTGTGTGTAACCTACATGGCGTTTACATGTGTGTGAGGTGATGCAAGGTGAGCAACAGCCCTCATTGCATATTCATGTGTTTAATTCTGTGTTTAAATGTAAATAAATGAGGCTTTGTGGCTGGCTACAGTGTTGTCGGCTGGGAAACCATGTAAGCGAATATACATAGGAATCCTCCTTAAGTCAGAGCAGTGAAGGTCTGTGGTTTTGCATGGAATGCCACAATGACCACCAGGGCTTAACAGATAATAGTTTTCAAAGCTCTCAATCTCTTAGTGCAAGACTTCTAGACAAAGACCAACATAATGGGGAGACAATGACCCAGAAACAGAAACAGATTTGACATATTTACTCTTTAGAAATCTGCTAGAATAATGGGTTTACATGAAGATACATTTTCTGTAGGATTTGAAGTGTGAAACTCAAATGTATGTAATTATTGAGTCATAACCATCCTGAGATCATCCCGTTGCTATGGCTGAAAACCACAACTTTGATAAGGAACACACCAAAAGATTTATAAGGCAAAAACTGGACAGTCTGTGAAAATCTGGATAGTTGACTGGTATGATAGCTAAGTATATGGTCCAAACATAGTAAAGGGCAGTGTGTATAGTGCAGAGTGCTGTGAAATCCCATTCCTGGCATTTTGTACTGAAGTTGTGTAAATGATCTGTAAGGGTACATGGGCGCCACATAAAATAAACACTCAGGGATAGAGTGTGTATTGAATAGGGACACAGATGAATTGTAGGAATGAAACACAGGGAAAGAGGGCAGGTGAAACTACTTAATGTACAGCAGATGAGGGCATGTCAATGGAAAACAGTTGTAGCAGCAACACCAATCACATATCTATATAGTGGTACAGTAGGGACTGCACAGAGAAAATGTGTATTACATGACTGTCAAACAAAGTGACATAACAATGGGGAAGATGTCTATGTGAGATAAGCATCCTTATATGAACAATGCAAAGAACATCTATCATGGATGTTACATCTAATTGGGGTAGGGTGCATTTTGTGAAGATATGCAAACTGATTTGACTGAATATGAGTGTAATCTCAGCAGAGGTCCCCAGCAATGGAACACAGGTAAAGGCTCATGGACAACATTAAAAGAAGCAAGCACAATCATAGACAATATCAGAATAATACCACCAGTAATCCCATGTCTGCGACATAACATATGTGACTTAGAGGGATCAGACTTGACTCTGCACAAACACACTTGTACAACTATTATGACATGTACACACTCTATGAGGGTAATCATGCACACTGTCCTGGCACTGTAACATCTGCTGGAGGTGTTAGAAGGGACACTGCTATAGCTGTATGCGACATTATGATCAATACGGGCTAGCTGACTACTGTGCATGGCATATATATATATATATATATATATATATATATCTATATATATATATATATATATATATATATATATATATATATATATATATATATATATATATATATATATATATATATATATATATATATATATACATGTATATATATTTATATATATATATTTATATATATATATATATATATATATATATATAGAGAGAGAGAGAGAGAGAGCACAATCCACACTGTCACGAATGTTACCTATGCCATTAATGTTGTCAAACACCTATGTATGTACCGTGTGCATTACAGGAACAGGTAGCACACATGCATCTGGTGTAACAACTTGAAATGGGATTCTGCTCCATCAAAAAGTAATGTTTATGCCACAAAAAGAATACCTAGGTATGGCCAATAAGATGTGTGACAGTTCACTGTGACAAAGGTGGTACACTTCAGTTACAAATCACTGAATGATATGTAGGGAGGTACATGAAGAAGGGTGCATTGTATTCCATTACTGATGTGATGAAGGCTGTGAACTATGGAGGTATTATCTCCTCTGATGCGGATATCCTTCACAAATTCAGTAGTTATGTTACATACAAGGGAGTAGTCAGCACTGTGACCACATGCTGGTGGATGTTTCACTTACCATCTACCCAGGACACAGGTCACATACCTACTGGCCTGATTATAGTGTGTGATGTCCACATTATACTTGGGCTGTGTGCTTGTTTTCCTGATGTAACAAATCCCCCAGTGTTTTTGTCTCATTGCAGGTGTTATCATGGTTGTGGCAGCAATCTTTAGAGTGTGTTGATACTGTCTGTATTATACTAATATCACAGTTGGAGTCAATGATGTAATATAAAACCAGTTTGATCATCTTTCACTAGATCAGGTATTATATGATTTAATCATTTGCTAACATGGTCATAAAAGTTTTGGAATCAACATTTAAAAGAGAAATGGAACAATATGAAGAACATAATTTGGGATCCTTTTCTGACTCTAAGATAGGGGTGATCAGTGAATATTTCCAAGAAGAAGGAATATTCAGTGAGTGTCTGATCTCATCAAATGCACAAAAATTGTCAAACCAAACTTGAACTAAGTAAAACACTACCATAAAGGAGGCAATAAAATCCAGACACAGGATTGTTTAGCGCTTTCACTCACTTTATTCAAACTGAGCTTCTTCAGAAAAAATACCTCACTCACTACAGCCACTTAAATACAATTGTGTCACTAATTACGTGACCCACAATTTCACTCAAAATTGTTAAATAACTTTCAATACATAGTATGAATAAAATAAATAAATAAATATATACTAATTATATAATCATATAAATGTACTTATGTGTGTACATCAATTCAAGATTTGTACCTAACTTTATACCAATAAAACATACATAACATAGCCTCAAAAATAACTACCTAAGTCTTGCTAACTGCAAGAAACATTTAATATTAATGGTACCATTGAGACCTGGTTTTGGGTCAGCAATCCAAGATATTTGCCATAAGCTTTCACGGCATTCAAGCAACGTTTTATAATCACCAATAAATAAATCAGAGTTGACCTTTTCAAAAACAAAAAAAAATTTTTAAAAATGGGCAAATAGAAGCATGAACAGCCAAAGCATTAGTAACATCCTTCTTCTTTATGGCTAAGCAATGCCCATAAATCCTTCTATTTAGGGCTCTGATAGTCTTACCAATGTAAAAACTATCACACGAGTCACATTTAGCACAATAAACAACATTGGTAGTGTTACATGTATAATGATCTTTAGCCCAAAAAGTCCTTCTGATGTGTTTACATTCAATACAAGAAACATTGCTGATGGACCTATACTGTTTGCAATGTCCACATAAGAAACTAGCCAATGTACTAGATCTTATTGTTGGGACTAAGCTTATTGTTCTCTAATCATCATCTTCTTTCGGCTGTTCCCGCTAGGTGTCGCCACAGCAGATCATCTGTTTCCATTTCTTCCTGTCCTCTGCATCTTGCTCTGTCACACCAACCACCTGCATGTCCTCTCTCACCACATCCATAGACCTTATCTTAGGCCTTCCACTTTTCCTGTTACCTGGTAGCTTCATCCTTAGCATCTTTTTCCCAATATACTCAGCATCCCTCCTCAGCATATGTCCAAACCGACATAATTGTGCCTCTCTGGCTTTGTCTCCAAACCTTCCAACCTGGGCTGACCCTCTAATATACTTATTCTTAATCCTGTCCATCCTCGTCACACCCAGTGCAAATCTTAACATCTTCATCTCTGCCACGTCAAGCTCTGACTCCTGCCTTTTTGTCAGTGCCACTGTCTCCATCCCATATAACATAGCTGGTCTCACTACCCTCTTGTAGACCTTCCCTTTTACTCTTACAGGTACTCGTCTGTCACAAATCACTCCTGACACTCTTCTCCACCCACTCCATCCTGCCTGTACTCTCTTCTTCACCTCTCTTCTACACTCACCGTTACTCTGAACTATTGACCCCAAGTATTTAAACTCATCCACCTTCGCCACCTCTACTCCTTGCATCCTCACCATTTCTCTATCCTCCCTCTCATTCACACACATATATTCTGTCTTAGTCCGGCTGACCTTCATTCCTCTTCTCTCTAGAGCACATCTCCATCTCTCCAGGGTCTCCTCCACCTGTTCCCTACTCTCACTACAGATCACAATGTCATCTGCAAACATCATAGTCCACAGGGACTCCTGTCTGATCTCGTCTGTCAACCTGTCCATCACCATTGCAAATAAGAAAGGGCTCAGAGCTGATCCTTGATGTAACCCCACCTCCACCTTAAACGCATCTGTCACTCCCACCGCAGACCTCACCGCTGTCACACTACCCTCGTACATATCCTGTACCACTCTTACATACTTTTCTGACACTCCTGAATTCCTCATACAATACCACAACTCCTCTCTAGGCACCCTGTCATATGCTTTCTCTAAGTCTACAAAAACATAATGCAACTCCTTCCGACATTCTCTGTACTTCTCCATCAACACTCTCAGAGCAAAAAATCGCATCTGTAGTGCTCTTTCCTGGCATGAAACCATACTGCTGATCACTAATCATCACGTCCCTTCTTAACCTTGCTTCCACTACTCTTTCCCATAACTTCATGCTGTGACTGATCAATTTTATCCCTCTGTAGTTACTACAACTCTGCACATCACCCTTATTCTTAAAAATCGGTACCAAAAGACTTTTTCTCCATTCCTCAGGCATCCTCTCACTTTCCAAGATTTCATTAAACAATCTGGTTAAAAACTCCACAGCCATTTCACCTAAACACCTCCATGCTTCCACAGGTATATCATCTGGGCCAACAGCCTTTCCATTCTTCATTCTCTTCATAGCTATCCTTACTTCCTCCTTGTTAATCCATTGTACTTCATGATTTACTATCCCTACATCATCCAACCTTCTCTCCCTCTCATTCTCTTCATTCATCAACCCCTCAAAGTACTCTTTCCATCTGCTCAACACACTCTCCTCACTTGTGAGTATGTTTCCCTCATTATCCTTTATCACCTTTACCTGCTGCACATTTTTCCTAGCTCGGTCCCTCTGCCTAGCCAATCGGTACAGGTCCTTTTCTCCCTCCTTAGTGTCCAACCTTTCATATAACTCTTCATATGCCTTATCCTTAGCCTTTGCCACCTCTCTCTTTGCCATGCACCTCATCTCCTTATACTCCTGTCTACTTTCTTCATCTCTCTGACAATCCCACTTCTTCTTTGCCAACCTCTTTCTCTGTATACTCTCCTGTACTTCCTCATTCCACCACCATGTCTCCTTGTTGTCCTTCCTCTGTCCAGATGTGATACCAAACACCTTTCTAGCCGTCTCCCTTACTAGCTCTGCTGTAGTTACCCAGCTATTTGGTAACTCTTCACTGCCACCCAGTGCCTGTCTTAACTCATCCCTGAACTCCACCTCACAATTACCCTTTTTCAATTTCCACCACTTGATCCTTGGTGCTGCCCTCACACTCCTCCTCCTCTTCTTAATAACCAACGTCATCCTACAAACCACTATCCTATGCTGCCTAACGACACTTTCTCCGGTCACCACTTTACAGTCTCCAATCTCCTTCAAACTGGCCCTCCTACATAAGATATAATTCACCTGTGTGCATCTTCCTCCACTCTTGTATGTCACCCTGTGCTCCTCCCTCTTGTTAAAATATGTATTCACCACAGCCATGTCCATCCTTTTCGCAAAATCCACTACCATCTGACCTTCTGCATTCCTTTGTTTAACACCATACCTACCCATCACTTTCTCATCCCCTCTGTTCCCTTCACCAACATGCCCATTGAAATCTGTTCCAATCACCACTCTCTCACCCTTGGGTACAGTCATCACGACTTCATCCAATTCACTCCAAAATTTTTCTTTCTCATCCATTGCACACCCAACTTGTGGAGCATACGCACTAACAACATTCATCATTACACCATCAATTTCCAGCTTCATAAACATCACTCTATCCAACACTCTTTTCACCTCCAAAATACTCTCAGCATACTGTTCCTTCAGAATAATTCCTACGCCATTTCTCCTCCCATCCACACCATGATAAAACAATTTGAACCCACCTCCGATACACCTAGCCTTACTCCCCTTCCATCTGGTCTCTTGCACACACAATATACCAACTGTCCATCATATCAGCTAGCTCTCTCCCTATACCAGTCATACTGCCAACATTCAAAGTTCCAACCCTCACTACCATAGTCCTAGCCTTTCTCCTCTCCTCCTGCCTTTGGCCATGTCTTCCACCTCTTCTCCTCCTTCGGCCAACAGTAGCCCAATTTCCGCCAGCACCCTTTACTGTTCTCTAATATGGGCTTAATATGTTAATAATGAGTACATTTATATGATTATACAATTAGTATACATTTACTTATTTATTTTATTCATATTATGTATTGAAAGTTATTTAACAATTTTGAGTTAAACTTTGGGTCACGTGATTAGTGACACAATTGTATTTAAGTGGCTGCAGTGAGTGAGGTATTTTTTCTGAAGAAGCTCAGTTTGAATAAAGTGAGTGAAAGTGCTAAACAGTTCTCTGCTTGGATTTTATTGCCTCCTTTTTGGTGGTTTTTTACTTAGTTCGACATTGGTTTGACAATTTTTGTGTGTTCATTTTTTTCATCATGATTGGAGGCAAATTGACACAGGACAGTAATCTGAACCTCACAATACACTCTACTCCTGGAGATTTGGCTGGTTTTATGGATCAGTTGACTTCCATTATTACGGGGGCCATTTGTGAAGGTTTCTCCAGTCTTTCCGGTCACCATGGTAACTGTAATCAAGGTTGTGAAGCACGCAGTGTGAACGTAGATCCTTCTGGTTTGAATACTCAGATGAACAGAGGTGGGTCAACTTTGAATGCGGTTGACAAGGGTGTTTCCTCTGTTTCTTTGCTTTCAATTAATGAAAACCTTACCAGGAGTATTTTTCAACTGGATTCAAATCCTTTTTCGATGTGAAGGAGAATGCTAACCCTAAACAAATAAGTGCAATGGGGGTGAACAACGTTGACCATGAGTTTGAAACTTGCGAAAATAATATTTTCAAACTCAAGAAATTAGCAATTAAAGTAGTGTCTTTACAGTTGGAAGTACAATATTTTGAATAGAATATTAGACTAAATTGTGTACCACAAGGATTAAGGGTTTTTAAATTTCTGAATTGTGTTACACATAGTGACACATTTTACAAATAGCTTGTCGAATTATTCAACAGTACTGGTATTTCATTGATGAAAGCTCTGGTTGCACATTATAAGAAAGACATTGATTCCATTAAAAGTAAATTAGAGACATTGGACTGTTGTATTAAACAGTCGCCTTTTTTTCTTCTTTCCACATGCTATATTCTGGTATTACAGCTAAAGTGAAAAGACACAGGGCGTCTGTTATTGTCAGGAAATGGGGCAAGCTTAAGAGAGATTTATTATCGTACTCTACTGGTTCAGTGTATCCACTTAATTTTAAAGCTTTAGGCCAGGGCAAAAAAAAATCTTATGGCACTGTGACTAACTTGGGTGATAACAACAAGAAAAATAACAATTCCTCTAGTGGTTTGGAAACTTTGGGAAACTCTTGTCAATGTGATATTAATCAAATAATGATGAAACAGTTAGTCAAGTAGGCCAAGTTTTAGCTGGTCCATCAGGCACAGCTAATACGGCCGGCCCTTTTCTGATGGATTCCTCTGGCAACAAAAAGACTTCAAAATGGTCACGGCAAGTAAAGACCAAGAACAAGGGGAAAGGGAAGGGTCGGAAAAGGAATTAGCTTTTGAAATTAATGTTATAAATTTAAGTGAAGATGGACTAAATGAGGACATTGTATCTGTTTTAAAGTGTGTTTTTTTCTTTTATTCCATCTAACACTGTTAATGTTGCAAGACTGATTGTAGATTTTAAGTTGTATTTGAGAAAACTTAATTTAAAATTTATTTTTGACGACATGTCAGTGGGGAATAATGAATCAACAAATTTTAAGAGAAAAAGTACGTACAATCCAGCTTTAAATTCTATCATACGGGTTTTTGGCAGCCTCTGTGAACAACAGTTTAGAAATTTAAGAAAGTCAGATGTTTGTGTTTCTAATCTTTCTCAAGGTGAAAGAAGGGCGTTAAGTGATTTAAGTAAAAATAAGGAGCTTAGAGTTGCGAAAGCAGACAAAGGGGGTTCAATAGTTATGAAGACTCTTTCCATCTGCTCAACACACTCTCCTTGCTTGTGAATACATTTCCCTCATTATCCTTTATCACCTTTACCTGCTGCACATCTTTACTAGCTTGGTCCCTCTGTCTAGCCAATTGGTACAGGTCCTTTTCTCCCTCCTTAGTGTCCGACCTTTCATACCACTCTTCATACGCCATATCCTTAGCCTTCGCCACCTCTATCTTTGCCATGTACCTCATCTCCTTATACTCCTGTCTTTCTTCATCTCTCTGACAATCCCACTTCTTCTTCACCAACCTCTTTCTCTGTATACTCTCCTGTACTTCTTCATTCCACCACCAGGTCTCCTTGTCCTCCTTCCTCTTTCCAGATGTCACACCATGCACCTTTCTAGCCATCTCTCTTACTAGCTCTGCTGTAGTTGCCCAGCTATTCGGTAACTAATTATGTAATTAGTATATATTTAGGTAACTAATTATATTAGTTTACATTTAGGTAATTAATTATATAATTAGTATATATTTATGTATTTATTTTATTCATATTATGTATTGAAAGTTATTTAACAATTTTGAGTAAAATTTTTGGCCACATGATTAGTTACACAATTATATTTAAGTGGCTGTAGTGAATGATGTATTTTTTCTGAAGAAGCTCAGTTTGAATAAAGTGAGTAAAAGCGCTAAACAGTCCTGTGCCTGGATTTTATTGCCTCCTTTTTGGCTGTTTTTTACTTATCTCATCAAATGCATTTAATAGTACCCCTAAAATATTATCAAGAAATAATTTATAAAACTCAAAAATTATTCCATCCAAACCACAGAGTTTATTACTTTTTAGATTCTTAATTTGTTCCTTCAACACCCTGAAATAAATTGATTTATCTAAACTAGCTTTTTGTTCATTTGTTAGTTTATATTTTATATTGCTCTTCAAAAAACTATTGTTTAAATCACTATTATCCAAAGTCAATTTACTATTATTAAATTGGCTCAGTATCTGCATATACTAAGTAGTGGTTCAGGACATTGCATGTGGTAGCTATTTG
The DNA here is from genome assembly GCF_019279795.1 of Protopterus annectens. Lineage (NCBI taxonomy): Eukaryota > Metazoa > Chordata > Ceratodontiformes > Protopteridae > Protopterus > Protopterus annectens. The sequence goes on along the minus strand of NC_056731.1, from coordinate 433,418,928 downwards.
CTCAGTGTGTTTTTTATAATCTTTATAATATATATTTACCATCTCAAAAGTGCTTACTCCTCTCTGTACTCTTCTTTTCTAGACCTAACACTTCTCTTAAGTATTCAACTGCGGTACCACCTTTAACATTCCTATAAGAAAAGTGCAGTCCGGGTCTGAACTGTCTGCAAACAGCTACAGTTAACTTTGAGTATGTGTCTAACTGTTTGAGCCAATCTTCATTTTCCCCTGGAGAGCACTGTGCTTTGGCTGTAAGCAGCCCCCACCGCCACCACCACACACATTTTTCACTTTCTCTTATTCCCTTCTGTTAGCAAATAGTATCCATAACTGATCAATACTGTGTGTTTGTTTATTTAAACTATACCACAGTAGCCTACTGATACAAGGTTATCCTGGTTTTCCACCTGAGAAATTAAGACAAGACTTACAGTTTCAGAGCAGTCATTGGTCAATTGTGATTGTTCTTAACACATACTTGTCTTGCTTTGTGATTGTTTCCAGCCCCTCATACAAGAACCTAACGGGGTCTCTACCCACTTCGCTCCCCGCCCTGACCCTATTCCCTCCCGCCCCTAGTGGTCCCACCTTTATTGCACTCAAACCCCTCCCATCTTTCCAATAGCCAACCACAGCACTAACCCAACACTACCTCCTCCATATTCCCTCTACTATCACACCTCCTCAGCTGACATGTACAAGCATACCTTTCCTTTGCTCACTGCATGCACTCTCCTTGCATATCTTACATCCTACCAAAGCTCCATCATTCCCCCACTCAACCACTACCACTGTACTACTACTCACACCACCACCCATGTTTCACCCATACTCAGCTCCCCTCCCACCAGCTCAAGAACCATCCCTATGCACCCCCCACATATTCTACCAACTATATTACTCAAACATAAAGCATCCCTACAACTTAACATAGTAACCCTCCCACCATACCTATTTCCCACAGAGAACAATCATAAAATTCCCCTTATAAGCAAACACATTCAAAAACTGAGAAAACTAATAATCTCATGCATATCAAAACTAGCCCTAAGTGGAGACATCCACCCCAACCCTGGCCCTACCATCTCCAACCCCAATCCTCATAATCAGACTAGAAATCACAACTTCTCCCATATTACAGCCAATAGAAAGCCAAGTGACTTCCTTCTACTAAGCCTAAATATTAGAAGTATATCCAGCAAAGTCCATGAACTCCATGCCACCATAGACTTATACTCCCCAGATATAGTCGTCCTGACAGAAACCTGGCTAAAGCCTCACATTACCAATGAGCAAATACTCCCTACAGGTTACGGCATACTAAGAGTAGACCGTCTAAACAAAAAAGGAGGTGGTGTAGCTATAATATTTAAACAACATCTAAACATCCAGATCTTAAAATCATCAGCTCCACAAATAGGCAATGAAGAAATAATAAATACCAACCTCAAAATTAACCGAAACAAAACCATCAACATAATTGGATGCTACTTCCCACCTGGCCAAAACATCCCTCCACTAGAAAACCTCCTCAGCTGGTCTACCCACCATCTCCCCCAAGAAACTATCATCTTAGGTGATTTCAATATTGACTGGCAATCCTGTTCTGGCAACAATCCAACCCATCATGTACACCTTCATGGCTTCACCCAACTAGTCCAGTCACCAACAAGGATAAATAAAAACTCCAGCAAGCACTCTACCCTGGATTGGATACTAGTCAGTAAGAACCCCCAGTCATATATAACAGGCTGCTTATCAGATAGCCTCAGTGATCACTCCCCAACATTCCTACTCAAAAAATACCTGCACCAAGCTAAACCTGTCATCTATCGTCAAATACGTAAAAAAATAAACTTTAACCCACTCACATTCATCTCATCCCTCAAAGAATGTAACTGGCATGCTCTAAAGTACCTCAGTCTAGATGACGCAGTTGAATCTTTTAATACTACCTTCCTGAACATCCTTAATTACCATGCCCCCATAAGATTTTCCAGAACCAAAGCACAACCCTCCTCCCCATGGCTACAGAAAACCACTAAGTCAGAAATGAAAACCAGGGATAAAGCCTGGGAGCACTGGAGCAAAACCAAAACCCCCACAGCTAGACAGAAATTCCTAGAACTACGCAATAGAGTCAAAAAGCTAATAAAACGGGACAAATTCTGATACTACCAGTCTGCCCTAGACTCCTCACAACACAGCCCCAACCAATTCTGGTCCTCCATAAACTCCATCCTCCACCCAGGTAAAGTCAGTACCCCCCCTCCTAACATCCCTCACTCCTCAGAAAATATTGCTACCTCATTCAACACACACTTCACCCAAACCATACTATCACTAGCTAAACAACACAACCCCCCTCCCCTCCAACCCACACCTTCAACTAGTAATCTCCCCACTGCCTTCTCTTTTTCTCCTGTACCTACCTCCAACATAAAAAACTCTTAACTAAATTTAAACCCACCAAATTAGCAGCAGACAACCTCCCAAGTGAATACCTACAAATCGCAGCTGATGCTCTGGCCTACCCAGTATCCATCTTGATTAACCGATCTCTGTCAGAAAGTTACGTTCCCACATTGTGGAAAGTCTCACATATAATTCCCTCCACAAAGGCGGACCCTCTGCAGAACTAACCAATTACCCCATAGCTATTCTCTCTCCACTCCCCAAAATACTAGAGAGATCCATACACCCTCAGGTCTCTCACTACCTCCTTACTAACAACCCCCTTTCCAGTACTCAGCATGGTTTCCGACCAAACCATAGCACCACCACTGCCTTACTCTCCTTTACAAACACTATCCTTCAGCATAAAAACAATGGCTATCTCTCCTCTGCTACTTTCCTAGACCTATCTAAAGCATTTGACATGGTCCCACACAAACAACTTATCTCTGTCCTCAATAACCTATCCTTCTCACAATCAGTCACCAACTGGTTTCAGAGTTACCTGTCTGACCGCCAACAATCCGTTGTATGGAAGAATGACATATCTCCCCAACTACCTGTCTCCATAGGGGTTCCCCAAGGATCCATCCTTGGACCCTTACTTTTCTCTGTTTACACCAATAATCTAGCCTCTGCCACCAAACATGGCACACTCATCCAATACACAGATGACTCTACCATCATCTGCTCAGCCCAGTCCCTACCCAAACTGCAAAAAGTCACACAGGAAGCCTTTTCCTCTGTTGAAACATGGTTATCCGATGCCCAATTAATACTCAACCCAAACAAAACTAAACTACTCATCTTCCAACCCACCAAACATACTCAAAACAACTCTCACTTTAACATCACAGCAAAAGACAACACCACTATATACCCAACTGAACACACCAAATTGCTAGGAGTGGAAATAGACAATAAACTAAAATTTGACATTCACATATCCATGACCATAAAAAGTCCACAAAAACTAGGAGCATTATACAGAAATAAACAATTTCTCACCAAAGCAGCAAAGATTTCAATAGCAAATTCCCACCTTATCTCCACCCTACTTTATGCCTCTCCAGTATATACCAACCTAAGGCAATGTGATCTAAACAAGCTAGAGACCTGCTACAACAAAATCGCCAAATTCACCACAGGGGCATCCTACCGTAGTCACCACTGTCTCTCACTTGCTGAACTGGGCTGGCTTGAACTCCCTCACCTCCTTCAGTGGTATCAACTCTCACTCACCCACAAACTAGTAAACCATCCACTAAATGTCCCATCCCTCCAGAATCTACTCCAACCCTATCGCACCACCAGACCACTAAGATCCAGCAACAAAAATCACTTGCAGATCACTAAAGCCAATAACTCTGCTGGTGAAGCACTATTCTCTTGCGCCATAGCCAAATTATGGAACTCACTCCCACCCACAATTACCTCCGTACCATCATGCACCAACTTCAAAACTTTATTAAAAGCGCACCTAAAACATGCTGGCTATGCCCTTGCAACTCCCACTCTAATATCATCCACCCCATCCAACTACTACCTTTCTTTCACCTCCACTAACTACCTTGATGATAGCAAGCTCAAATGCTCATAAGCCTAGTACTTATTATACAGCAGGAACTTCACATTGTTACATTTGTTAATGCCTGTTATGTACTTCACAGATAAAGATTCTAGTTGTCTACTGATGTACTATGTTCTTCATCTGTAAATATGTTGTAAGTAATTTCTATGTTAAATTGTTAATCACTATGTAATCCAATGTAACTACTGTCTGTTTATTTTACTGTGGAGCTTTTCTCCCCGGGCCTCCGCTGAAAATGGACCCACGTCCAGTCAGACACTCCCGGTCAACAAACTTAAATAAAAAATAAATAAATAAAAATAATAAATTATTTCATAAAGTTTTTTAAATGCTTCTAATATATCTTTTAAATTTATTGTTTTTTTTTTTTTTTTTTTTTTTTTTATCATGGGGTTTTAAATTGAACTTTAAACTGTCAATTTTTACTGTAAGATAATTAATTCACTATCCCATTCCTTATTTTTATAATAGAACCAATTTTTTAACCTACCATATAAATAGGCTTTTAAGGTATCCCATAAAATATCATCTGCTATCGCTCCATTATTGTTAAAGTCCATAATAAGTTTATTTCCTTTAAGCTGAAATTCTTTGCCAGTAAACTAAATCATTAGATTTTAATATTTACAGTGATTACATAAGCAAACAAGATAAACAAGTTCCACAGGTTAGAGTTAATCCCAGGTGAAAGTCTGGATTAAATTACACAGTATGCTACTTAATAGATTATAGCGGTGGTGGTGCTGCGGTAGCGTTGTCACCTCATAGACGTTGCCCGTTCGATTCTCAGTTAGAGCGTCTTCTGTGTGGCGACATGCGTGAATGGGCATTCCTTCATTGAAAGTTGTGCGTTAGGCCCTGCAAGCCAGCACGTAAAAATTTACTGCCAATTATTAGTGGACCAGAGTTCCGCTGTGGCAACCCCTAACCGGGAAAAGCCGAAAGACATAACAACAAAACACATTCTAGAGGAAAGTTAGCCAGGCTTGATACAATGACATAGCCAGTTTAGTCCCAGATGTTTTTTGAGTCTAGTTTTAAATTGACTTAGGGAGGACAGTAAAGTAATATCAGCTGGAAGACAGTTCCAGGATCTACCTGCAGAATTTGGAAAGAGAGAGAGTCAACGGCTGTGTTGTTAATTTTGCACATCTGAATTAGAAGTCTGTTAGATGAATGAAGCAGTCTAGAATTATTATAGGGGTGATAAGATTCTTAAGTGCAGGAGTATTGTTTGGATTATAAAGAATTTTATGTGCCATAATCAATTGGTTATACTGGATTAGACTGGGTAGTTCAAGCCATCCAAGCTGGTTTAGATTGATGCAATGGCGTGTCCTAAAAGGCAGCCCAGTAGTAAACCTGGAAATGTGGTTGTAGCAGATTGATAGTTTGCTAAGGACAGTCTTGTTTAAGTTAGAGAGTAAAGAGGATGCATACAAAAGAGTTGAAAGAAGGTGAAAGCGAGCTAAGGCAATTTTAGCTGGAGGGGTTAGGAAGGCTTTTATTCTGTAAAGTGACCCTAGTTTTTTATTGATGGGTTTGATCGATCGGTTGACATGTAGCTCGCATTTTAGATTATTATCTATAATGACACCTAAGAGCTTAGTAGAGGGGTCAGAGGGGATTATTGTGCTATCATTTGCATTTATGGTAAAGGTAAAAGCAGTAGACCTATGTGCTGGTGAAAATAACAGCATCTTAGTTTTTTTGGGATTTAGTATCAGACGACATTCAAAAAGCCAGTTTTCTATTGTGTTAAAGGTGGTGAGGGTAGCCGACCATAACTCTGTTGGAGATGTAGCCGAGCAAATCAGGGTAGAGTTGTCAGCGTATTGGATACAGCTGACTTTAGGGATGACAGTATACAGGTCATTAATGAAGATGGAGAACAGCAGGGGCCCTAGTATAGAGCCTTGTGGTACTCCAAGGGTGTTAGGTAGTAGGTGAGAGAATTTGTTCTTCCAAAGAACAGCCTGCTGTCTACCACTCATGTAGGATTTAAACCATTGGAGGGCTTTAGTATCAAGACAGAATGTTTGCAGGGTGTGGATTAAAAGTTGGTGACCAACCATATCGAATGCCTTGGAAAGATCCAAGAAGAGAGCTTTGGATATATGATTATTGTTACGATTATGGTTTATGGTGTTGGTAAAGGCTAGTAGGGCTGAAGTAGTGCTGTGGTGAGGATGGAGGCCATGCTGGGTGTCTGTCATGAGGTGATTCTGGATTAGGTGGTGCATGAGTTGCCTATGAATACATTTTTCCATAATCTTTGCAAGTGGAGAGAGTATAGTTGGAGAATTCAGTAGAGCTGCGTCCTTTGTGTAATGGGATTACATAGGATATTTTCCAGATGGAGGGAATTTTAGCTTCTACTATGGTTCGATTGATTAGTATTGATACAGGGTAAGCAGTAGCATCAGCTGACTTTTGTAGGTACTTGGCAGGAAGTTGCTCAGTGGAGAGTATGGTGGGTTTTAGTGTTTTGATTAAGGTACAGGTAAGTACCGTGGCGACTGGTTGGAAACTAAACAAGAGTAGGTTTCTAGGAGGTGGTACTTTCAGGGTCAGGGGATCTATGAGGTAGTTGGCTAGCTAGGGCTTGAATTGTCTCAGTAAAGAATTATTTTAAACTGTCTAAAACATCCTCAGAGGGTTTATTAATAGTGGCAGTGGGGATAGGGTTAGAAGTTTGTCCAGGATGTAGTAGATTATTCAAACCTGCCCAAAACGTCTGAGGATTATTTTGATTTACTGTCTGTAAATTACAGTAGTTTTGTTTTTTATCTTGTAAAATGGATTTTTTTAGTTTTGTTCCTAGATTGCCTGCATTTAATGTGATCTTGGGGGTCTTTAATGGAATGCCATAAAGCCCACGCTTTGTTTCTAAGGGTAATTTTGTGTCTAGACTAATTAGTAAGCCATGGCACAGTTTCTGCTTTTGTTCTCTTTGAATGAACAGGTGAATGCAAATCAAGGATCTCAAGGAATTTATTGTTAAAGTATACAACTGCTTCCTCTAAGGGGAGGTCTTTTAGAATAGACCAGTTGCATGATTTTAGTTCCTGTTAAAATTTGGCAAGGTCAAAGTTTTTTTTGTTTCTAACTTTTCTGAGTAAGGGTTGTTGGGGATTAATGGCTTTGTGCTTAATTATGTATGTGAGAAGGTGATCGCTTATGTCATCAGGTAGGGTACCAGAGGTGTACAATTGGGGGTGACTATTAATGAGTACCCACTCAAGTATGCTTTATTTTTGGTTGGGTTTACCTATCCTGGTAGGGGTGGATATGATTTGTGTAAATGCTTGCAGGTTAATATGGGTAGTTAGGGATTCTGATGAACAGCTGCCCCAGTCAATGTTAAAATCTCTGAGTAGTATGGTTTCTTGGGGGTAGTGACATGATAGCCACTGCAGGGTGTCCTCAAGTGTAGCTATGTTGTTACCTGGGAGAATGTACACGCAGATTATATTAAACCATTTACTTTTATTAAGTTGCAATTTGGCGGCAAGAATCTCTGGTTATTAATCTATGGTGGTTGTGTTACATCTATTGTCACATTCAACTCAGATGTATAGAGTATAGCTATCCCACCCCCTTCCTGGAAACACAATCCAGCCTGTGTATGGTGTACCCAAGTGGTAACACTTCATTGTTTGTAGTGTTAGGTTTTAACCAGGTTTCAGATAAACAGAGAATCTCAGGGGAGTGAACAGCGAGGAGTGCATGCAGTTCATGTATCTTGTTATTAATGCTTCTAATATTATGATGACAGGCTAGGAGAGAGTTAGATGGCCTGTTAATTGTAGGTTTATAGCTTAGGTTACAAGTAGAGGGGGTGTGTATAACTGAAGTGGATGGGCCAGGGTTGGGGTGTATATCACCACCAAGTATTAGGCTAGGTCAATGCCTAGTGATAAGTTTCTGGAATTTGTCTATAAGTTTGTGGTAGTGATTGGATCTAAGGTTAAAGTTCCTGGGGTTGATGTGTTGGAAGAGTGGGCAAGACGTTGGACAGGACCCAGTACTGTAAGTATGGTTGAAGGTGGCATGATTCACGGCTGGGGTGATAGTATAGGCCTTCTGGAGCAGAAATCCCATGAGAAACTGGTTTTCATACAAGGTAAGGAGGTATGGGGCTAGCAAGAGGGGTAGTTGAGAGGAGTGTATCATTGTTTGGGATACAGCTAGTGCATTGCGGAACTGTTTTACCTGATGATGCAACACCAGAAGATAAGGTGGCAAGGTAACTGTACTGGAGGGGGGGGGTGGGAGAATACCAGATAAAGCTAATAGGTGCTAGTAAATTGTAGGTAGCGGAAAGGAGGTGGGAAGAATTATCCCAGATGAATGCTGATAGGATCTAGTAAGTGGGGGAGTGGCTAATGTACTATAAATTTAGAGGAAGTCGGGGCAGGTGGAAATTGGGGGCAGGGAGGGGAGTGTAGAGAGCCCAAACATAGTGAGGGTGAGCATAGTGGGGCTATTGTGATTTACAAGGTTTCCTAGGGCTTCCTAGAGCTGTAAGGTAAGTATTATAGCTCTTAACTATATTAGATTATAGCTCTAATTTATGCTAGCTGTATGATTGCTGTTTTTTAATGCAATTTTTAGTGAATTTGCTAAATTTGATACACATTTATAGATGTTTTAAGGTTAGAAATACAATTGTTAGAGGGCAAGGGTGAACTACTGTTTAGTAAGGGTTAGGAGTTAAACAAAATCAGATGGGGACAAACTAAAGGTGCTTTAGACCCAGTCAGCAAGCTTACAGATTAAAATGATGAACAGTATTAAGTTTCCACCTTGGCACCTTGTAGTGGGCTGACTTCAGTGTATTATATTCAGCAGGGTAGCGTCTTTCTTGGTCAGGGAGCATTGTTAGGGATTTTTAACATGGGAACTACCTGGAAATTAGAGTACAGCAAATTAAATAAGCAGTTAGGTAAGAGGCAATTTGTACTAGCACAGATAAGGTCAGATAGGTCTGTTTCCCCTAAACAACACAGCTGATCAAATTCAGCACTTAAAAAGCACAGAACGGTAGATATTCACATTGATTTGATTATTTACAGTAACCTACTAGCTCCGTGAAGTTACGAGCACCTAGAATCATACATGCATATAAGCAAATCTGGACAACTTTAAGCACACAAATGCAGTATTTGCTACTTTTATAATACTAAGAGCACAGACAACATTTAACACTAAATCAGACTGTCATATCTACGAGAAATAACAAAGTGCAAGCATTTTCAATTTAGGACCAAAAACTATTGTTTCCTCTATGAATTCAACAAGTAAGCATTTACTATCATTTCTACAGTAAAGTAACAACATTTAACACTAAATCAAACTATCTTATCTACAAGACATGACACATGGCAAGCATTTTCAATGTAGGGCCAACAACTATTGTTTCTACTATGAATTCAGCAGGGCAAGCATTTACTATCATTTCTACTGTAAATTACACAGGGCAGGCAGTTACAATTGAAATTTAAAAAGGGAAATATTTGTTTCAGTACTAAATCTGTAAGAATATTTGGTATAATTAAGAGAGTTTGCTAGTTTTAATTCATGAATGTCTTTTAAAGCCATTAAATTAGTGAAACATTTTGACTACATTGCAGTAGAAAAAATTTTTATTTTTTTATCCATTGTGGTATCATTGATAAATTACAGTTAAAATCACCTGCCAGTAATATTTCTCCTTTCACATGTAAAGTTATGATATCTAAATAATTCTTTGCCACTTTAGAGCCAGTTCCCAGAATCCAATACATATTTACAAATCTATAAAGTTTCTTGTTTAGTCCAAGAACTACCAGACTCATCATAACATTTTTATCTGAAAACGAGTCAACTATTATAGGTACAGTCAAATATTTCCTCCATAGTAAAGACTGCAATGTGACACTCTATAAATAGATAAATGTAAATAATTAAAATAATTATTTATTATTTATTTATTTTATTTTTGTTAACCGGGAAGGTCCGACTAGACGAGGTGCATTTTCACCAGAGGCCCAAGGAGAAAAGCTCCACTTACATCAAAAAATAGCACATTACAACAATACTAACATAAAAAATGGCACATTACAGCAATACTAATATTATGCAAAGTATAGAAAAAGCATTTGTTCTACTAGTAGTATCTAGTGAGAGATAGAGAGTAATACATACAATTCAAAAATAGCACATATTTACTTATGTACATTCTGTTTGTAAACAGAGAATACAACAAGTGTAACACTACTTTGTCAGAGGATACCATTTGGAAGTAAACTATTATAGATATAATAAATATTAGGGTTTCTTATTAATGTGACTGTTTTAAATACTGGATAGAAACTGGAAATTAACACAGTAATATTATTTAAATCTAAATCTTAACCACCAAAACAGTTATCCTATATACTTTTGTAAGTAAACGTGACCCACGTCTACTAATTAAGTCAAAATCTACTATATACTTCACTAACCTATATGACTAACTCCTCCTCCTCCCCATTTACCTACAGATGTTCATATTTATTATTTTATTATATTGCCCAATATGTGCCCAACACAAAGCTAAACTGCAATAACCATTTATTAAATAAAATTATTTACATTAACTGTTACTATAACTTTACTATTTTTCTTTTCACTTCCCTCTCCCCTCCCCTCTTTATAAAATGGGCAATACACACACACACACACACACACAAAACCTTTAACATCTAACACAAGCCATAAAAGAAAATTATGTCTGACAAACAAAAAGTTAGATAGCTAAATATCATTAATAACTGAAAACGTTTGAGCATATTCTGTTCCTTTCATTTATCTGTAATGATTCTGAAATGACTAAATGCTTTGCAAAATTCCACAACTGCTTAATAATATGGCACTACAACATTCCATCTCTATGCTCTTAAGAGATAGTATTATATTTGATATCTATACAGCATATTAAAACATTTCTTATCATGTATTAGAATATACAATGTGGACTTTTTAACACACTTTTGTTGAGCACCTTAACATTATGATAATATGACAGCTGCTTATATGTTTTTTTTGTTTTTTTTTTTATAATTGAAACTCTTAAACTATTTACATTTACTAAATCCCTGTATGAGAAATTATTTATGGCAATACAAACCCTAATGGGAAAAGCTATTCTAATGCTTGGAAGTGTTCTTGGATCATGTAATAATCAAAAGTCAAACTCCAAAAGTAATACAAATGTCTGCCTCATATACATGTTAAAGACTATAATGGTATACTTTACTACAGAGAATAATATTAATGCAGAATTGCTTCCAATATTCCTGTATGAAAGTGTGGTGCTTACTTCTTTATGGCAGAAAAGTTATGGCAAAGCAGCTGTTGTTGACTGGAGCAAATGCATATGAACACCACCGCACTGTTACTTCCTCTTTCTCTCACTACAAACAGCTTAAAACTTTTCATAACTTAATTTACAGCAGTGTTTGTAGCAGCATATTAACACTAAAACATTATATTGTGTAGCCAGGAAGATTAGAATATTAGATTATTTTGTTGCAAAACTCTAAAACCACAATACATCTAAATCAAGGTCTGTAGTCTCTGCAACGTTAAATATTAACAGCAGACGTTAATTAAACTAATAAAAGAAAATAGGTGGTTGAATGCTTATATTTACTTACAGCATTCATAAAAGATTAAGAAAATGCCTGTAGTAGCTTTCAACCACAATTTAGCTGACCAGACAGGATTACATTACAGTCAAAAAGATCCTAATGCCTTACAAGTAACACTACACATTGCTTTCTTAGGATTTCTTCTTTGAAGATCTGGTTTAACATTCCATCCATTACATCAGACAAAGGTTCAAAGTTCAGCTTGTAGTTCCTGTTTCTTTTGTGTGCTTGCAGAGATGTAATAGAGCTTATTCAATTGTATTACAGCTCACAATTTTCCCCAGCATGAAAGTAGAAGGCATGGAGAAAAACTATAACATTCTAGTGAGAAAATTGAAACTGTGAAGTTATTGCAGGCTCATGACTGCAACTGGCAAGCTGAAAGTCATTTAGTAGATAACTAGAACCAAGAGGTCATTCACTCATACAACCATCATATAAAACATTAGTAAGTAATGCAAATTGTGAATATACAATGATAAACCAGCACTCAACTCATGCACATTGAAAAAAAACAAATATTTACAAAGAAAAAACAGCACCGTATAACCATAAATCACACAAGATCATCATACATAACCAACCTACACCAAACCCAAATTCAAACATCAGTGAAAAATGATTAAACAGTACAAAAACCTTCCCCAGGCTAAAACACAAAAGAAAATACCAGGAAACAAAATATTAAACACCATCAACTATATAGAAACTAACTGTCCAGAAAAAAGGGAAGAAAACTAAAGAGGCACATCTTTAATTCAAGCCATCAGCATAACATTTTGTATCAGGATTATGAATACTATTATTAAAAATAACTAAAATAACAAAGAGAGGTTACCTTGAAACGGTGACAGTCCCTAGTATACTTTTACACTATCCCCCGGATTCACTATCCTTCTGTGCAGGACTAGCTTAGTCCTGCATGGAAGCGGCAGTTTAGGAGCAGGACGGCAGCGCGCCATGCATATTAATGAAGGCGCCCTGCCTGAGCTCCTAAACTTACACGGAGCATATACGAGTACACAGGGTGTGTCTGAGAGCAGAGCTCTCAAAATATTTACATCCCTGCAATGAAGAAATGCAGAGTATCAATAAAAGAATGAGCGAGACTGCTCATAGGTGTCTATCTATACTGTTGGTTTAATTTCAGACCTAAAATGAGTGTTTTCATGTTTGTACAAACTGAGTCATAAATATATCATTGAACAGATGATTTTTTTCAGTAAAATTCAAGATGCCTGAACCCTTGCAATAATCAAAAATTCCAGGTCTAATGTTTTTTTATAGATATGTAAACCAGTTGCACTCCCTGAATATTTAATTGTTGATCCATTTTGTAGATATAAGCATACCCCCAGCAACATCCCCCCACATTTACAAGAGCAACAGTTAAACATATAATATAAAGAATATTTTTTTTAATGAAACAGATTAAATTTAACCATAGGTGCATGGTTTGCCCATCACTTAGCTATGGTTAATGCAGCTTAAATACCACAAGAGGATAAAAAGAAAAATATATGCAAATGAAGAAGTACAGCAATAGTGTAGTGGGCAGAGCATTCGCCTTACGAGCAGCCATTCCCGGTTCAAGTCCCACTCCAATGCAAACCAATTTCTATGTCAAATCACTGTATGATCAATTTATTTTGTTGCATAACCTACGATAACATATATTTATAACATGTATATATTTATAACATATATTTGTGAACTAGAGTACTGCATTAAATGCAGATGTGAGGTGTCAGTGTCACAATGTTGCAAAGTCCACAGATAATCACAAGTGCCCCATACAGTATATGTACACAAGAATCAAGGATACAAATGGAAGTTAAAATGTGTAATGAATGATAACTCCATACAGTTTCCAAATTCACCACCTACCCAAGAACTATTAGACATTACTGTCTAAATTAGTGCAGTGGTAAACAGGAGTAAGCACTAGTAAGCAAGTGTAAACACTAATAAGCAGTAGTAAGTGGGAGTAAGCATATTTTAAGCAGTAGTAAATGAGTTTAAGCCCGTTTGCGTGGGGGTAAGCAATGCGCACACAGGTTAAGCAATATTGAAGCTAACTCTCTGTAAGCATATTTAACCAAAGGTTAGCATTGCTTACCTTCGTGCAAACCTGCTCAAACCCATGCAAACCCACTTACAATTGCTTAAAAATGCCTTAATCACTCTGTATGCAACAGCCTCAGTCCTGGCCAGAAACAAAATAAATAACCTTTGCAGGTCTTGAACCCAGGACCCTGTACACTATAGTCACAGTAGTTAAAAACAAAGCCATCACAGCAGTACATATGAATGAGGTATCACCAAACAGATCCTCACTATAGGAAAATCAAACTGAACATGTGAAAGGAATTTATATACAGTTTTATGTTGTATAGCCTACTACATAACATAAATATGTGAACTGGAGTACTGTAGTAAGCCCAGATGTGAGGTTTCAGTGTAATAAAGTGTTGAAATCTCCTAATAAACAGAAGAACCCCATACAGTGTATGTACACATGAATCATGGATACCAAACACATATATAACATGTAATGAATAATAAATCAATGCCAAAAAGAAAATATAATGCAACTTAAATATTAAGCAACGCTAAGCATTGCACAGCCCAGCTAAGTAGGTATAAGCAATGTGTAGGCTAGCTAACTCAGTCTGCCCATTGGCATACCCCTTTAAACAATGCCAACCTTAGGTAAGCAGGTTTGTCCATAGCTTATCATTTACAAAAAAACCATCCAGTCATGGCAAAGTGTGGGAAATTGGCCCTATTTAAACCCAACAGGTGGGAATACATCTCATAACTGGTTATAGCTTCACCTTGTAGGCAACATGTCTGGAATGGGAGAGGGTGTGCACTTTTGGGTGCAGCTCTGGGGCTTCCAGGAGTCCAGAGTCCTTGTGAAAGATCATTACCAGAGACTGCTGAAGGGCCAGTACCAGGGTTCCCAATATAAAGCAGGAGCCTGGGACCTTCTCACCCATGACCTCACCAGTGCCACTGGCATACCCCAAACTGGTGAGCAGATCAGGCATCACTATGCTGATCTGAAGCGGCAAAAGTGGGGCCTCTTGGATCAGTGGATCCAAGAGGATAGGAGAACAGGGGAGGACCCAGCTGTGTGTAAGTATCAGTCTACTACCTGTTTAATAATTGCCAACTGATGTATATTATGGAGAGGTATGGCTAAATATTCCTCTTATGTCCTTCATGACGGCAAGTGAGCGGGCTATGAACCAGGAGGCCCATGGATGTCGCTTGGAACAGTTGTGACGCGATGCAGGCTAGTAATACTCTTGCATGTACTGTCATAGGAAATAAATCTAAAAGTAGTAGTAAGTTAATTGCCTATATAAAACCTGTATTGTTTAAGGCGTGTACTGCATATGCCAGAGAATATGGCAGGGAGAGTCTCATATAGGTTGTATGTAAATAAAAGCATAATAGCCAGACAATAAAGGACTAACTGCTGGACTGCATATGTTTACTCTGGTATCGTATGGTAATGTAGATTTCCTATCACTTAATAGTACTGTTGTATTAAGCACACTTACCCACACTGTGCTACATAAATAAAATGTGTAGGAATGTCTGTGTTTGACTGGTGTAATCCCAAGACATCATACAGTACAACTGAGAGAGACATAGACAGAAAACAGTGAAAAGCCAAACAACAAAATCCAACTAACACACTCAACTGAGACGTGAACTGTTGTATTTTTAGCACACACAGCCATGTTTCAAATTCTGGGAGTGGTAGTAGGCTGCATACAGAATCATACCCACAACTGTACAGATATGTCCTGAATGTGTGGTAAATTGGTCCATATATGTTGCCTGTCACCCTGTCCACCTGGGAAATCAGTGGATGATCCCAGACATTTAGGCAGCAGAGAGATGCTTTAATGGCTGTGACCAGATTGTGTACAGTAACAGAGGGAGATGTATGCACATAATACTAATGTGGAATCTGGTAATTTCTGTGGCAACATTCAGGTACTGCTACAAACATTGCTCCCACAAGTCTGTCAAATACGAACACTGTGCCAAGAAATAAAAAATCGATATCCTGTACTGGTGCTGTGTAGTCTGTTATTGTATGGCATTGTTAGTGTTGTAGTTGCTCTGAATAATAAGGTATCACTCATCACTGTCATGCACACTGTGCTACATAATATAACTGTCTAGGAAATCCTGTATAAGAGTGCTGTAATTCATGAAAGGTTTAAGAGGGCAATAGTCGAAATATGTCCCAGTTCACCTGCCTGTGGTCAAGACATGTCCAGAGTCTGTGCAAAAAGAGATGGACAGGTATGTGCATAACATCAACCTGGAATCTGGGAGTATGTGTAGAAACACTTAGTTAGTGTTAACAAACAATTCCTCCACAGGTATACCAGGTAAGAGGTGTATACTGCTGGTAAAACCAGTTCATGTATATAGTTGTCGACAGCCATACTACTGTCCAAAGTAAGGCAATAGGGTAGTGTACTAATACTTGTAAGGTACAGATAACAGCACTGACTAGGAAAGTAATGCGAACTACAGGAATATACTAGTTGTTAATTCACATCTTTCTCTCCCCCCCACCATATCTGCAACAATAAACTAAATACCCAACTCAATTGGTATGTGCTGACTTAACTCTATAATGTTGGGACATATGTCCTATTGTTCGATAATTATTTAAATCTGTTTCTACGCATGTGCTATGTTGAAATACTCCCACATTGATGGCATGGTGCCAACAATGTACCTGCATGCTGTTGTAATTACCACTGTGGTCCCATATATGCATGTATTCTGTCTGCTATGCAAAGGTTCCATATCTGGTGTTTGGGTTAATGGGAATATCTCTGCCTGCTGTTATACCTAATGTGTTGACTATTACTAACCCAAATATGTTGATAAAACATAAACACCATAGCATGTATGGGGATGCAGGTCCCAGTGGACCCACCTGTCCCACCTCATCTGGCCATGGCAACAGGCACCAGCACATCTGGCGCCCACCCCGGGACCTCCTCATCCATTGGTCCTGCACCACCTTCAGGTGGAACCACCTCAAGGGATGGGGCTCGTCCCCTGGGAGCAGGCACAGACAGGACACTCTCACCCGTCACCAGGTCTGGGGGGGTGAGCGTAGCAAGCTCCACAGGGAGTTTGGAGATTTGCTATGCCAACTTGAGGGCCATGTGTCATGACTAGATGGTCAGCCTGGCTCTCCGACTCAGCCACCAGCACAGCCACCTTCAGGGCTGTGAAGATGCAGTGGTGACTGCCCATTGGTGGAGACCTCTGTCCCACTGTTTCCATTAGGGGGCTCATGGGCTTCCGATTTCCCAATACCCCACCCCATCAAGGTGTTTATCTCCCACATGTGTCATATACCATCCCTGTATGCATCTTGTTTGTCTTGTCTGTTAACCTACTCAACCTACCTCCCCAAATATACCTACTATCCCTCCCCAACATCCCACTCTCACCTGAAAAAAAAGGGCAATCTGTTCCCAAAAAAAAATCTCGCCCCATACATAGCTGTCCATTTTGCACACCTGTCCACTGGACACATAATCTGGTCTAATTGGCTTAACAACATATTATTGTTGTCCTCACCCTTCTCTCAGGGGTATGAGGGTCCAAATCTATCTCCAAATTCAGTCTATATGCACAGCTGTTGCTGTAGAAGAAATGGACAGCTATGGACCTTCCCTACACCCTTCCTGCACATCCCTAGCTATTTTCCCAACTGTCTTTCCCTCTTTATGCCCCTTTTTCACCACTTTACTATCAACTCTTTTTCATTTCTTTTAAAGAAATTAGCACAGGGGTAAGCGGGAGTAAGCACTTTTAAGCAGCAGTAAGTGGGTTTAAGCAGGTTTTTGTTGGGGGTAAGCAATGCGTACATAGGTTAAGCAATTTAGAAGCTAACTGAGTATAAGAAACTGTAACTGGAAGTTAGCAGTGCTTACCTTCGTGCAAACCCATGCAAGCCCGCTTACAACTGCTTAAAAGTGCCTTAATCAATCTGTATCCAATGGCCCTTGTTCTGCCCAGCAACAAATTCAACAGCCTCTGCAAGGCTCGAATCAAGGTTCCTGTACAACACAGTCAAAGTGATTTGCCAGTAAACCATATCAGATATACATAATCCTGATGTTTTCACAAACATAGCATCCAGCACAGTCATTCAACAGTACAGGAGATGCATTTATACATGTAGATGTATGTGTGTGTATACATATTTATATCTAAATAGATATATACATATCTATATATATAGATATTTATTTATTTATTTCAGTTTGATGACAGGGGAGTTCCAATGGGCTCAGGGAGCCCATTTTCAGTGGAGGCCCGGGGAGGAAAGCTCTGTATTACATAGTGATTATACACAGTTATTCACATAAAAATCAAAATTAAATGAGGTAAGAATATATACACGGTTATACAGTTATTCACATAAAAATTATATATATATATATATATATATATATATATATATATATATATATATATATACATATATATATATATATATATATATATATATATATATATATATGCATACATCTATAAAAATATATGTGTAGATACATATATATATATATATATATATATATATATATATATATATATATATACACATATATATATATATATATATATATATATATATATATATATATATATATATATATATATATATATATATATATATATATATATATGTACAGATATATATCTATAGATATAAAAGAGAACATAACAAATACGTATATGACCACAGGCACCATTAATGGGGGTGAGGGGGGCCCAAGCAACATATGTCTTGTACGTATTGATATCCCCCCCAAAGCCAAACAGGCCTGCCTTGCAATACAATACCAACTGTTGCAAATCCCATTACCAGGACCTGACACAACATGGGCACAAGATGTTAACAGTAATCCATCCCATTTGTATGATGTCAGACTGGTATCAATAACATATCATGCAGTACACGCTGGCTACCATAGGGAATGTACAATGTGGAAGCAAAAAACATTCCTAAGATACATATACACACACACACACATATATGCAGATACACACATGTATATATATATATATATATATATATATATATATATATATATATATATATTTATATATATATATATATATATATATATATATATATATATATATAGATAGATATATAGATAGAGATATATATATATGTAACTACACATACACACACAGAGATATGTATAGGAAGATACAAATGTAGGGGGTGCACACCATATGGAACAGCCAGTATGCCTACAGTTGCCACCTTACCAGAAGGACACTGTATGAGTCACCCATACAAAAGACAATTGTTGCCTGCAACTTATACTCACAGAGAGGTCAAAGGATATAACACAACACACAGGTTTGCATACATGAGAAAGCTTTATTTGTCTACTATTACAGTTGTATATTCCATGCCATATAGCTGTTGAGACTCTGAAATACATATAAACAGTCTAATGCAATTGTCAAACAGATAAATTAATACAGTATTCTGGAAACCATTACATATGTTGCTGTCCAGGCCAAGGCCTTCAAGTAGTACAACAGTAAAGACAGACTGGGCCACAGGTTAACAATCAATCAACAGTAAGTAATGCAGATGCATAGTCCAGCAGCCACTATCTACACTCTGTACACAATCCCTAGGAGGTATAACCATCAGTTGACACAATGGGATGTATCCGTTACATAACAAGGCATAACTGAAACTGTGACAATCACACTGACAAACAGAACAGTCTGTATGGCAGGAAGCAGTAGGCCTACATTTACCCAAGGTGAACTGAATGGTAATGTACATTAAGATACCTTAAGGCAGCTTACCCCTGATACCCCTCACATGTTGTAACAGCCTAGGTTAGTTATGGTGCACCCCCCCCCCATAGACTGACATACAGGGCCATATACCACTGTTACATACACTGGCCTCTGGACTACATAAGGGCACACATGTACTGCGCAGATGAAGCCCACACATATATGGACACCACCCCACAATATGTGTGGGAGCTACGACAGCAGTGGAATGATGGCAGGAATGGCAGAATGACAAGCTCACAAGCCACTACATAAAAACCACTGACAGCATGTCATATGGACAAAGCCTGGTATGTAGGTGGAGGGCAGAGGCTGGAACACAGGCCCATATGTCAAATAGCATTGTCATACACTAAGCAAGTCGCTGGTGTTACAGGATAGTCAGGAATATGAAGTCCGAAACACAAATGGATGTAGCCATGTACTGATAGCACTCAACACACACACAGCTAGTGATACATCTGACACAAGACCTGTGTGGTGGACAGGCAAAACATAACATGCATACCTCTGACCCTCAAGTGGATATGCACACAGTTGAGAGCTATGCAGACAGACTGCAGTCCATGTTAAACTAGTATGTACACACAAACCCTGTAACACTGGTACTATACAATGCATACAACAACAATACTCACACTCTGTTTGTAGTTCTGGAACCTCATACAAATATGTAGCTGGCCTGAGTGTGCAAGTTCTCTTGTAAGAGGTACTGCTACCTGCTGTCTGTAACACTGCTGCCCACACCCAGGAAGGATGTCCACCATACAGGAAAGGTAATGGGACCACGTCCACATGATGTAGAGATTTATAGTAGTGGGTTGCCATGACAGTGGTAATTGGACGTACTACACCTGCTGCATGCAGGTAGCAAGTGGAGGACACTGATTGGTGCAGAGGCCATCACCTGATCATGTGCATCACCCACAAAAGCCATGCTGCAATCTATTCCAAGCAGCTTAATCCATTTACTGGAGAGAGAGAGAGAGAGAGAGAGAGAGAGATGGAGAGAGAGAAAGAGAAGGAGAAAACAAACAGAAAACATAAAACAGATCCAGAACTACCACAACACCAAAAAAAGAAAACAAAGGAAGCAGGCTAAGGAGTGAAAAAAAAATTACCTCCTACAAGGACACTATCCACAGCATACCTCATCTCCACAACTGGTATATGAAGTATATATGCATGTAATTGACTGTAGTACTTGCTCCATAATACTGGGGTAGATGATGTGGAATGATATACATGTGCCATCAGGTGTTGCTGTTGTAATGATCTCCAGCTGAATGACTGCTATGGACATTAGAGTCTGTCCATGTGGGTAGAGGGCCATACCTGTCACCTGTGTAGAGCAGCACCGACTGACAAGATGTATGCCAATATAGTGTGTAGCGTGTAATGGAAGGGATGTATATTACAGTGGCCAATAGCTGGTGGTGGAAGTAATGCCATAATGATGTACACATGGGTTCCAGAGCCCATCACTTGCAAGACACTCAGGTTAACATGTACTGTAGCATGCTGAAATGTCATAGGTGTGTAATACGGTTACCTGCAATCTGGCCCTATATATACTCCCCTAATGTTAGGCTGTGTCCACATGTGGCACCTGTCTGTGTTGTAGCAAGTCAGAACAGTGTAGCTGTGCAGGTAGGACTTTTGAGATTGTGGACCTGATGTAGTAATGTACCCCATATATAGGTATGTATATGTGTGTGTGTGTATATATATATATATATATATATATGTATATATATATATATATATATATATATATATATATATATATATATGTATATATGTGTGTATATATATATATATATAATATACAATATATATATATATATATATATATATATATATATATATATATATATATATATATAAAAATCTACATGTATGTCTGCAGATATACAGGTACCCATATGTAGACATATATATATAAACATATATATATATATATATATACAATATATGTCATGATAAGGGTGTGCACACATATGCACACATGGAGTGTATGCATCGTAGTCAGCATTTGCGCACCTAACACATTTTGTAGACACTGCATGTGAATGTACAGAACATATGTCACATATTAGTCTCATGTGCTGTTAATATATCCAGTGATGTGGTCCCATGGCAGATCAGGAAGGGTGCATCATATCAATAAGGGTGTGTACACTCCCCATAGTCACAGTATGTCTGACGGTTGTCAGTGTAATAGTATTGGATTGGTCATACATGGTCCGCTGATGTTGAGATCTGAAAACCAAACATCAGGCATTCTCAAATGACATCTGTCAACATATCATCCCAGGTATGTGTTGTTGAAAGACATAGGGGCTGTGAGCATTAGAGCTGACATAACTGACACAGTACTATACATTCAGCAATGGGTTGTGCACCTGTGAGGTTTGGTGCACATTACATGGCAGGGTGCAGAACAGGTGCATAGCAATACTGCGTACATTGTTGCAGTGGTTTCAAGGGGAAGGGGCATCACCTACTAACACATCCCATGCATCACACACATGTATAATGTCGCTATCATGGATTGACTATAGTTGCACTGCATGCTGTTGTGTACCATATGTTATGCATGTTGACAAATGGGTAATGGGACGACTGTGTGTACTATCTTTTTGCAATCTCACCTGTGTGTGTGTGTGTGTGTGTGTGTGTGTGTGTGTGTGTGTGTGTGTGTGTGTGTGTGTGTGTGTGTGTGTGTGTGTGGTTATTTTGTCTGTAGGTTCACTCTGGTGAAGTGGATGGAGGTTGATACATGTAGGATGTGTGTGTGCATGTGTGTGGGTGTTCATGTATGCACATGTGTGCTTGTGGGGTTGTTCATACAGCAGTACTTCCCTTTGGGATAGTGCAGTACATGGACATGGACTGACACATGACACACCAGGAATATTTGTCTGATATGTAATCACAGGACAGCTGATAGTATAATAAGGTCTATAGCATGGAAAATGCATTGGGAGGGAAAGTAGACACCAGGTATACCCTTAATATCTCATTCAGCAGAGGGGTGAATGACAACCCACGGTTGCAGCACTACAGATGCACTGGGGAATTACTAGACAACACCAGAGAGTGTATCCATATATTACAGTTGTCACATGATAGGTTGATTGAGCAGCATATCTGACATGTACTGAGCATGACACATTACACATGACACTCCAGTGCGTGACATTATAGAGTGAAAGTAGTAGACCCTCACATATAGGGGCCATGTTCACGATGTCCAGACATACACAGTGTGAACACTGATTGACAGCAATAAGGCCCTGTAAAACCTATTCCTCTCAGGTCAAAGAGGTAATGGAGTAACAGGCCTTACTTTTGTGATCACTTGTCTAGGCATTTAGATGAATGATACATTAATGTGTGGTATTAATGAGTGTATATTGCCAAGTGTGATGCAGGATGGAAAACTTGTGGGAATAAACATGGAACTGTCTGTAAAATCACAGACAGGGAGGTGTTAAGGTGGAATATGTGTGTGTGTGTGTGTGTGTGTGTGTGTGTGTGTGTGTGTGTGTGTGTGTGTGTGTGTGTGTGTGTGTGTGTGTACTGTTATGCAATGCTGTCTTAAAGTGCATTTCTTGTTTTCACCCACAGGTGGTGAGGTAGGTCAGGGTCCCTCCCACATACAATCTGATGTTGGTGTCCTGCAGACACTGAAGATGATAGTACTGTTGAGGCAGAGGTGGGGTTGTCAGGGGCCGAAACAGCATCATCATTTGACGTCTGCCTCTTAGCCACCCCAACCCTGCACACAGTTTCAGTGCCTATACGTACTCCTTCACCAGTGGCCATAGCAGAGGGACAGTTGGCAGTTGGTTGCAGTGCACAGGAGAGTGTGGTATCCATGCCTACTGTGTCTGGTCACAGCAGGCATAGCCAGATGTCTGGCAGGGCACCACATAGGCAGATGTTCCAGGGTGCTCCTGGTAGGGCCGCTGGTCATCATGCCCCTGGCAGAAGCGCCTCAACTGGTACCACCAGATGCATGTTTCAGGCTGTCATGGGGGAGCAGGCACATATGGAACTGTACACCAGACAGGGCCTGATGCTGCAGAGGGATGTTCTCACATCTGCAAGTGACAACTTCTATGAACTGTCTGGTGCCCTATGTGCTCATACCGAGGTCATGGATAGATGGTTTGGTGAGATGATAGGCCTCATCGATCATGGTTTGTCCATGCTTGAACATGTGGTGGGAGTGCAGTGACAGCCGCGTGGACATAGGCTTGCAACACCAACAGCTGGTGGTCAACATGGACATGCTAGGACACCAAGGCACTCCCGTAGTGGCAGTTCCAGCCCCAGCACTGCAGGGGGGTGCTGTCCAAACCACACCACAGCAGGCCATGAGCATGTCTTCCTGGCAAGTCCAGGGAGGGACCTGGTTCCAGCAGACATCTGTCATCATCAACGGAGAGTAGCACATCGAGGCCAGTAACTGGATATGCCCATGGAACCCCTGGCAGGCACAGTCTGTGTGTCCATGGCCAGAAGTGGTGAACTGCACACCCTGCCAGGTATGGTCTGCAGCTGTCCATAAACACCTGTATAGGACAGCCACATGGCAGAACTGTGTGCATGCATACCCACACACTATATGAACACACCTAGGGCAACCCCATGCCTACACACACCACATCACCATGCCCAATTCAACTCATTACACTCCTCACCCATGCACATGGTGTCAAATGTATGGTCCATCCTAGGCCTCTGGCAAACCAACTACACACCCTGTGCATATGATGATACATGTGCCACATCCCTGCCATCCATGCCACTGATGCAGGGACAGGCTAATATGGTTCTGATGCACACAGTGACTGTACTACAGTGTACCAATGCACTGCAGTGTAACATGTTGTCAGGAATAATGTTTAATGCATACATGTCAGGTAGTGTAGCCATCCAGCAATGATGCATTATAGCTATTAGTAACACTGGGTGATTGTGGTCTCCATAATGTTATCCATTTGTGTTGTAGGTGTGCATGTATCAGCAGGAGGATGGTCTGCAGTCATATTCTACTGTGGTGACACCATGGCTGTGACATATCCAGGGTACAGTTGAACACATGTCACAGGTTTGTATAATTGTCATTGTCTGTCCCACATGGACAGGTGATCTACTGGAACATATATAATCTGCAACCTGATGTAGACCCATACACATACATGCACACTCTTACTTGGCAACACTGGGACTAGACTCCTACCTTGGTATGTAGTGCTACTGAACTGTGTGGCTTTCATTGCACACACCACACAGCATGTAGGGTGAGGTGTGTTC
The DNA here is from genome assembly GCF_019279795.1 of Protopterus annectens. Taxonomy (NCBI): domain Eukaryota; kingdom Metazoa; phylum Chordata; order Ceratodontiformes; family Protopteridae; genus Protopterus; species Protopterus annectens. Next base: position 433,393,986 of record NC_056731.1, on the reverse strand, counting down.
CAGGTTACATGTTGCATGCAGAACATTCCCAGACATACAGACATGTATAGTATGGTAATGGGGGATGTAATGGTTGTATATGGACAATACATAGTGTGACATACCATCATATACACATTAACAGACACATAACAGGCAGACACACATCCAACAGACCTGGGCCTATAAGTGTAACTAACTTGTCCGTGTGTCCAATGTGTTGCAGTTTGACTGCACACAGCACATGCATAACTGGGCTGGATTGTGGAATCAGTTACCTGCATGGTTCATGATGACAGTGGTCACCATAAAGTGGTACATGGGACATATACCGGGTGTACCATGGTGTAATGACAGTGTACACAGCACCCACATCCCCCAGTGGATATTGTACACACTGGAACCCAGGATGACACTCTGACATACCCACCATCACACATTGCCCATGACTGCGATACATCCAATTGTATATTACAACAGTGGTACTACAGGGATATGCATCTAATGCACATGCTACAGGCATAGTAGGGTATTGCATTGTCATGCCTCACCTAAGGTCAGCAACAACACTATCTGTACTACTGTGTGACAATGTGTATTGTAATAGGAGTATGTAGCCTCGGAAAGCTGTACCCTACAGATATACAGATGTGCACACATACACACACTTGCCAGAACTCAGTGGGTATCCCATGCCTATCGACCCATTTGTAGAACACTGTTGTGCTGTTACTGCAAGGCTCATGTAGCTGGTAGGGAGAGGAGCATAACAGGGTACATGTAATGTCTGATACAGCAGCAGCCACATCTGACTATGGCAATGGGTGTTGCGGTGGTAGTGAAGGCCCTCATGGAATTCCCAACTACAGGTGTATTAACACACATACACTGCTATCCTCAGTAATGCACACTTACACATGTTTCAGTACTGGGGTGCAACGTTGATGGTGGTCATAGCTGTGTACCTGGCTATTGTCCATGGAGAGATGGGTTGTGTAGGGGATGTGTGTACAGTGGTATCATGCCACCTGCCATGTTCCAGCAGGCAATCACTGTGGTGAGCCTCAGGGTGAGAGTGACATGCAAATATTCTGGGTGCCTCCTGCACATGGCCACTGAGGTGATCCAGTTTGCATGTATGCAACATGTATTACAACACATGGCTAGTGTCTATGATGGAGACCTGTACCCAAGCATGTTCTGTTGACTGTGGTAGTGTAGTAGAGGTACCCGTGGCATGTGGTGCATACAGGGTGTTGTCTCCTATATGTGCCAGTTATTACACAGCTGGGCAGACATGTCAGTGTCAATCAAGCATAGGTTGCCTATACATATCCCAGCTGGATACCTGTCATCTGCACATCTGTACAGGGACTGATAGACATCAGCTTGGCAACTAGCTATGCAGTAGGATGACTTTTTCGACATATAGACATTTGACAACAATATGTATGCCATTACTACATGTTGGAAGCCCTCACTAACATGTGCTGTACAGACGGTAGTCTACAGTTAGATTCCAAATGTCGGATCATTAATCAGTAGGGTATATATACTGTGACACAGTTCACACACCAGGAAAATGACAATGAGGCCTTAGAGTCCAGTTAAGCCTGCAGGTGTGCTTGTTTTCAGTAATACATGTAGCACTCTACTCTTTCCTGGGAAAGCACCTGTCATTAGTAGTACTGTCATGATATATTACATGCCAGTGTGACAGCATGTACCCTGGGTTACTACCCCTGTATGTAACACATTCACATGGATAACAGTGCTGTACAGATCTCATATACTTGTGTGTCCCAGACATGACTCTCACACCCCATGCTACTGTAATGACAGCACATAGACGCATGTATTTTACATGGCATTACATACACTTATTACAGATGTCATTACCCTGCTATGTTATCAGACAGGGTAGTGAGAACTGGGTACCAGGGCTAAGCCTTGCTTAGCAGGTATCAGCAATGCAGCAATATAACAGCTAAGCAGATTTTTACACTGGTAAGCAAAGCCTACATGGTGTAAACGCCCATACATTTAAGCATACCTTAGCACCTCATAGCTTCGTACAAACCCACTTAAAGCTGCTCAAAACTGCCTAACCACTCTGTATAAAACAGCCCTTGTTCTGCCCAGCAACAAAATAAACAGATCTTACAGGTCTTGAACCTAGGACCCTGTACAATATAGTCACAACAGTTAACCACTACACCATGACCACTGTGAAGAGAGTTGTTTTTCCAATATATCTGTCATTACACATATTGATTAGTATTGAGCAATTGCTTTGACTTCCGCAATTGTGTAGGAGTTGTTACTGATATTACTGTTGCATCACATATGTTGTTATATCATAATGTACACATATCAAATACATACTGTGAGATACATCTGTGAAGGTATACACAACCGTGAAGTTTACACATGACAGGAATATGGATATATACATATACATATGTTGATATATGTCTACATGTACATACACACGTATATTCATACATATGTCTGTCTACACATCTGTATAGTGCATCATATATTTGGCCATTTGCAGATATCTTTGTATATACACACACACACACACACACACACACACACATATATATATATATATATATATATGGGCCTACTTTACATGGTCGACTCTTCAGAAAGTCGACTTTCATATGGCCGAGACCATATGATCGACTTTTGAAAATTCAACCATGTAAAATAAACACATAACACACACCAAATACCTACCTTTCAACTGTTAGCAGGGAGGCAAGCCCCGCCTCCACCCCCCCCCCGTGGGGGGCTCTGCCCCCTCAAACCCCCCGTAACTTAAATATACCAATTCCAACATCTCACTACAGTGCAGAAGAGGAAAGTTTCCCATTCTGCACTGTATGGAGACAGCGGTTCCCCATGGTCGGCTTTTTGAAAGTAGATCATATGGTCTCAGCCATATGAAAGTCGAACTATCTGAAAAGTCGACCATGTGAATGTGAAGGGAACCCATAAATATATATATATATATATATATATATATATATATATATATACATATATATATATATATATAGATACATATGTCTGCACATTTATGTGTACAGCTATACCTATTTATGTTGATATATATGTAAATATCTATAACTATATGTGCATACATATCTATTCAGATATACCTATTTATGTCAATATATATGTAGCTATCCATAACTATATGTGCATATGTATCTATATCTGTATATTTGTGTAGACATATATTGCTGTGTATATGTATATATTTGTGTATTTATATATATATATATATATATATATATATATATATATATATATATATATATATATGTGTACATATCTATATCTACATATGTATGTAGATATGTATATGTGTATATATCAATATAGATATATGGACAAATATATATACTTATATGTTTATCATATGTCCAGAACATGGAGTGGAGTCCTACCCCAGCACCAATAGTCCCAACCTCTTAGTGCAAGGCAATGTCATGTATGTATTGCAGGCATATATGTAGATTGTTGCAACTGTAATAGGGGTTGTCTTAACAGGCATGTTGTGTGTGGGAGGTCACATCTGCTTTTGACATGTGTGCCATTGGCTACATACAGACATCCTAAGGACATCATAGTACAGTACCACTGCTAGCACAGTAATGGTCCTGTGGACTACAGCAGAGATATGACCAATATATGTTGACAGTCTGGCACTCTGTGGTTAGTCCAGAGGTGTACACATATCCCCTTCATGCGAAACATGTGGACAGGTGTATATTAGATCATTGAAATGGAAAAATTTCGAATAATCTAATATTGAACCCAATATTGCGAATGCAGAAAACAATGAAGCTGCACAAAACCAAATTCTTTCCTAGGCCGTTGTTGTGGCTTCTTTGTTTTTAGTGATGCGGTCAAACATTATAGGTTGGGTTAAGGTAAGTGTGTGATTGTATGGACGTTCAGGTTAGGGTGTGGGTTGGGTGAGTGTGCGATAGTGAGAATTTGGAGTTGGGGTGGGTTAAGTGAGTTAGGGTTAGGGCGCGGGTGAGGTGAGTGTGCGATAGTGACAGACCTTAGGGTTAGGGTCTGGGTTAAGGTAAGTGGATAGATAGTAGTGTATGTGCAGTGTAGTGTAGGGTTAGATGTAACTTTTAAATGTATGTGTGTGGATTGCTGCTTTTTAGTGTGCTTGTGGTGTGTGTATGTTTCTCGGAACAGCAAATTATTTCCCTGGGAAAAAATTCACTGTTTTGAGGTTTTGATATTGTTAGGGTTCGGGTTTTGCAGTTTGACATTACGGCATTCGAAATTCTGCCATTTTTATGATCTGATATAGACCCCAAGTGGACCACGCCTCCCAATGTTGATGTCAATAGCCATGTACATGAATATATCACATAAATACTGGACTACTTATGCCCACACAGTTTATGCATGTACACACACCAGTCTGTCCTGGTACATAATACCTGGTGGTGCAGAGGTCACATGGCCACATACTACCCAGTAGTTAATGACATACATCTGTACAGAATCCCATTGCTTTGTCAGAAATACACAACAGTTATGGTGGCCTGGTAGCAGTATGTCTTGCAAATAACTGGACATAACAGCACACTGGTTAATTACACTAGGCCACTAGGCATGTCACAAAGCACTGTGCAAACTACAGGCAGACTGCCACAACACTGGACAACATTTTGCATGTGGGAATATACATGTACCTGTGATTATAGTGGGCTCTATATGCATGTCACAGCACAGAGTAACAGACACATGTGAGAAAGTGCATACCCACAGCCAATGTAAACACAGCCACAGCCACATATGGTACACAAGCTTAATATGACACTATATGGACTGTCTGATAAACACCATCCTCATATGTGCCACCCACACACTAACCCTACATACACTGGGTCATGGCACAGTGTGGTCTGATGGCTGTCTGTGGTATGGGACACGTGTGTGTCTGGCCCTACATACATGTTAGCCAATAGGGTACCATACACTAGAGCAGCATGTAACATCAGAACAGGACCAAGAGCAATTGCATCTACCACAGTCTGTGCACAGCCCAAGGTACGTATGCACAATACACATACTGTCGACGATCACCCAAAGTACACAGACCCCAGTATTGCACACATAGCTATAGAATGCCCAAGTTATGTCCTCAGAAACAACTCCCACTATGCATAACATGTCTAGCAGTCTGATATCTGACTGACTTATCAGGCATGTTTTCAATAAATAATGGTGTACAGAACATATGCACCTCTTACTGCATGACATATGTACAAAGATTGACAGATTTGTGGTTGGAGCTATGAACACTGGCCCAATATTGGCATGTTGCTGTGATAACCTCATACATTTACTGTCATACCAGGGTTTGTTGTGACATATGTCCTATGAGGGATATGAAGTCAGTAACTCTCATGGCTGTCACCATGTACTGACTGCAATCCTCACACTATGCTTCCGCAGTTGTCAGATAGGTGGTCTGTGAGTAACACAAGAAACAATAGGCTCCGCACACTGCCCAGTCTGCAGATGACCCTACAGATGGGAGTTTCATCAAAAACATAACACTGTAATGACAGGTATTAAAACATAGCCAGCCATATCCACACACACCCTGTTAAACCGACATTACTCCAAATGCAGAATGGCAACACTTACATTCTGTAGTCATGTCTGGCACATTCCCCTCCTGTCTGCTGGCCTGTTTCCACAGTGTATGTTGTTAGAGGTAAATCTCAAAACCATCTGTGATGCTGTTTGACAAACATCAGATCTAGGTCTGGCTCTCAGTGAATGAAAAGGCCCAACACCAACATGATGTTCCTAGATATTGGAGTGTGTTTCCATGCAATTGGCTATGGGAATGTTACCACAGCTGTTCCACATGCAATCAGCTAGAGGAGGATTGCAATTCATGCAGAGGCCATCAGCTGATCATGAGCATCACTTACAAAACACAAGCTGCTGCCTAAGCAAAGCAGGTGTATTCTCCACATCCACCACACAGGGAGTGAGAGAGACAGATAGAGACAAAGTAAGTCAGGGAGGGAGTGGGAGAGTAAAACCTAAGCATGTTGTGTCACACACCTACCAGTAGGGAGTTTCAATTACAGCCACTCTCTCTCTCAAGGACTCACACACATTGACATACTTGGCAGGGTCAGGAATACACTTCCTAACTAGTTAGTTTGCCACAATACAGTAATGTGCAGGTATCATATGCACCACAGGGGTTATCCAGAGGTTATATGGGCAAAGGGTATTTGAAGATGTCTGACATCAAACAGCATGCTTCAGTATGCCAATGGGAGTTGCAGTGAGTGTGAATGTGGTTGAAAGCATCATTCACCAGTCACACACAGATACAGGGTACCAGTACTGACATGCATGCGTGCATTGCTTCACAGGTGTGTAGTGGTTGCCTGTGCCAGAAGGCTATACAAGGCTAGGTGAAGGGTATACCATGGCATCAGGCCACATGACAATAGTCTGTAGTGTAGCTCAGGGGTGTAGTGCCTGGACTGGCCCACACAGGTGGGTATTGTATTCACCATCCAGTCACTTGGGTTACTATTAAGTGTGTTCAGTGCTGTGCAATGCTTGCCATGTATGTGTTCTATAGTCCATGACAAGGACGGTGTCTGGGATGTGCACATGTTCCACATGCATGTACAGTGAAATGTGGAACTGTACCTGGAGTGTCTGGCCCATGTGTACACAGATTGCTATCATTAGATATGCCAGTCCTGGCCTCGTGGTGGGAACTGGTAATGGACAGCAGTTTGACCCTGCACTTACATTGATAACACAGTACAGGTATTCCTGGTGTCAGTGGCATCTGTCCATACAGAGCATGTGTTTAAGGCATGGTATCTCCTTTGTGGGTCACATTTGATGGCACCACAATTGTTGCAGGTGTCCAGTGGGGAACATAGTGAAGGCACACTGTCTGCAATTATGTGCCTATTGTACTGATGGACAGGGTACCATGCCGACTGTAGTACACTGCAATCACACCAACATAGCAGTTGTTGCCTTGGCAAGTGTGTTTGTGTATGACACATGGGTTGAGAGCGTTCTCTGGGTAATACAAGGGTTGCTTACTTTGTTTGCCAGGCCTTGATGTCACATGTAGGGGTATACATTGGCACCCCAGCCTCTCAGATATTTTACATCTGTTATCCTTGTAAGGTGGACATTGTGACACATAACAGACCCACCATATAACAAATTTGCAAAACCCTCTCCACAATGAGTCCAGTTGTTACACAATTACAGCCTCCTCCACACAGGATACAAATGACAAACACAGACACACACAGTTGACATGTCTGGGATTAGAACTCCTACCTAACTAGTTCATCACACTACAGCATTATGCAGTTATAGGATGCACCATGGAGATTAGTGGACTACTCCTTACCCAAAGGTGTATTTCACTTGGGATAACATTAGCAGGCTTGCCAAAGTAGGGCAATGGAGGTTGTAGTGACTGTGAATGGCCTCAAAAGCATTGCACCCTACACAAACAAACAAACATCCACACTTGCCATGTCTGGGAATAGAACCCCTACCAAACTACTATATTACACTACAGCATTATTCAGTTATATGATGCACCATGGAAATTACTGGACTACTCTTTCCCCAAAGGTGTATTTCACTGGGAATGACATCAGCAGGCTTGCCAAAGTAGAGCAATGGAGGTTGCAGTGACTGTGAATGGCCTTAAAAGCATTGCATCCTACACAGACAAACACACAAACATCCACACTTGCCATGTCTGGGATTAGAACCCCTATGGAACTACTATATCACACTACAGCATTATGCTGTTATAGGACACACCACAGAGATTACTGGAGTACTCTTTCCCCAAAGGTGTATTTCACTGGGAATGACATCAGCAGGCTTGCCAAAATAGGGCAATGGAGGTTGCAGTGACTGTAAATGGCCTCAAAAGCATTGCATCATACACAGACAAACATCCACACTTGCCATGTCTGGGAATAGAACCCCTAACAAACTACTATATCACACTACACATTATGCTGTTATAGGATGCACCATGGAGATTAACAGACTATTTTTCCCCAAAGGTGTATTTCAAAGTGAATGACATCAGCAGGCTTGCCAAAGTAAGGCATTTGAATTGTAATGAATGTGACTAGCATAAAAAGTATTGTTCCCTACACAGACAGAGACACACACACATGGTTGACATGTCTGGGATTAGAACTCCTACCTAACTAGTTAATCACACTACAGCATTACACAATTATAGGACACTCCACAGAGATTACTGGGCTATTCCCTTCCCAAAGGTGTATTTCAAAGTGAATGACATCAGCAGGCTTGCCAAAGTAGGGCATTTCAGTTGTAGTGAGTGTGATTAGCCTAGAAAGCATTGCTTCCTACACAGACAGAGACACACATGGTTGCTCTGTCTGGGATTAAAACTCCTAATTAAGTAGTTTATCACACTACAGCATTACACAGTTATAGAATGTGCCACAGAGATTATTGGGCTATTACTTTCCCAAAGGTGTATTTCAAAGTGAATGATATCAGCAGGCTTGCCCAAGTAGGGCATTTGAATTGTAGTGAGTGTGACTAGCCTAAAAAGCATTGCTCCCTACACAGACAGGGGCACACACACACACACACACACACACACACACACACACACACACACACACACACACTCACAGTTGCCATGTCAGGGATTAGAACTCCTACCTAACTAGTTTACCACTCTATAGCATTATGCAGTTATAGGACACACCACAAAGATCACTGGGCTGCTCCTTTTTCAAAGGTGTATTTCAAAGAGAATTACATCAGCAGGCTTGCCAAAGCAGGGAATTTGAATTATAGTGAGTGTGACTAGCATAAAAAGCATTGTTCCCTACACAGACAGAGACTCACACACACAGTTGCCATGTCTGGGATTACAACTCCTACCTAACTAGTTTATCACGCTACAGCATTATAAAGTTATAGAATGTGCCACAGAGATTACGGGGCTATTCCTTTCCCAAAAGTGTATTTCAAAGTGAATGACATCAGCAGGCTTGCCAAAGTAGGGCATTTGAATTGTAGTGAGTGTGACTAGCCTAAAAAGCATTATTTCCTACACAGACAGAGACACACACACACACACACACACACACACACACACACACACATGCACACAGTTGCCATATCTGGGATTAGAACTCCTACCTAACTAGTTCACCACACTAAAGCATTATACCATTATAGGACATGCCACAGAGATTACAGGGATATTTTTTTGCCAAAGTTGTATTTCAAAGTGAATGATATAAGCAAGCTTGCCAAAGTAGGGCATTTGAACTGTAGTGAGTATGACTAGCCTAAGAAGCATTGCTCCCTACACAGATAGAGACACACACAGTTGCCATGTCTGGGATTAGAACTCCTACCTAGTTAGTTTATCACACTATAGCATTACACAGTTATAGGATGCACCACATGGATTACTGGGCTATTCCTTTCCCAAAGGTGTATTTCAAAGTGACAAACATCAGCAGGCTTGCCATAGTAAGGCTATAGGGAGGGCAATGTGCGTGCATTGGCCATAACCCATTAATCTAGAGGTAGACACACCACACTCAGGCACACACACGTTTATATTCTGCAGGTACGTGTATACAACTGCTAGATGACTACTGCCTTGTACAGTCATGTTTCACAGCTAGCACTAGCACCACAGAGTCTTTAATGCTGAGGGATACCAGTGGCTAATTTCTACAGTGAGTGTCATTTACACATCATATGATTGTAGCCATTTGGCTGTGTGCTGAGTGGGACAGGCCTAATGATGGATGGCTCTTTGTCACTGTCACTCTCTTTCACACATCTATGTATGTGTACTTTTGGCATATTATAGTGTGATGTCCTTGGATATATGTGTGCATTCCTATCCAATGTGTGTGCAAAGCATGACTGGTGCATACTGAGGAGTGTATGCACTAACATCTGCAACTGTCAGATATGTATGGTCCACTGTTGTTGGCAGACATGGGCTTAATTTGTTTAAGTGTGTGAGCATACCCAGTATGACCTTTCAGTATGTTATCTGGCATTGCCTTCATTTTTCTGTATGACCTTTCAGTATGTTATCTGGCATTGCCTTCATTTTTCTAAGTGTGTGAGCATGCCCAGTATGCCCTTCTGTATTGAATGTGTGGATCCATCCCAGGTAGATTGTAATCCAGTGCAGATCTTTGTGTTCTACACCTGCAGCTAGCAAACTGTTTCTACAGGATATCTGTACATCAGTTGGCAATATGGGGTCAAACTGTGCAAGGTATAGTGTGTACTGTAGGTGATTGTGTCTGTACTGCTTCTGCTACATGGTACTGGTGTTAGCAGAGATATTCAGACATGTGTACTGTTATAGACTGTGATGTTTTATGTCCGCAAGTACTGTCAGGTAGACATTTTTGCTCACAGTGATGTCTTGGGGAACACAAGGTGAATGCAGCTGTGTCCAGTATTGTGGTCAAACATCTACATATTCCTGGAAAGTTATGCCATTTGGGATGGGGGAGCTGCAGACACTTGCTGCTGGGTCTGTGTATCCAGTTCAGCACCTTGGTACAGTGATGGCAGAGGATCCCATACATGCACATCCATCGACATGGCGGTATGGCCTTAACTTGCTGTGGCAATACCTCACAGCTGTACAGATTCACACAGGTTACCCAGAGGCAGGGGTCATAAGTCAGGACATTACCCTTATTGTGGTGTATGGGCAGGTTTGTAGCAACCCATTTTTGTGTTTGTAGCCAGGGATAGTATGTGCACATGGCTGTGTTTCGGACTTTGCACATTCCATGCTGCCCATGCTCCCCCCCTCTGTTATTCTATCCTCTTCCATACATTATGTAAACATTCTCTGATACTTTCCCTATAGTTATCACCTTATCACAGCTGTGTTTTGGTGCTGGTCCACAGTTCATGCAGTGGGACATGGTGGACAGGTTACTGTGGTTTGTCCACATGGTCTTGCATATGGGTTATGTGGAGTGTGTTATGTTGTTATTTTGGTGTCTATGACATAACATACATTGCCAGTGCGGGTGAGATGCAGGCCTTTGGCAGAGACCTATAGGCCATTTGGTAATGATGCAGGCCAGCTGTAGCAGGCCGTTGCATTCTGTCACTCCTACAGTCCCAGACTGCCATTCAGTATATTCCCCTTGGGTGACAGGGTAGGTGTGCTAGGTGTTCATGCCAATACTTTCTATCAGTGTTGATCAGGTGGTGTGGATGCTGGCAGGGTGCTGGTTACAGCTAGGGGCACACCTGCATGGGACACTTGCACTGAATGCTGTATTCTTTTGCTATTGCCATACACAGGTGGGGGTCATATCGTACCCATTCCCAACAGCAGGGATAAGACCAGAGAGGTACCTGTGAGTGGTGTTTGGGTGAGCTGGGTGCATGTGTGCTATGGACACTACTTGCATCTGACTCACAGATATGCATGGGGCATTCCAGTTATGCTGGCTTGTGCAGGGACATCAGCTGTTTCTCAATACATCAGTCCTATCACCTTTGTGATCTCCAAGTGTTCAGCCAGACAACATTGGTATTCCATACTACAAGCTCAGATAATGTGATGCATACCTGTATATACAATTCCAAGTGTGTGTCCATTTCACAGTTACCCATTATACACTGTATGTCTAGGGTACTTTTCCCTGTGTACTGAATGTATATCTAGCCCAACAGTCATGTCATGTCCATCTTTCAGATGGTGACACATATTATCGTCATACAATTATAATGGCTTACTGCTAGAATGTGTTATACTGGGGAGCATTGTCTTTGGCACTACAGTTGTGAGGACTTCCCTGTCATCGTCTGTAGTGGGCAATGGCCACCAGGTCAAACCTCAACAAACATACATACTGACCACTCTCACACAATATGAAACACACACCAACCTAACACACGCATACCTGCATATTGTACAAATGCTACAATCCATCCTGCTACCTTGGCCACCTCAGATCATCTGTGCTCCACTGGTATTATACCTATACATACATGTTACTAAATGTGTACATCAGATTGGAGGGAGGCACACCTGACTGTTACTACATTTCTACATAGGATTGGGGGGGGCACACCTGACTGTTACAATGTGTCTAAATTGGATTGGGGGCACACCAGACTGTTACTACATTTCTAAATAGGATTTGGGGGGCACACCTGACTGTTTCTACATTTCTACATAGGATTGTGGGGGGCACACCTGCCTGTTACTACATTTCTACTTAGGATTGGGGGGGCACACCTGACTGTTACAATGTGTCTACATCAGATTGGTGGGGGCACACCAGACTGTTACTACATTCTAAATAGGATCGGGGCACACCTGACTGTTTCAACATTTCTACTTAGGATTGGGGGGCACACCTGACTGTTTCTACATTTCTACATAGGATTGGGGGGCACACCTGACTGTTACTACATTTCTACCTAGGATTGGGGGGACACACCTGACACTTGTACACATTTGCTATGACTGTACTGGTATATCAGGTACTCCATTTCAATTTGTATTGTAACCTATCATGCTGACTAGAGGCTTATCAGTGTATTACATGTCTTAGGTTTGATTGACCTACATATCAGTTTCTGATGTCTTACCGTTCAGAACTAACATCCCACTGCCTGACCTGATGCAGTCTGTCTGTGTAGGCCTGAGGGGGAAGTTACCCATAGCCATCATTCAGAGACCTTAGCACAGCTTTTGTTTGTGTTTGTCTACACATGCCCTTCTGGCTGAGACTGTTGTTGGGTATGTGAACCTCCTTGACTGGCATGTGTGTGCCATATGGACACACATGTGGCCCAGCACATTTCCTGCAGTGGGTTTTGTCACCATGTGTAGTACTGGCTACTACAGTGATACCAGTATTTGTTACAGCTCACATGCTGCCACTATAGGTGTCAACTATCTGCTGGCATCCCATTCAGCCACCCAATTCCCTTTATGCTCACATCCATAGCAGAGATACAAATAACAACACATACTACTCCATTCAGCAATTGGTAAGAAGAGTGACTTACCTTGTGGGTGTGCCAGTATTGAAGATGGTGCTGGAGGGCTGCCTCTGTCGGGTGCACACAGTACACTCCCTGTACATGGATGATCACAGGTAGTGTAATATTTGGCATCCCTTTTACTTATGTGCGAGTCAGAGAGAGGTGTCATTCCCTGGGTCCCTCCTGTGTCAGTATATGTGCTATGCATTGGCTCTTTGCCAAGGCCAGGGCATACTGGGCATGCCTCTGTCTGCCTACTGGGACAGGCTCAGGTTGCTCCTCCTCTGAGTCACTCTGTGCCTGTGCAGGCCTTGGCAATGGTGGGGGGGGGGGGCTGTGTGGCCCTGCCACATGCTGTTCCTGCTGCAGCTTTTTCAGCAGGATCATATTGTGTAGCATAGCACATACAATGACAATTTGAGTAAATGTAGCTGGGGAGTACTGCCAGGCTCCACCGGATGTGTCCAGGCACCAGAACCGTGACTTGAGCATCCCAAACACACGCACTATTATAATTCTGGTCTGTGCATGTGCCGCGTTATGGACATCTTGTTCGGGTGTGTGTGCATTTCTGATGGGTGTAATCAGCCATGGCACCAGTGCGTAACCAGCCCCACTAGGTGACCGTGAGGGATGTCCCCATTGGCAAATCTCTGGTACAGCTGTGTCAGATGGCAGAAGTGGGAATCGTGATAGCTTCCAGGGCAGCCACACATATTCATTATTATGCCCTGGGCATCACACATGACCTGGCAGTTGATGGAGGAGGCCTTTGTGGTTGATGTAGACCATACCCCACTCACCTGGTGGTGCTTTTATGAGTATGTGCGTGCAGTCTATAGCACCCACTACCTCAGGATATTCTGCTATTTAGTGGAAGAGAAGCATATTACTGACCAATGCCTCACGGGAGTTGGGGAAATATACGTGCTCACCGGCATGTGCTGACATGGCATCCAGGAATTGGTGGAGTACCCTGGATGCTGATGCCTGTGAGATCCCCATGATATCCTCAGCCTCTTCCACATGTTGATGTATGATAGCTATTGCAGCCCCTATCATTTTGTTGTTTTTGTTTGTTAAAATTCCCCCACTTGTATACACCAGTGGTATAGAGTATGTGGGAAAAAAACAGAGGAAAAGGTGTTTGCATAGTTTATAGCAGTGTTCTGGGCTGGGCTGGTCTGCTGCCTGTGTAATTGGCTGATTCTGATACATTTCACCTGCCAGGTATGCTAGTTCTCCCTGATTAACTTCCTACTGCTGTTTTCCCTTCCCATTGCCTTCCTGTTTAAGCCCTGGGGTGCACTGTTGAAACACAGTGCTCAAACATGCACAGAGCTGCTATTTCCTGGTTTACTTTTTTTCTCCTTTACACCAGCCTAGGCAATGTAAAGAGTGCTAGGTAGCCTTAGACACAGCCCCTTGCTTAGCTCTGCTAAGCTAAGGGTAAACCTGAACCACAGGGCTCCAATCCACTTACAGTATGCCTGACACATCCCCCTTTGATATCAGTTAACTCCTAGGCTTGCACCAAGCTATTCCTGCTCTTACACTGTTGGGTGCTGACTAGCATGAGGGGAAATCTGGGATTCAGTATCATTCCCCTTCATTTGCATAGGATTGCCTGCTGATGCATAGTTACAGGTCCCACACTGAGCCTCCCCCCCCAGCAACCACTATTCACTGGCCATGTTGTCTTCTGTCTGCCATTGAGTATAGTGGCAAAATAGTGATTTTGATTTGAATGCTTATTTCAGTTTTTTTTATTTTATTTTTCACCCAATCCCATTTGCATGCCACTGCCCTATGTTTAAACTGCAGAAATCAGCTAAAAAAATAAAAATTATTTATTTTTTTGCAACTGTTTTCCATGCCAATGGCCATATATTTGGCCACTGGCATGCTGTCAACATAATATACACCCTTTATTTGGAGCTGTCATGGCTCCGTTTTGTAGTTTGCAGAAATGTACTTGGTTATTAACCGAGTACATTTCTGCAATTACACTAGTCCTGCACAGCTGGTTGCCAGCTTCCTGGATCTCAAATTCACCTCATTTGCATGGATTTCACCTGCAAATGGGGTAATTTGCATACAGGAGCTGAGTCCGTGCAGGACTATGGTAGGAGCACTCATGCACATCCCAGCAGCTTTTTCCTGGATCGCATGGCAGACATATTGCCTGCTGGAGCTCGTGCAGGGCTTGCTGAATCTGTGGGTTTATGTCAGAATAGCAGTATTATACAAAAGTAATGAAGAAAATAATGCACAAATAAAAATAATAAAAAAAAATCATTACTATTCTTTAATTTTTTTTTACTGCTTTTATCCTTAGTTGACCATCAATTTTGCACTGATCGTCTCTTTAAACTTATAAGCAACCAATCCATTTCTACTGTTTTATCTAAAAGTTTATTCTTCTGAGCAAAGTCAAGTGCTTCATCAGGTGAATTGAATATCTTATGACCTTCAGAAGGAAATATCTTGATTCCTGCAGGGAAAAAAAGTTGTGCCTTGATTTTTGGCTTCTTAAGATTTTTAATTAATGGAAAACTCCACCTTAGAACTCAAAAATACATATCTTTTTCATTGTATCTTTGTTTTTGAGCTATTTTAATGCCTGAAAATTGCTCTAAGTGCTTCCTTTACAATTTTAACATGTTTCTCTTAAAATGGCGGTTGATAGAGCTTCACTTGGTAACGTGATCCTGTTTTCTTGTTTTCATTCCTTCTTCCAAGAATACATTTCAAGTCCTCTTTATATGACTCATGCTAGACATAAGGAAGTGATGCTGTCATGCCATTAAGATTGAATGGCAGGACTGTGAAGCACTGTCATCTAAATACACCTTCTGTAACAGAGCTGCTTCTATGTTTACCTGACTGAACCTCGTTTATGTGTCTGTCAGAGCTTGTTCTATGTTATAAATAGCTGTTAACTATCTGCAGCAAAAGAAAGTAGATAAATATGGGTTTTTCTAGGAGTAGTCTTTTGTAGTCCTAATAGATTTAACAACCCCTCCCACACACTCTCATGCTAAGGTGTGAAAACTCTAACTGCAGTAAATGACCCTTGCTGTACATTAACAAGTGACAAGTAGTAGGACTCTAAACTTAGTCTGTCTGCTACTTCCCAATGCCTTCAGTGGGAGGATTTTTCTCTATCATGAATGGTGTAGACCTAAAATGTACTTTACTAGTTCCTCGATTATTTCTGTCATGTTCACCTTCCTTTTTTCTATTTCATATTTATTTATACTTTTGTAACCAGGAAAGTGAACTGGTCCCAGGACCCTTTTCAAACACAACTCTGGCTAACTTGGTAAAAATGATAAAAATTGTTAAATGCACTTAAAGCAATACAAAGAAAAAATACTGACATAAAACCATTGACCAAGACTGCATGTCCAACCCATAGCCAATGTGTGACAGTGACCAAGTAAATCACTGAGCAACGTTTACTAGAATGTATACATTAATAATGCTTAACTATATTATGTTGTTTATTATAAATAATTCATTGTATGCTCACATGTTGCACACACACACACACACACACACACACACACACACACACACACACACACACACACACACACACACACACACACACACACACACACACATATATATATATATATATATATACACTATACATATACTGTATATATAGTATGTGTGTGTATGTGTTTCTGTATATGTGTGTAAAGTATGTGTACAAAACCATATGAGTGTGTGTGTGCATGTGTGTGTGTGTGTGTGTGTGTGTGTGTGTGTGTGTGCAATTAAACACAGTTAATTACTTCTCATTTCCTTTTCTTAGTGTTTTAATGCAAGAGCACATAGTAAATGTATGTTAAAGTAAGTTCAACAGTATATTATGGTCACACTCTAACAATGTAAGGACTGACTCAAAGTCAGTGGGAATCTCTTACAATGGATCTGCATGTACCATATATGCACTCCCCTCTGGAATGATGTCAGAAAAAAGCATGAAAGACCTATTTCTGAGCAGTATCAGTGCACCTAGTTGATAGGGTTTTCACTTGACTCTCTTTCTGCAGTTCTGACCTGTGGGCGGGGGGGGGGGGGTGGTGCTTGAAAATGGTAAATGCATTGATGTTTTACAAGAAAAAAATATGTTCTGACTTTTCTTTAAATGTCAACAAAATCTTTGATACTACATTTAAGTTATCTTAACATATAAATGTTATAAATAACATTTAAACCTTAGCATTTCAATACTGTGTTGCTGCTTATGTAAATTTGTCAGAAGAGTTGACAAATGCCTTTAAACCCCTGGCTGATCTAATTGCTTTGTTTTGCTATGAAAGGGGAGTGTTACATTCTCCTCCCCTCTGCAATAAAAACAGTGGAAAACAGTTCCACAGCTTTCTGTCTTTTTTATATCAGCTGCTGTATTCCTGACATTAGCAGAATTAATTGCCCATCTAAGATTGACAGCAGTACCTGACAGGGTAAACTACAGATTTAACTGTGTCTGTGATATGTCATGCAGGTGGAGATGAATTCTGCAAAGTATGTGAGAAGTTGAGTTATACTGCGGTGCTGGTGCTGCGGTAGCGTTGTCGCCTCACAGTAAGACACTGTTCGGTTCAATTCTCAGCTAGAGCGTCTTCTGTCTGGAGACATGCGTGAATGGGCATACCTTCGTTGAAGGTTGTGCATCAGAGCTGGCAACTCAGTACGTAAAAATCTACTGCTAATCATTAGCGGACTGGAGGTCCGCTGTGGCGACCCCTAACCGGGGAAAAGCCTAAAGACACAAACATGTGAGAAGTTGAGTTAAATTAAAAAGTAGGTGGGCTTTTGCTTCCTTTGACTCCAATGCAAGGAAATACAAGTTTTAAAAATGACAAGCAGGTTTCTGGCACCTACACAATGATGGAACCATATTGTAGGGAGAAAAGAAACCTAATAATTAAGTTAAACTGTATGAGAGGGTGGGGTTTTCCCTTAATGGAACACAGGCTTTTCTTTTAGAAATGACTTGGGTATAATCATTGTCAAATCTAATATTTTTTCTGTTTATGTTTATTGGAGAGTTAGACCAAGCTGATTGTAATTACAAGACCTTATTGGGTCTATATTATGATACCGAAATGGCTAAACACCAAACACCGTTTCAGCCCCCCACATCCCCAACTATATATATATATATATATATATATATATGTATACCAACTCCAAGATCGCACTACAGTGGGAAAAAGGGCAAATGCATGGTAACAGCTAAGTAGTTTTTTTCCCCTAGGAAAAAAATTGGTGATCTGGCAGTTCACTTAACTTGTAGTTTGCTCTTTGTGTGTCATTGAAATGGCATTTGGAGTTTAGCAGTTTCGCTGTTGTAATATAGACCCACCTTATCTTGTAGGGAGGTAAATTTAACAATAATAGATATTGGTGTGTATGAATTATTAGTATTTGAAAGCTCTCTCTATACCAAATGAACATGATTCAGGTAAGTTTAAAGTTTTTGGTAGCCAGTTATTCAAAAAATGTATCATATTGTTACTGTCTTCTGTTTCTGGCATCCCATATATTCTTATATTGCTTCTCCTGGACCTACTTTTCAGATCCTCTATTTTCTCTAATAGAGATATATTTTCTTTTAGGAGATGTTCCATTTGATTTTCTTTTTCCATCAGCCTTCCATCAATATCAGTAACAGCTTCTTCAATAGGTGAAATTTGATCTGTATGCTTCTTAATAATGTCATTAAGAAGGCCAATCTGTTTTTTACTGTCTTGTTTTGCAATGTCCATTTTAATTTCAGTTGTGTCAGTTTCAACTGAAATATCTTGAATATTGGCAATAAGAGACTGCAGTTCTTTCTTCATCACGCTGTCTTGAGGAGAAGCCTTAGAATGATTCAGAATTGAAGTTAACTGATGACAAACTTCTGACAGGAAAAATAACTAGATAAATCCTAAAAAGCTATTTTTTATCTTAGATTCCAACAAACGGTTGTCTATTGTTTGTAAAAAAAATGTTTGAATAAGTAGTTTCTTAGGTAAAAGTGAATAATTCCTGTCAGAAAAAAATGAAAGGAAGCAGAGCAAAGTCTTTATGCTGCTAACTGCTTGGCATCCTAGCCACACCCCCTTCATCTAATAAATATAATGATGTAGCTTCTAGATTTAGTGTTTTTAAGCAGAAACTTTAATTTGAAAATATGTATACAATCATATTTTAAAAGTTAACCACTGGGATTCAGTAAATGCCATGTAGACTCTGCACAAAGCCTACATGGAGCTTACATGTTTGCACAGCAGTGTGTGTGGAGTGGTAGCGTGCAATGCATATTAATTGCATGCAGTGTGTGTGCAAGCTAGGTTACATAGCTGGCAACAGTTTTGCTGGCCAGAAAACCATGTACGTGAATGCAGATATCAATTCTGTGTAAAGCAGAGCACTTAACAGTCCATGGATTTGCACGGAATGCCACAATGATCACCAGGGCTTCACAGAGAGCTTTCAATCTGTTAGTACAACACATCTGTACAAAGGCAAACATAATGAGGTGACAACTAACCAGAAATAGGAATATATTTGATTTAGATGTCACATACAAAAGTGTTGCAATGAAACCTCTTAGAGCAAGAAATCTGGAGAAAGCCATAAATAATGGGGGGGGGGGGGGGTGGGGGCAAAGGCCCTAAACTAGAGACAGAATTTTAATATTGGTCTTCAAAATTTAGAAAATTAGAGGAATAATATGTTGTACAGTACCAAGAATTTTCTAAAGATCATGAAGTTTGAAACACAAATGTCTGTCATCAGTTTCTGACTTCAATCTACAATGATATGTCAATGATTTGCCAGAAAACCAAAATGTTATGAGGAGAATATCAAAAATGTGAGGCAAAAGTGAACATTCTACACAAATCAGGACAATTGAAAGGTATAAACTCAAATATATGTAATATTGACTCATATCAGTCCTGATATCATCCTAGTGATATGGCAGAAAGCCACAAATTTGAGAAACGTTGAACTTCATAAGGACATTCAAATACAACATTGCACAGCAAAAATTTACAGAAAAAATACATACTCTAACTCATTCTTGCATTACAGTAGCTCGCTTCCGTTACATCAGAAAAAATCTGTAGTAAAAGGACAATTGGTACGGGCAGCAAAAATGATCACTTTGCAGAGTGATTTTATAGCAGAATGTAACAATTTGAGTAATATGTTTATACACAGGGGTTACCCTATTGATTTAGTTCATAACATCATCATTGAGGTCCAAAATAAATGTGAGAAAGGAATATACAAAACTATTTTAAACAAAGGAACATGGATAGTGTCAACAACTCCAGAGAACATCATAGCCCAGGTGCCACCAGCACACATCGAGGACACCAACACCCCACATGAGGACCATATAAGTAGAGCTAGGTCTGACATCAGTGTAACCAATGGACATATTCGTTTTGTTTTGACATACAATTTAAAAACTAAAGAAATTCTGGGCATCTTAAAGAAAAACTGGCATCTGTTTTCAACAGACAGAGAAATAGCACAAAAAGTAGGAGCACTTCCAACAATCACATATAAAAGAGGTAAAAACATACAGAACATCTTAGAAAAACAGCACTGCAGTACATCAAGGACTGTAGGCATGTCAAGATGTGAAATGTGCAACTACTGTAAATACATAGATATAGGAAATAAATTTTCAATAGGAGATAGAAATTATGTACTCAAAAAGATATAATTGCAATTCATGATCAGTAGTTTACACAGCCCAATGCCAAATATGCCCGGCTTTTTATGTGGGCAAAACTGACAGGATTACGCAACAGAATTTATGATCATATATATGCAATTAGTAGACACAAACAAGACAACGCTTCAGCAAAACATTGTATGGAGTATGTTAACCATTCATTTAAGTTCAAAATCATTGAACAAATACCAGATCAGGAAAATCAAGTGCAAACCATGATAAACGGTGGCTCAAAATCCTTACTTTTAGAGAAAATTGAATGATTATGGCAATTAAGATTAGATGCATGTAGGCCACCACGGTTAAACAAACTATATTTGTTAACTTGTATATTGAAATTAAGAAATTGGTTATGTTAAAAGTGGAAGTAAGTACAAGCACCACATAGTAAAAAATTCCGATCTCCTACATCTACATCAAGCCCCATTTGTGGCAGCATGGACATAGTGTTGCACCTAGATGCATATATTATGAAAACATTATAAAAACATCTTATTTAAATACATTAGAAAGGATTATTTATACTGTATGCTATAAGTACACACAGATAGTGTTTGTCCATAAATAAAGTACTAAGTGTTCCTAGATGCATACATTATATAAACACCTTACAGAAATATATTAGAAAGGGTTATTTATATTGTATGCTATAAGCACATACAGATAGTGTTTGTCCATAAACAAAATATTAAGTGTGGTCATAACACCGACACACTTTTTGTACAACAATATATAGAAATTTATAAAGTATAGGTTGTCGTTGTTACCAATGAATAGCTATTGAACTGAATGAACAAGAAGTTAAACAGGTGTTCACACAATTCAACAAAGTTTTTAATATATAAAAGTTTTCAAACATTATTTAAATTTTTTGAATAGTATTCAAAAGCTATGTAATAACTTTTAATGTTTAATGTTTGTACAATAGTATTAGGTTGTTGATTGATACACACAACATCTACACTATCAACATAAAAGAAATTGTTCCTGATTTAACAAAGAGTTAATTTCAAATGGAACCTTAACCATGTGACCTCAACACTATATATATAAAGTATTGCATTCATGGTATATTTGTATCTGAAGAAGTCTGCTTACTGGCGCAGATGAAAAGCACTTAATACAACACCAGTTTTATTGTTTTAGTGATTTTTGTGGACAAAGTGGTTCGCTGTAGTGTCATGTTTCTTGTTGTATATTCAACATTAAATTTCATTTGGGTCAATGTTGCTGTTGCTCCTGTGGCATCTTTTTGGATTTATTTTATAATGAATAATACAGAGGACATCTATCAGGGATCTGACATACAACAGGTGGAGGGTGCACATTGTGAAGATGTGCAAACTGATATGCCTGAATATCTGTGCACTCTCAGCAGAGGTCTTCATCACGGTGAGCATAGATAAAGATCTCATGGAAAACATTACAAGAACCAGCCACAATCATGGACAATATCAGAATAATACCACCAGTAATCCCATGCCTTTGAAATAACATATGTGATTTACAGTAATAAGAGATGAGTCTGCGCAAACACACTTTTGAGAACAACTATTGTGATACATCCACACTCTATGAGGTTAACCACGCACACTGTCCTGGCAATATAACATCTGCTCAAGATGTTAGGAGAGACACTGCTATACTGTATACGACAGTATGGGCAATACAGGCTAGCTGCCCTGTGTGCATAGCATATATATGTACATTATATATATATATATATTTATATATATATATATATATATATATATATATATATATATATATATATATATATTATAGGTCTACTTCGCTACTTCACTTACCCAAAAAAACACATCACAGACATTCACTTCACTGAGACGAATATACTGGCAAACCAGAAGACCGACATCCGGAACACCAACATTCCGACCCGAGGTAAGTAACCACCTGACCATCCTGTTGAACTTTGCCCCTTACCCCCATGTTAGTGCGATCTCAGAGTTGGTATATTTAGTTGAGGGGGGTGTGGGTGGTGAAACCCCCCACATGGGTGGGTTTAGTTCTGTTTTATTTGTTTTTTTTTTGGGATGGCCAAGAGGTTGCTAACCTTAGCTCGGAATGTCTGTGTTCCAGATGTCCGTCTTCTGCTTTGTTGGTGTATTGGTCTCGGTGAAGTGAATGTTTGCAATGTGGTTTTTCGGGTAAGTGAAGTAGATCCATATATATATATATATATATATATATATATATATATATATATATATATATATATATATAGAGCACAATCCACACTGTCATGAACGATATATATGCCATTAATGCTGTCAAACACCTATGTATGTAGTGTGTGCATAAGCAGAACAGGTAGCACAATACATCTGGTGAAACAATTGATTGGTGGTCTGCGACATCAGACAGTCATGTATAGTCTATGGAAAGAATACCTAGGTACTACCGATAAGCTGTGTGGCAGTTCACTATGACAAAGGTTGTATACTTCCATTACACATCACATCACTGGAAGATGTGTCAGGAGGTACATGAGGAAAGACACATTGTACACAATTATTGGTATGATGAAGGCTGGGAACCATGAAGGTATTATGGCCTCAGATCTATATGTTCTTCACAAACCCAGTACTTGTGTTACATTCAAGGGAGTAGTCAGCATTGTGACCATATGCTAGTGCATGGGTCACATACCTATTGGTCTGATTATAGGGTGTGATGTCCACATTATACATGGATGGTGTGTTTGTTTTCTGAATTAACAAATCCTCCCAGGTGTCTTATCAATGTAGGTGTTGTCATGCCTGTGGCAGCTCTGTTTGTTATGTGCTGCTGCTGTCTGTATTATAATAATATCACAGATGGAGTTAATGATTGCCCACATTCTGTAGTCTTTCAGGCAGCTGTGTGGACACAGCATTTGTATGTCATCTGTGATGTCCATCACTTAACTAATGGACAGAAAAGGACCTAGCAGACAGCCCTGATGTACAGACCTGAGATATAGGTCATGTCACACATTTTGACATAGTGAAATGTCATGTATATGAAACACTGGTCTACCTATTTCATGGTATAGATGTTTATGGCCACATATGACAGTGTTGAGTGAATACCACAGTGTGTATTTGTGACAAATGCCTTGGCCTGGTCAAGTTCCACAAGATGATACTGTTGTCATCATGCATGCCCTTGATGACCTCTTTGAGGACAGCTATGAGATGTAACAGACATGATGCGGCATTAACAACTCACACAGGTCTGTTGCACACACCCATAATATGACTAGTGTACATGTAGAAGAGGTCCATGATCACATGTCGGTCCACCTCACAGTCAAGGAGAGTCAGGATGCCTCTATACATGCATGCATTAGGTGTTGTCCCCTCTACTCGAATGCATATTGATGTACACCCTTGTATGGGAATGTAGCTCATGTGGAGGGTATGCTGAAGTGTGTATTCAGCCATATGAGGAAGGTGTATGTGCTGAGTCATGCCATAGGCAATCTGTAATGTTGTCATAGGCCATGGCTTCCATGTGATAGGCCTGGATGAAGGTAAGATGGTGTATACTGCCTATCATGATCTACCCTAGGGTTTTGACACCATCCCCCACACAGGTATCATTTGGAAACCCTCCCATCTGGGGATTAACCCTTATGCAAGTAGATGGGTAACCAACTGGCTCACCGACAGAACACATACTGTGAAAGTTGGTGAATCAACCTGTACCAGTAGAGCTGTCACCACTGGCAAACCCCAAGGATCTGTGCTTGGCCCTTCACTGTTAGGATTTCATTTCTTGACAGTTCAGGCTAAAGTATGTGGCCTTTGCTTTACCAGGTTTGCTGATTCTTGCATATTGGGTGCAATCATTGATTCCATCAATGATGATAAGATAGTACAGGAGGAGCTAACACAGAAAAATGAATGTGGACAAAGGCATACAAACTACAACTAAATGCACAAATGTGTCTTTTTTTCTCGAAATTGTCCATCTGAAAAGTATAATTCCATGTTAATCACAGCATTGACAACAGTCCTGCTATGCTAACACCCAGTGATGCCAGGACTGGGAACACATGCAGATAACAATCAGAACTTTGATGACCAATTGTCCACACTGGTATTGAAAGCCTATGATATGTACATCATACACCACACTATCATATGCAGATCTTAGGATTGTATGACTGTACTATAGTTAAACCTCATCAGAACAGTAATAGAGTATAATGTCTCTTTTGCATGTACCTCACCAGACACATGCAGCAGCTAGAGAGACTACAGGGCTTTTTCAGCAAGATAGCACAAATGTACAAACCATGCTACATTGTATGTGGATAGAGTTAAAGTCATATCACTGTAATCTGTCTGTTATAGGATGAGGTGACCTCTGCCTGGCCTACAGGACAGTGTCTGACACTGCCCTGGTGGGAGTACTGCATATCCAAAAATCTAATATACTTGATGACATCAGCAGTGTCTGCTAAGGAGAAAGTAGTAATACCAGTGTCCCACATGCTGGTGTAAAAGGCTCTCTGTAATGTCAGGCAAGAGCTCACACACACACACACACACACACACACACACACACACACACACACACACACACACACACACACACACACACACATTGACTGCAGTGAGAATAGAAACCCTACCTATCTAAATACATAGACTATAGACCTCTATATTTAAGGCAAGAGCTACAGCTGAAGTCTGACTTGGATTGTCTCAGACAACACTTTATAGCTGATGACATCAGCAGTGTCTGTTGAGGGGACTATAACTATAACAGTGTCCCACATGGTGGTGTAAAATACTCTCTGTAATGTCACGCAAGAGCTCATACACATGCACAAACACACAGTTGACTGGAGTGATAACAGAACCCCTTCCTATCTAACGTACACAGACTGCAGAGTACAGCACTTTACACAAGTACCATGGTACAAGTCTGACTTTTGCAAGACTACAGGTGAACTTATAGTAAATGACATCAGCAGACCATGTGGGGTAAAAGATGTTGGGTGGGATGCACAAAATAGATGTGTAGACATCTGAGAGAATCAAAATACTGTCAATCTTTGGCACTGGAGTGGTAGCTGTGGAATACACACTTCTGCTCTTTTGTCTAGACACACACACACACCCTGTTGACTGCAATGAGAATAGAACCCATACCTATCTAAATACACAGACTACATACCTCTGTATTTAAGGGAAGCACTACAGCTGAAGCCTGAATTGGAGTGTCTCAGACAGCACTTTATAGCTGATGACACCAGCAGTGTCTGTTGAGGAGAATATAACAGTGTCCCACATGGTGTAAAATACTATCTGTAATGTCATACAAGACACACGTCTACTGCAGGCGCACACACACACACACACACACACACACACACACACACACACACACACACACACACACACACACACACACATATGCACACAGTTGACTGGAGTGATAGAACCTCTTCCTATCTAAAGTACACAGACTACAGAGCACAGTACTTTATGCAAGTACCATGGTACAAGTCTGACTTTTGCAAGACTGCAAGTGAACTTATATTATATGACATCAGCAGGCCATGTGGGGGGGCAAGATATTGGGTGGGCTGCACAAAATGAATGTGTTGGCATTTGAAAGAATCAAAATACTGTCAGTCCTCAGTATTGGAGCAGTAACTGTGGGATACACACTTCTGCTTTTTTGTCTAGACACACACACACACACACACACACACACACACACACACACACACACACACACACACACACACACACACACACACACAAACAAACACACATGCCCTGTTGACTGCAGTGAGAACAGAATCCCTTTTTATCTAAGTACTCAGACTACAGCCCTCTGTACTTTACACAAGTGCCACAACATAAGTCTGACTTTCATAAAGTACAGGTGAACTTATATTAGATGACATCAGCAGGCCATGTGAGGGACAACATGTTGGGAGGCCTGCATAAGCTCATAGCTTCATAGCTTCATAGGAGGCCAATATCCTAATGGTCCTACAGTGTTTAGAAGCCTAACTGTGTAAAAACACAGGCATTCTTATTGAGCTTTGTTAGATGGCCGTTGTTAGCAGAGAGATTTTGTGAGCTGCATCAACTGGGCCTGTCCATGAGGGACATAGGTGCCACCCTAGAGGTGACTTTACAATCACTTTACCAGTTAGTCAGGGTTGTACTTGAACAGTGTTATTGAGGAGCACTGTTTCAAATGCAGTGGAAGCATTTTACAGAGGAATGTGAGTTGTTAGGGATATATCTGTCTCCCTAGCATGTTCTGTTCATGTCACAGGCTAGGTTGAGAAACCTGCATCAAGTTATTCTTTCTCATTTGATTTGCTGATGTCCAGCATTTTCAGTAGGGTAGGGTCTGAGACTGCTCTGTAGGGTAGGTATAGGTCACCTTTCAGCAGACTGCATGATACTGAATACAGTGGCAGATCTTTCACTGTTTCCATGTATGTCATCTTTGGAGGCCCTGGAGTGTCCCAGACACAACCCTGTGTTTTCTCCAATTACTGCAGGTGTCTGGTGAGGCACAGACAGAAGAGAACATTGTACTCAATTAATGGTCTGATAAGGGAAGAGTACAACAGAGGTATGGCAACCCTGGTCTTGTATCTGATCTCTATATGTATGATGTGAAGAATGCAGAATGTGTGTGTCGCCAGTATGGACACATAGTGATGAAAGTGTAGATTGCTAGCAACATGTGTTTCCCAAGTCTTACAACACTGTGTTTGAGCTTAGAGGGGTGATATGTATATCATAATTAGCAGGTATACTTCATTGCCAAAGGGGACAATGAGGCATTATATGCTTTACGGTTCAGTCCATGAGTTTGACACCAATCATATGTGTGTGGCAGCCCCTTCCATAATATGTTACCTTCACTGGGAGACTCTATATTAATGTGTCTACTAACCAGTCATCTGCAAGCCTGGTAAACCACAGGACATCTACCATTGCCTGTGCTTCAGGGATGCAGTTTGTAAACAGTTGAGGGCCCAGAACAGATCCTTGTGGTATCCTAATGGTAAGTGGCTAGTGGTGTAAGTATAGTCCCCAGCTTTGATAGTGTGTGTTCTGTCAGTGAAACAGTTTCCTATACATCAACTATTGTATGACTTAATACCATTTGGGAGATCTTCACTATGAGACATGAATGGGGGATAGCATCAAAGGCCTTAGATAACTCAACATAGGTGGTATGTCCTGTTATCATTCATCCAGGACTTTGGGGTCAGTATCCAAGAAGTCCACAAGGTTCAATAATCAACACCTACCCCTGAAAAAACAAAATGCATCTAGTCAAGTCTGTTGGTCACCTATGTCACTGTGGGTATGGTCCATACTGATTCCTTCCCTAACCTTGCAGATAAGGCTTTTTAAACATATGGGTCAATAGTTGTAGTTCTGTATGTTACCAGACTGATGTGCATTGCATAGCACAAAACATCTGATATTACATTTTGTACTGTGGTTGATATATGTGTGGAAAAAGTACTGAGACACCAGGGTTGCAGTGCTTGGGGGGGGGGGGTGGCAACACATGGATATATTGTAAATATGTGACATATTGTTAGACTGAGCCCTCAGTTTGTAATGTTTCTACATGTAATTTCATGTCATACACAGGGAATGGATGGTAAGCAGTAATTCAGCATAATACGTACGTTTCCATAGCATGGTAGGCAGCAGGTTTGTGCAACAGTCATCAAAGTGCATATGCATGCCAGATGCACATGTTTGCAAATAGCTAAGCAGTGTGCAAATGCAAGCTGCATTGCTAAAGTCTGACAGTTAGTATTGAGTCTAAGAAATACACCTGACTCTGTGGCAGCATGGCAGCATGTGGGAATGCATTGACACCTTCACTTTTGTGGCCAGATTGTACTGGTTTTGAATACAGATGTATATAATGCTTTTAAATACATTTAAATACATTTCTGCCCTTCTATGTTGATGTGCATTGTTGCGTGATGTCCACCTTCACCCACAAAGGATTAAAAAGGTGAAATGAGGTAGATAGAACAGTGGTGAAATGGGGAGCAAGCAGGGGGAAGAACAAAGGGAAAGCATGGTAGGAATATTTAGGAGGAAGAGAGGAATGAACCATAGCTATCCATTTCTTTAATATTGTAAAGTGAACATATGTGGAAAATATTAACTGGATTTGGGCTGTCACCTCCAGACAGTGACCACAACAAAATCATATTATATAGCCAGTTGGGCTGAAACAAGTGTGTTAAGAAGAAACATGTGCAAAATGGAGAGCTTTGTTTGTGTCGATTTTTTTCATTTTCTTGTGGGACAAGTGTCCTTTTTTTTCAGGGAGAAGAATGTTGGGGAACAGACATATGTATGTCTTAATTAGGTAAGTAGGGTCAGTGAGGAAGTGATTGCAGACAGACAGGACAAATGAGACAAGAGACAGGGACAGTAATGGACACAAAAGTTTGGGGGACACCATGATTGGGGTGAGGGTGGGGACATCTTGAGCCCATAGTCGTCAAGAAGAGTGACAGTGAGAATTCAGTCCTCACCCACTGGACTGTCTTGACTGTCACCTCACTCCCACCACTTGCTGGAGTGCTTGATTTCTCCTTCTCCTCCTCCTAGTACTATGCAAAAGGAGGGAGAGCAGC
Source organism: Protopterus annectens (assembly GCF_019279795.1). Taxonomy (NCBI): domain Eukaryota; kingdom Metazoa; phylum Chordata; order Ceratodontiformes; family Protopteridae; genus Protopterus; species Protopterus annectens. Next base: position 433,364,458 of record NC_056731.1, on the reverse strand, counting down.
CTCTCCAGGTGACATAGGTGTGCACTAATAGTGTGGTGCACAACCATGCACACCATCGCGGGCAACTCGGTGTGGGTGATCACCATACCCACCACTGTTCTCAGAGGGTACCACTGGACCAGTCTCTGAGGCAGGAGTACCTGAGGGTGCAAATACTGCAGGGGCTGCAGAGGTAGTGCTGCCAGCTTGGCTCTCAGACATGCTGGGCATCAGTGCTGGAGCTGGTGGAGGGGGCAAGCAGATCCTGTGAGGCAGGCCTACCATGCTGTCCTGTGGAGCATTTAGTGATGTGGATGACATGGACACATTTCAATGACACATGATAAAATTAAAAAAAGAAAACAAAAAGATAACATAAAATTAAATTAAATAATTTTTTACAATAAAATAACATAAAACTATAATAAAAAAGTATTCATAAAATAAAATAAAACAAAAAAATGACACACAATATCTTTATGAATAATATGAAATAAAATAAAAATAAAATAAAAAAGAGAGATAAAGGTTGGGGTGAGGGAAAATAAGAGATACGATTAGTACCTCCATATGTTACACAGTGTGTTAATACAATTATTTGACTCTATTATCTTAACTTTTACATTTAAGACTACCACCTCCTAACGGATGCAAACTGTATTACAGATTGTAGCAAGTAATCCTTGACATGTGCCTATATTGCACATATGCATGTTCCAATTATACAGATTACAGTTCACAGAATGGCATTTTTCCACTGGTATAGAGGTTTTCCTTTAGTTTAAATATTATTGAAGAATTAACAGTATTGTATAGTTGGGAATTGTGGTATTTGAACATACAACCTCTGACTAAAATCTAATATTGTACTCTTGTTTGATGCTATAGACTAATGCATGCATACTTGCTTTTACAGTTGAGATATGCATCCTCAATTTGATACAACTCTATAAACCACCAAAAAAGCTATCTTTAACTTTTAATGCTACAATAACACTACTCTTCTGTTGCATACATACTGCATGCTTCCCTCATCCTCGCCAATCTAGCCCCATGGGTTCAGATATTGCACTCAGAGTCACTGCCAGCTGTGGAAAAAACAGAACAGAACAGAAGACTATTATGAATACCAATCTTGTCTATATTCAGCTTGCTAAGTCTTCTTACAAGTATTGTCTGCAGATTATACTTACACAGATGTCGGATGTCCTCACTCATAAATTCCTCAGTGCAACGGTTGAGTTTATCCCTCATCCTCCTCCATAGGTTATTATAATGATGCCTACATTGCTTTCCAGTGTTTGGGTTACTGGCAGCACTGGGTACAGCCCTGGCTAAACTATCCCAATCCTCAGAATTATACTGGAAGCCATAATAGTCCCCCTGCATAAGCCTGTTGCTGTGGTTCTTAACTAAGAGTGCGATGAAAATCTTGGACTCTGTGCCCTAAACCTTGGATCTTCCCCACAAACACCTGCCATATCTGCCACAGATCTAGAGCAATGGAGACTGATCCTTTCCCACCAATTCCAGTTATCATGCTTACTGGAGTGCACACACTGTTTGAAACTGTTGAGCTTGGCTTACCATTGTGAATATGAGTTGCTCGGCAGTGCACACCCTCGAGCAATGTGCTTGCAAGATGGTAAGCAGAGAGCAGCACTAAGGCATTACTTTAATGCAAAAAAATTCCAAGGTTATGGGATGCATAGGCAGTTGTGTATGTGTGTACGGCACCCTGAGCAATGCGCTTGCAAGATGGTAAGTGGAGAGCAGCACTGAGGCATTACTTCAATGCAAGTAAAATTCCAAGATTATTGGATATACAGGCAGTTGTGTATGTATGTTAGGCAAAGGTGAAGACCATGTCAGTCCAGACAGTAGAATTATACTTGCAGGAATATAGTACACAGTATACCCACACTCATACATCTGATAATAAATGTGATAATACATAGATAAATAAATAAAAAAACTGACACAATACTACTCTCTCAGCCCTCATACATATAATTAATATCAGCTCCACTATCTCAATTGTTAAAAGTGAAAGTGACTGTAATGGGAAGTGGAACAAGAGCAAAAGCAAAAGTGTATGGACTATCCTGTATTCAAACCCAGGACCATGTGTATGGCAGTCCTATACTTATATCTGTTGCCACAATACGGTTGAAATAAAACTTATCTATCTTTCAGTTCATTGATATAGACTGCAATGTCACAACGATGAAAAAAGGTGACACACCCTATACTAGAATCCAGGACCATCCGTACTCCAGCCCTACACTTACACCTGCAGCCACAGAACTAGATATTTTACTAATCATTCTTAAGGTCTTGCTGTTAACAGCAGTGCAATGTTGCTTAGTGGGTTTGCACAATGTCTAATAGCATTAATTGACTCTATCCGGTTTCTATTTTTGGCTGCCTGGGTCCTGTTTGCTTCATGGGTGGCTCCAGTTGTCCAGGTTGTGCACTGCAGTGCTTTGTGCAAAGGAGATAAGCACAGCCAAAATTACCATTCATTTCCCCCATTCCTGTGATTGCACTAAGCACCGCATCATGCAAACAGTGCCCCCCCCAAATTAAAAGACAGAAAAGGAGAAAAAGAAAAAAGGGGTGAATAGTTTAAATGAGGAAAATCAATGCATGACATACACACAAGAAAAATATGGCTCACATCAGATATGTCTACATAAATCTGGATTTGAACTCTCACCCTAATGCACCTTCAGAACACAGAATGGGTGCCTTATCCATCTTTCCACACAAACACCTTTGCAGCAAAGAACTGAACTCAGTCTGCACACAACCAGCTGCAACAGCATCTACAGTGATATCAAAGTATACAAGTGTTATTTGTACATTTATTATTTTGGATGTAGTGCACCTAGTGATCACACAACCTGTCAAGATCATTGCTTACAAATATACAGATCTGTCTTACATTTCTGTGTTTGTTTGCCATTCTTCATTTATCTGACCAGTAATATGAGACCTGTAGTGTGTAAGCCATTATATATCATTGGCCTTAAAATATGTGAGGATATTAAGTGGAAATAATATCATATGCAGGTGCCAACAAATGAAGGGCATGTTGGATGTTAAGGAACACAGCCTGTGAATTGTGTGCTGCTTACTAACATTTCCAGCCTTACGTCTAACACTTCACAGATCTAACCTGACACACCCTGTAAGACAGGGTGCAGTGCTGTTGTGTTTTCCTTCTGCAAACTACTAATTATACACAGTTGCAAACCATTAAAACCAAATACCGAAGGAGTGCCTGCACTATTTTCACATCTCCTACATGGATCCAAGTATTTGGGATTCAGCAGTTCTAATGAGTTCACACCTCAGTGCATACTCACTGTGCTAACAGCCCTGAATCTACACCATACAAAAAGGCAACCATGTAGCTAGGCAAACTGATAGTGAAGAGACTTGTTTATGTTGTTAAGACTGAACATAACTCTATTTCTTCAGGATATATCTGTACAGAGAGGTACTGCACATCAGAAGGTATGCTTCCATTTTGTCACCTACATACTGCATTTGCTGGAAAGTATTTAAGAAAAATCTGAAGCAAAGGCTTTTAAACTTTTATCTGTATGCATTACTTAGAAGTGTACTGATGGCATGGGCATGTTTGTCAAGCCATTTCAGAGGTATACATAATTGCCAAGACATGAAAATGGAATGCTGTGTGATAACTATGTACAAATGTTTCAGGGACAGTTCCTTTGGTAGCACTTTTAACATTTCAAAGATTTTTTTTAACAAAATCTGTTATCTTCCTGTTCTTTTTTTTTGGGGGGGGGGGGGCAAAGGTGAGTTACTGTTATGGCACAAACAAGGATGAATTGTGCTTTTGGTGGGCGCAAAGGTGAGTTACTGTTATGGTACAAACAAGGATGTGTGTCTGTTGTTACTCTCCTTTGTTACTCTCCTTGTTTTGCATCCTGCCTGTTGTTCATATTTCACATCTGTAGACTGTTGTATGTTTCTCCAGGAGGGGTAATAGTGGCTATGTTTTTGTTTTATCTGGAAACAATTATTTTGTTGTTGTGTGATACTTATGTGTATTATCATTCTGTTGTCTTTTTGGACACCTAGGAGTATACCACCCAGGCGTTTCAGTCCTTGGACACCACCCTTCAATGATGCTATCAAACAGTTGATAGTGTATGTCTTTAGGCAACATAGTGCTTTTCTGCTGGAAAGGGGATGGGGAGATATGGCACATAGGATGCAAATTTGGCAACAGATAGTTGATGATCTGAATGTTGTGGGTGGCCATGGCAGGACATATGAGCAGGTGCACCATATGGCCACTGACATGATCACATCTATATGGAGGAGATCAGCTGCAGTGGGCCATGACCAGATGGCTACTGGGGAGAGCCTGCTGGGGAACCATCATTATCACCTAATAAAGAATTCCTGGCCAATATCAGGGATCCAGACAGCTCCCAGGAGAGTGCAGTACAGCATGCACTAGATGTCAGAGTAACAGTTTCAGAGACAGCATGTCCCATGAGGAACTTCCAGGTAGGCTTTGGTATCTCAACAGTTAAACAATTGAAATCAATAAGTTACTTCTGTGTCACATGTCTTTTCTGGGTGGGGGTTGAAGATTGTTACAGTTATTAGCTTAGGTTGGAGTTGTCAGCCATGTTCTGTTGAAAGTATAGTTAATGGACATATAAGGGGGTAAAATTATTACCCCTTGTGATATTGTTAATTGTGATGATGCTGCCCTTATTTCTTGCTTAACGTCTTCCAAGACCATCTGGATTGCAGAAGAGTATCTCATCTGCAGATGGTAAGCCAAACATTTTTAAGTCAGTACTGCTGAGCAATTTAAAGAAATATTTTAGTGTGTGCTGTTCATCTCAGGCCTATTGTGTGTATTGCTGTACTGTCTGTAATAGTGGCAACACTGTTACTTTGTTAGCATATATTGGACTGTAGTAGTGTGGGTATTATTTTTTTCCTGTGTTTGGTGCTTTTTATCACTGGTGATCATGACAGTGGGATGTGGTCCCTCTGCCACCTGATATCAGTGTATTAGCAGACTCTGATGATGATGGTGGCCAAAGTGAGGCACAGTCGGCTGGTGCAGAGTTGAATCTGACACTGAGGTTGACATACAACCATCTCCTGCAATTCCATTCAACACAGCCAGTAGGCCTATGCCTATCCATTCCTTTGATCCCTCAGACATTAGACAGGTAGAGGGTGGGGCCAATGTTCAGAGAAGTGGCTATTGAGGCTTCAGTGCCCGGTGACTTTGGCCATAGCCAAAGTGTGGGCATGGTGCCATGCAGGTGGGTTAATCAGGGTACTCAGAGAGAGCCTACTGTCACTCCTCCACCTGGTACAGGAGTCTCTTCAAGTGTCACTCAATGTATGTTTAGGGTTATCATGGAAGCACAGGTATGTTCCAATAGGCACTCTAGACAAATGCTCAGGGTTGTAGATGTGGCACAGTCTGATATGCGTGACTGTCTCCACCGTGCTGCCGATTTAAGATAAATGACACATTGGAATGAGGGGTATCTGTCACGGAACAAGGGGTGTCTATCATGGAATGAACATTGTTTGTAATGGAATGTCTGCTGGGAGGGGAACGGCATCCTCATGGCTATTGGTCAGCCATATCATCTGTTGTCAGCCAACTTGGCCATGCCAGATCACACTCCCATAGTGGCAGTACTTCCACTGCTCCATCAGTTAGTGTACTGTCCACACCCAGACATGGCAGGCCGTGGAATCATGGTCCTGGTCATCCCCATGAAGGGAATCCATCCAGCAGACATCAGTCATGTTCAGGTAGCAGCAGTGCATCTGTCCATGGGCATGGATGTGCCAGTGAGACCCCTGGCAGAGCCAGGTCTCATGCTCAGGGATGATAACAATGAACTGCCACCTCTACCATACAAGTTTACACCTGTCCTACATACCAAGATGTAAAACCAGCATGGAGCTTGGCTGTGTTCATGCAGACACACACACACACACACACACACACACACACACACACACACACACACACACACCAGTTTCACCTGAAGGACCCCTACAGACACATACACACACACACACACACACACACACACACACACACACACACACACACACACACACACACACACACACACACAATATTTACTCATTTTGTCTATCAGGCCATTTGTTGGTTTATCCAAATGTCTGGCTGCTTCTCTTTCTTACTCACACACATTTACCAAACTTTTATGTTACCCTAGGCTTCCTGCCTCCCACACACAACACCCTGTGCAAGTGATGATAACTGTGCTGTATCCCTGTTTTCTGTCTTTTGCATTCAGGAATGCATAAGCTTTGTGTCTGATGCTCACAGTGCATAGCTAACTTAGTGCTTAGTATATCTGTACATGTGGTGTTGAAACTAGTAATTGTAGCTTTGACTTATATTTGCATTGGAAAGTTTGACTGCTGACAGCATTAAAATTTCACAGCTTTACAGTGAATGATCTTAAGAGGGCTGTGAAGTCAGAAACTTCAATGGGTATCATTACTTTCTAACTTCTCTCTTTAATGATTTTCCAGTACAAATGTATGGTGCTAAACTGAGGGCATGCAGTGATCATCAGTAGTTTTGGGAGGTATGACTGTGTGAACCATTGATGCCTGAGGCCTGCTACTTAGTAACTGGCACATATAAGTCAAATAAGTCTCTGCTGTCACATATTAAGGTAATTTCTGTACAACTCTCCCACCTTTTATTTGCTTACCAGACCAGGTAATGAAATACAAGGATATGCCACACTTTCATATTATTAAACAATACACTGCAGGCTCAGGACTTACCTTGTAAATGCAGCAGTTGCCAGAGTTTTAGTTCAGGGCTGACTCTGTCTGATGCAAGCAGAACACAGCCAATACATGGAGAGATAACAGTTGTGTGAGTTGCCTGGCATCAATGTTCCTATATGTATGTGAGTAGGAGGAAAGTTTTATGCCCCTAGGTGGTGAGTGAGTGTGCTATGTGTTGTCTTTTAGCCAATGCAGGGGCAGGCAGAGCACATCTATGTTTGCCTACACCCATGGCAGTTGGTGGTTCCTCCTCTGATTCCTCATGTGCCTGAGGCTGTGCTGACTTTGCCTTTGGTGCTGGGATATGTGCCCCTTCCCCCTGCTGATCCTGATGAAGCTGTTTCCTCAGGATTATGATGTGTAACATGGCACATACTGTGAATATTTCTGTACAAGTCTGTGGATTGTACTGCAGGGCTCCACCAGATGTATCTAGGCACTGGAACCATGACTTCAGCAGCTAAAACAGACACTCTATGATATATCTGTTTGAGTATGTGCCTCATTATGGCATTCTTCTGTGTGTGTGTGTGTGTGCAATTCTGTTCCAGTGCATAGCCTGCAGCCTCCAGTAAATGACCTTGTGGGATATCCCCCCAGCAAACATCTGGTACAGTTGTTAGGTGTTTCAGATATGTGAGTCAGGGTTGCCAGCACACTAGTTCAGGATGATTCCTTTGACATTACACATGATTTGGCAGTTGAAAGAATGGTAGCCCTTTCTGTTTATGTAGAGCCTACTCTGTTGCCTGGGTGGTGCCTTCATTTCTATATGTGTGCAATGTGGCATCCAGTACTTCAGGGTAGTGTGCTATATGGTAGAACTCCTGCGTATTTCTGGCCCTGTCCTCAGAACCACAGGGAAATATATGTGGTGCCTGGCATGTTGGAGCATAGCATTCAGAAACTGGTGGAGGATACTGGATGCAGATGCATGTGACACCCCCAGCATGTCCCCAGTTAGTCTCTGAAAGGTACCTGTAGCTAATATTATAAGGGCTATGCATACCTTTGTCTCCATTAGGATGGGTTCTCCTCGGATGGCTCTGGCTCTGATTTGAGGATAGCAGAGGTCACAGAGTTCCTGTAGTATGTCTCTGTCTACCCTGTAGTGCTCTACAATTTCTGCATCATGTAGGTTGTGAAAAGTTAAACGAGGCCTGAAAACTCTTCTCCTTCTCAGTCTAGGCCTACTAGCAGCAGCAGCAGCAGCATTGCCTTCAGCCTGTAGCACATACAAATGAATTAAAGCAACAGCAGACCCTGATATTTTGTCCCTGTAGACTCCTTTCTGTGGCTGTATTCCAAAAGTTTTGGAATTCACAGGAAAAACCAGCACAGAGTCTACACAGATGCTTTATTGCTTGTTGAATAGTTCCATCATGTTGGATTGGTTGATTAGCATGCCATTCAGCTGCTTATGCTGTAATTAGCATGCCACGGTGTTTACCTTGTTTGGGTGGGGTTGAGCACCTGTACATGATGCTTACTGAATCTAAATTCCATTGCTACTCTCTGTGATGTACACTCAGTAGAAAATAACTATGTAGGGTTTCTTGAATCCTCCTATATGAAAGTATTTGGCTGGAGGATGTTATTTCTGTAGCAGTAGTTCAGAGTTTACATAATATTTTCCAGATTATAATGACTGGGCAGGGTTGGATACAAATAATATGTCACAGGAGCTTGGTTGCAAGTATTGAGACCTACCCAATAGTAATATCAGATCATGTGTCTGAAACAGCTCAGATAAAGCTTCAAAGAGCTAAAATAACAGAAATACATTTGCATTTTCTACATATTTATTAAACAGATGCCATTTGAAAGAATAGGTAGAAGTAAAAATTAAGAGTTATTATGGCACATAGAAATTGTTCCAGAGGGACTAGCTAGGGCATGGGATAAAATTAAGCTGGATTTTAAAAGTATGGTAGAATTAAGGAAGAAATAGATGTGAGAGAAAAGTCACAAAAAACAATGCAGGATGATTAGCAAAACTGTACAGGAGAGGAGACACATGCTGTTCAAGAAGATGAAGAGTTGCAGAGTGCAATGAGAAAATTATGTGAAAATTTGGACAATGTGAAAGTTCAGCAAAATTATAGTTAAACAGTTGTTTTTGATAATAATTCCAGATCACAGAACTTTTTAATGTAAGGCATTGGACACCAAAAATGGAAAGAGCTATGCCACGATTTAAGTACCCCATGATAAGAAGATTAAATATGAATTTTGAGGAAATAATGCAGACATGTTGACAGCTTTATGAAAATCTAGATATACTGCATAGAAGTGTGAAAATTAGGAAGAGACGACAAGTCTAGAAACAGTTTCGGAGACATTAGATATTCAAAGCTTTGTGAAGTGAAACCTCAGTAATAGACAGTCAGTATGTACAAAAGACAAACAAAAATGTGTTAAAATAAACAAACAACAGGATAATCTCCAAAACTGGATGGAGTTCCCATAGAAAGTTTGAAGTTAGTAATAAGGAAGCTGTTGAAAATTTGAAAGGCACTGTTTGATAATGTTCTGAAAGGGAGAAAATATCTGTTTTGTGGAAGAAGGTAGTTATATTACCAAAGATGGGCAAGAATCCTGCAGACCATGCCTCGTGTAAACCAGTTTTAATTCTATATCACAGTTACAAATGTTTATGTCTCCTGTAATTAAGATATCAACATTGTATCCAGAGCTGATAATTATCAATGTAGTATTTGTAGAAAGGAGACAAACACTTGATAACATTAATAGAATTATGATGATTTAGAGGGAATTGTATGATAAAAAAATCCATTATTGTTAATTAGGTTGGATGCAGATACATTGATTTATTTATTTATTGACTGATTGATTGATTGATTTACATTTGATTACCAGAAAAGTATGACTGGGTGGAAACCTAGCAGAGAAAAGCTCTAAAATTTTACAAAAAATTTTAAGAACAATAATTTTACAATATTCAAAAATAAAACAAAACATCTGCAGTTTAAATAATTATAACAAATTACATATAATATAAAAAAAAATTGACACAGAGTAGGTAATGCTAGTTTTTGCATTCCCAAAGGGTATAATATAGCTCAAAACAAGAAAACATTGCTGATCAGAGGCACATATAAAGGTGAAAGTCATTTCTGATAATTTGATTTTGAACAGAGGGATACAGCAGGGTTGGCCTCTTCCGATCTCCTACATGCTTACAGCCTTTAGATGTAAAGAAAATGCATTCATACATTTGGGGCTATAGTTGTTATGGTAGCTAAGGAAATCAGGTCATTGCTTGCAGATGATATTATCTTGTACTTGACAAATCCTGAATCTGACATTAGGTTGCTGTGGGATATTTTAAGATATTTTCAAGAATTTGTATGGTATAAAATAAGTTAAAACAAAGGCTATAGCAGCAAATTATGTGCCTATACATGAATTAGATCAACCAATACCCGAATTTATAGAGAAATGAAAGGATAAAGTATTTAGGTATATAGATTGAAAAGGTCTTTGTTCTGGCAAGCAGAGGTATATGAGAAGAGACCAAAGAAAAAGATTATTCAAAAATTGACTGGAAACTAATGGTCAAGGTCATAGATAGGAAGGTGTAGATAGTGTTTTTTTATTTCTTTTGGTCCCGCATACTAGCAAAAAGTAATTTTTATCATTTAGAGGAAAATAATGTGATAATAATTAGTAGAAAGCTGAAGGAAAGTATTTGTGAAGGGAAGATGGCAACAGTTAAGTGAGAAAAGCTTCTTCCTATTGATCATGATGGTTTAGAACTACATGTTTTGAAGGAATACTTTAAAGGTATACACCTGAGACTTTCATTTAAACCACAGAGGGCTGTATGTCAGCATGAACGCAATGATAGCAGAATAGCGTAGTAGTCCAAGGGGTACAGACAGATTGGGGTTTTGAAAGCAAGTCCTTAAGCTGAATGGAAATAGTTATATAACATACTGGGTTTCATTCAACCCACTGACAAGATGAATTTTGAACAGAAAAAAAGATACTACATATGATCAAAATTCAGCTTATCAAACTTTCCTGCTTTCTGCTGTCTGAGATTGCAGTACAGTGAAGATTGGGGAATATACCCTTTCCGCACTGCATTAAGTTCTTGGAGTTGGTATATATATATATATATATATATATATATATATATATATATATATATATATAGGTTCATAGGTTAGTACTAAGCTAACTGCCCTTGCGAGCCATTTTAAGCCTAGCCAATTATCCCTTGTGAGACTCAAACCCTGCACCTTGTGTTTGTAAGGCAAACACTTTAACCATTAGGCCATATATATTAGCAGGGTGGAGGGGGGACAGTAGATTCTGTTTTTCTTCAAATCTTTCTGATTCAATGTGTTGAGTACTCTAATCTTTGTGATTTGAACAGTTTTGAGTGTGTGACAGAAGTTCAACATTTTGATACTTGGACTGCCTGTCATATACTCAATTTATATATATATATATAAAATAGATAGAGAGATACAGATATAAAGTGACAGACAACATTAAAAAGACTAACCCAGTGAGGGAGTTGAGAAATTGTATTTTTCCAATAGGAATAAATACAACTAAGGCGATAGGAAACTGACAATTGATGTTAGGAAGTTAATGGAAGAAACTAAATATGCATCTGTACTCTGTGGTGTAAATAATAAGCTGGAAGACAAAGTGGCAGACAGGGAAGAAGCCACACAGGTGTTTGAACTGCAGGTCAATAAATGCTTTCGATATCAGGGACTGTTGTCAGAATATGGGATATAGAGGTTAGGATACTAAATAAAAGATCAGCTCTGATTGGGTTTTAATGTAATCAAGAACAGATTCTGCCATTAAGAAAGGAATATTAAGTGAGGGATATAAAATGTTGCATGATAAGTATAAAAAATCAAATTTGGTTAGAAAAGATTGGGAGGGAAAATTAGAAAACTAAATTACAAAAGAGCAATGGAAGACTATTTGTAAGGCCTCGAGGTCTGCTATCCTCATAAAATATTTGCATAGAAATGTTTGCGTAGGTACTTTATTATTCCAAGAAGCCTTAGATAATTTCCCTGAAGTACAGAACAGATGTTAGAGATATGCAGAGAATGAGATTGGGAATTAAGATCACATATTTTGGGAATATGTGGAATTAACTGACTTTAAAAACATCATACAGAAAACTTTACACATTTGTTGGGGAAATGTATAAACCAACACTAGTAACATTAAACTTAATACAACTAAGAAATAATAAGGTCTTATTAAGTTTCATGTTGCCAGCAGCCAAAAAAACAATTACACAAAACTGGAAATCAAAGATTTGATCAGCTGCAGATGAAACACTTACTACTGTAAATGAAATAAAAGACCTGGAGATGTGATCATTGAAAGATGGAGGAAATAATTTTCATAAAATTAAATAATGCATTTGAGAACAGCATATACAAAATAATGATCAAATAAGCTACTAAAATAAGTGATTTAGTGAGAACTGAAAAATATATGAGTATGTTCTAATGTATAAGAGTAAAACAACAGAACTAGGGTGGTCATTTTATTTATCAAACATACATAATGGATGTGCTCAATAATGAAAGTGTTATTGTGATATTTTCTCACTCTTATTAATGTATGTAAGTTCATGTTACAACACAATGTGATGAGTAAATAAAATTGCTTAAAAACTTGGCTAATATTTGAACAAAAACCTTGGAGTGGGTGATCTGCTCTGCACTGTTCTCATAGCCTTTCCTTGTGTAGTGAAGAACAAAATGTATAGAAAATAAAATACTAAAGAAGGCCAACCAGACACTGAACTCCATAAAGCTAAAACAGTAAAAACATATTTCTGCATTCCTACATGACCTTGCTTTATTAATTCTGTAGTAACTAAGAAGATACTTACACATTCAGTGCCAAGATTAGCTTTGCAGAATGGCAAAGGCATTTCCAGTTATTGTTTATATATATATATATATATATATATATATATATATATATATATATATATATATATATAAAATATACATACATATATACATATACAATAGAATGTGAGACTCAAGGCAAGGAATTCTCATTTGTAGAGTAATCAAGGTCAACTGAACTTTTCTTTTTAGTTCTGCATACAAACACCAGACATCTCATAAAGGCCATCAGAGCCAACTATTCTTTTTAAACTTTCCAAATGTTAATGTGCTTATTGGATTCATGCTTTGACATTTGTAGCAGGCAAAACTAGGCACTGCCTTTTGTGACAGGAAATTACTTTAGTAAAATAAAGACCTCAAAAATTAATTATCATTCACTTCATATCTGCTTCATTATTCAAGCCTTCAAGATACAAAGAATTGAGTCACATACTTAATCTACATTCCTGTTTTTGTGACACATGGAATATCTTCTAACCCTTTGCAGAGACACTTGTTATTTTTATGGAAATAAATGCAATGCTCTTCTCTCTGATTCATAGTGCACTATAAAATGCAATGCAAATATATTCTTAAAGTGACCGTTTAAAGTTTCCCTGTTGTTCTTCTTAAGTACATTTGTATAACTGTGTACCCAAAGCAATTTGCACCTCAGTTTGCTGTCATGGCAGGAAAAGTTATCTCAATGCATTTTATGTGCAGGAAATAAACTCATTATTTGTAGGGAAAATTTTATTAGTTTTTATTTCACTGCCCATTCTAATGTTAAAAATAACATCCCTCACTGAGGCAGACCTGGATTCTGTAAACTTCACAGAAGCTATTTGCGAGCAGTACAGTATGTCAAAGGAAGACTTCAGCACACCTGCTTCAGACGTGATTGCCGAAGGCATGTTGAATGCAGTCTGAGTACTTAATTATTCAGTGTAGATTAATTATGGATTATGCATATGTCTGTCTGATTCCAAAAACACACTGTGCACCCACAATGCAAATTAAATGCAACAAACTGCCATGCAGACTCTTTCTGAAATCCTTAGCATATGCCTTATGGACCCTATAGAATTAAAGCTAATATTACAGAGGTCACTAAAATCTATAGCTAAAGAACACAAAATATATAAAAATGCAACCTGCTGTTAATTAACTGCAACAGGCTGCTGTGATACAGGCCATAAATGATGCTGTTGCTGTGCATCATAGAAGGCAGAAAGCAAGAGTCAGAGCAAGGCCGCTACTAACCTAATTGTCAGACCAGCAAATAATTGACAGATACCAGCTAGACAGACATGCATGTTGTCTGTAACATGTGTGTCCCACACATGTCTGTGCAGACCCTGTAAGGAAACCCCATCCTCCTTGAAACCAAAGTTTGTATCAGCCTGGGTATACTTGTATATGAGACATTCCAGAGACACATGGCGGATGCTGTGGGAGTGTCACAGACAACTGCCATCCATATCCTGGCAAAATTCCTGAAAACAATGTGCAGCAAGGTGGATGACTACATACACTTTTCATTGATCCCCATGGAGCAGAGAATTGTAATGTACCAGTTACATAACACTGCAAACTTCCACCAAGTCCTCACATACCTATGAAGACACCAGCACATCCAGAAAACAGACCGATACATAAACAGAAAGGTTGGCCATCCATCAACTGCCAAGTTGTATGTGGAGCAGATGGCAGCATAACAAGCATCATGGCAACACACTCTTAAAGTGACCATGATGCTGTCATATGGAGGGAAAGTGGACAGAGAGCTAAATTCCAGCAAGGTCAAATACCTGAAGGAATACTACTAGGTAAGCACAGGAGCACAACTAGGATGAAAGGCAAGGATATCCCTCACAACAGTATCCATACTGACCAAATGTATTTTCATTCTCTACAACAGGTAACTGTGGTTATTCACTTGAACTGTGGCTAATGACCCTGTACAGAGAACAATCCAACCCTGCACAGGAGGCCTACAATAGAGCACACTCTACAAACAGAAACACCATAGAATATGTGCTCAGTGTACTGAATACTAGGTTAAATGTCTGGCCACATCCAGGGTAGCACTGCACTATACACTTGAGAAGGCAGCACAGATGATAACAGTGTGTGCCATGCTGTACAACATGCTAACTAGACCACATGGTGGTCTTCCAGCTGTAGGTGTGGGTGAGCTACACCAAGAACCCTAAATGTCCAATGAGGGCATTCCACAGGTATCAGAGTAGGAGTAATAAGATGTAGGGAGCAGAAGGCATTGGTGTAGGCAGTGTAGGGTGTAACCACAAGTGCAGGCCGAGGCAACACAGCAGCATCTGACCCACAACTTTAACTCATGACAAGCCACATGTACATGAATACATGATATACAGGTGTTGCCCCACACAGCAGCACAGATTGCATCTAATGGCAATTACCCACTAGATGTACACACTGAGCAACACACATAACACCATCATCATATTGTATCACAAGGGTCTATATTAGATAAACAAACTTTTGAAAGTTCGACTGTCATATGGTCGACACCATATGATCAAACTTTCAAAAGTTTGAATATCTAATAAAAAAAAGTACACAAAACACCTGCCTGGACATTTTAAGCAATGGGCAAATCCCCCTGCACCCCCTTGTGGGAGGCTGTGCCCCCCCCCCGCTCTTTAAATATGACAACTCCAAGATTGCACTACAGTGCAGAAAAGGGAAATTGTCGACCATATGACACTCAAAATTTTGAATGTTCGAACATTCAGTATAGACCTGTATCACAATATGAACATATGCAAGTGTGTCACAACTGAAACAGGTGTGGATACACACTCAGATTGTTGTATCACTTTATGGAAAATAGTCAAGGACACACATTAGTGCTACACATTCCTATCTATATAATATAACACGAAAAAGAGAAATCACACAAGACATAATGCAGAATGTTTAATAGCTGCAGAAATATATATCACAGTAAAGTGGTGATTCAATAATATGTACCAGCTATGTTTATGACACTGTTGGAGACACTCTAATGCAGTCTTGGGCAATCTCATTGATGTTTACACCATGGTCTGCTCTGCCCTGACCATGTACAGAAATACATTGCTCTGGTATCTCCACATATTATATTGAAGGGGTGACAGTGACATGTTGAGGTGAAGGAGCATGACTGTTAGTTGAAGACCTTGTGATTGGTGTAACCACAGCAGGAGGGCCAGCAGTCGAACTCTGTGCAGGTTGGACCACAGACAGTAATTCTTGATGGCAATGGTGGTTCTGCGTATGGGTGACCTGCCTCTCCCATGTCGCAATCTGCTAAGCACAGTCAGGGAATGCAGAACCCTGCTGGTATTACAGCACTGCTGCAGTACTGTAGAGGGTTTCTACTAACTATGCCAGAGTTAGAAGACTGTCATTTTGAGTGGCCTAAGCCATCATTATCTCACCATATTTGTGCTATTGTCCTACATGCATCACACGTAGCTGGTCTGCCACACAATCTATGACACGTGCAAGTGCATGGATGCCTGACCAATGTCACTGGTGTGAATATTCATTGGCCTGTAGCAGAAGGCGGACACACCCTGACACCTGGTCATGTGCAACATCTGCACGCCTATGTCTGCCATGATACCCTATTTTAGGTTGTTGTGGAGAACTGCCATCAGCAGCAGTCTCAGCTGGAGTTTGTCATTCAACGGCTTCACCCTGTTTAATGTCCAATGTCCCATCATCCTCCAAATGGCTAAACAAGTTCTCCTCCTTATCTGAGGCTACAGCTGCAGCAACATCACTGTCAGCCTCATGGGTGTACCCTCCCAACTTGTCAAGTTCCTGTGTGCCAGAGGCCTTAATACCATGCTAAGACTCATCTGAAACCAAATCATGATTGCTGGATGAGCTAACAGATGATACTGATAGTTGATGTGCTACAAGATACAAAGACACAGATCAGGACAATGTGCTTACATACCATGATGAATAGTGTCAAAGACATAACATATACATCTTACTGCAATGTTACAAATAATAATGGCTTTACATGAAGCCAACATACATGACATATGTGAGGAATACAAACAAAGCACACACCTGACAACTCCTCATGGGAAGATGGAGCTGGTGAAGAGGGATGAACTTCAACTATTGCAGGAAAAAAACAGTATTAGTGATAACATCATTGCCTCCATTAACCATGTAAGCACAGTTAAAACGTACAGAAGGTTTGACATACACATACCACTCATATTATGCAGATGATGAGGTTGATACAGACTGGCCTAGAAATGAGACAAAGGACACAGTATCAATGGAGAATAACTACAGGACTAACAGCAATGACAAGTGTGAAACATAGTTAATAGCTACCACTGACAGACTCCTGCTGTGGAGAGGTTGTGGGTTCTACAGTGTCATGTATTTAGCAAAAAGAATATTGACAGCAGCACATATACAGGGGCTGCAGATACTCACAAGATGAACGTTGCAACTGTACACCAGATGGGTCTGTGTTGAAAAATATTGACATAAATGTCATGTATCACGTGTGCTACACATTGTTGCAAGCTATGACAATTTTGTTGCAACATACCTGGTTTGTCTGAACTTGAACCTGCATGGCTTGGGCCCCACTGGATGTACCTATAGTGCACAATGTTAGTGAAATAACAACATGACAGTAAACAGCAGTGACATGAAATAAAGCTGAGGCAATAACAGGGAGTGGTCACAGTAATAGAATGACACGCACCTGTCATTCCCAGGTTAAGTCCCAAAGTAAATGGATCTGTGCATGCAAACAGCATTGCACATGTTGGTTGGGCTGCTCTGTCTGTACTTCAGTTGTATGTATACATGTCATTAGGCTTATGTTCATCATCCTCACCCTGTGTGGATCTGTAGGCATGGCTCAAATCTGCTGCTGTAAATCAAAAATAATAATACCGGAATACGCATGCTACAGTAATATGCAATGATTGTCTCTATACCCAGCCATGCTAATGAAGGAAAGACATACATGCTCGGCCTGGAACTCCAACTTCAGTCCCACCCTGGGTATGCATTGCTCTCCTCATGCTGTATGCAGTGAAACCAGAAATAGTTTGATGTCGTCAGGGGGAGGGTCAATGGTGGTCCACCACTGGTGGCATTTCTCGATCTCTTGTATCATCTTACTCTGCTGTCTGCATGAAGGATCATGTCTGAGCAGTGTCATCTACAAGCATCACAGGATTATTTGTGACCTTCAACTGCATTTGTCATGTTGGTGAGGTTGGTCCAGATTTCCTGTCTCCAAACTGTATCACCCGAATGGCCAAGGGGTCTTTGTCCATGTTGTCAGAGAGCATCAATTTGAATTTAATTTTCCTGGAGGAAGAAGTCATCACTCCTAAGATGTGTAGCCATCTGAAAGTCAGTGATATGCACAAGATAATATTCCTGTCTGTGCCCATTTATTTAGTTGTGTCTGTGGACAGCGTATGTCAACATAAACATTCCTGTGCAATGCAAAAATCTATTTAACATCGTCTGTGACAAATACTAATGCGACATATAAAGAGTAACAACAATGCCGCCATGCATAACAAATGTAAAATCAACATAACTTGTAATATCATTAAGAGTTCATGCCTCTCCCTATATATATAGATATATATATATATATATATATATATATGTGTGTGTGTGTGTGTGTGTGTGTGTGTGTATATATATATATATATATATATATATATATATATATATATATTTTTTTTTTTTGCTTGTTTTTTGTTTTTTTTTTAATGTAGGTACAAAGACAATGGCATCATGCTGAAAGACTCTGCATACATTTCAAATGTAAATACTACAGAAATGAACAATTGAACAACTTACAGAAAGCTTCAGAAAACCTCAGGAAATGTAGGTAGGGAACAGACAGTACAGATCCTTTATATATTGAGCCAGTAGTGAGAACACCTTTGTTAAGAAGCATCAATGAAGAAATATCTGTAACAGCAACAGGATGCATGTTTAGCAGTTTTTTTAAGAAACTTGAATTAAGAAATATTAGTAATATCAGCATGACATAGTACATATAGATAGTGTTGGAATTCGCAGGTTTCTAATGTTACACCACAGAGTGCAAGGAATTACCAGTAAGAATTGTGCATGATCCGTAAATCTGCCTTTATATACTGTTTACATTTGCAATGTAAATCTGCGCATACAAGTGCATATGGGACTGAAATCAATTATTTAGAA
This sequence comes from Protopterus annectens, assembly GCF_019279795.1. NCBI lineage: Eukaryota > Metazoa > Chordata > Ceratodontiformes > Protopteridae > Protopterus > Protopterus annectens. The sequence goes on along the minus strand of NC_056731.1, from coordinate 433,345,448 downwards.
CAGTAACACCTTTATGCATAAATTTCAATCAAATATCAGTCCAGTAACTTATAACAACTTCTGTTAAAGATCACATTTTGAGCAAAAATTAATTTAAACAGATACCTTTCCAAATGGCTGACTTGAACTGATGTAATAATTAACAAAACAGAAATTCTACCAATTGTTAATGTATTATTCATTCCAAGTCACAGAAATAAAGTCAATCTAATGTGCACCCATCTTTAACTACCATTTGTGCCACACATAATTAATGAGGCTCATTAAAATTCAAGGTTTTGGAATCCCATTTGCGCACCTTCACATAAATTTGCTTCATGCGCCAACACCAAGGTGTACTGCATAAACATCCAATAGGTACTGATAAAAAGTACAATGTGTGTCACATGCCAGTTATCTGTTAATAATCTGATAGCATGACATTAGCACCACTTTCAAATATTGAGTTTGATACATTTACAGATCAGACCATTGCTAACTGCAAATTGAGTGGGACTTCCAGGGTTATTTCTCTTTTTTTTGCATTTTCAGGCTTTTTCCATTTGAAGATCATGATGGCTACTTTGAGAATGCTGAGAAGTGTCTTTGCACCTAACTGGACCGACAAGGAGACCACCCAGATGTTGACTGTGTACACCAAAGCGGAGCATCGAATGACAGCCAGGACCAGGAACTTCGCCGTGCTAGACTTATGGAACCAGATTGCAAGGGAGCACTGAAGACAGACAGGGATCTACTGCACCAGAGTGAAGAGTCATCACTGCTAAGGTGACCTGCATTGGAGAAACACGGAGGAGCTTCAAAAGAGGGTTCCAGGGTGCGGAGACTGCCTGTGGATCCCTACTAAGTGTCACTATTCAACGCATACCTGAGCATTCCTATAAATTATATATCAGATAGATATTTTTTATAACCATTGAGTAGCTGCTGTGACAATTAGCTGATGAGAATAGTTAAGTGGACATAAAACTCCTGCCATTATAAGTATGGGTTTGATTCTCATGCTGTTAATTTATTTATTAATGTTTATAATATCCATAATTACAACCTTTGATGATGTACATATGTTTTACAGCATATAACAACATCATTTCACATAGCCACTGTCCTCATGCATCATTGACGCCTATAGCACCTAGGCTGCAGATGACTGCGCATTGTAGTTTTCCATTATAGTACCACAGTATTGCATACTGCACCATTATACATCATAATAAAATCTCATACATAACTTCTTTAGTTCATTCCTGCTAATAAAGTAAACAGATGTTTATTTAAGCCAAAAAGGAATGCCCGTCCAACTGCTTACACACATGTTATTACTTATGTGTTGATAGTTGTTATTTCTTTAAAATAAAATGTCTAATAAGTGCTTGCAGTTTCCTTATTCATTTGTTCTCTGCAAGAATAAACACCTGTGGTACCTGTTTGGTAAAATGAAAGCCCTGCTGCCTGTTAGCTGAGCCTCTAAAGAGACTAAAGAGTATGCATGCCAATCCGCATAGGGAAACATATCTGCAACAGTTATCTTAGTTGACTTCACCCATAACATTTCTTTGGAGAAGCATATTCCAGTAATTGATATTAATGTTTATGTTGTGCATAGTTATGCATAACTGAGTTAATAAAATGCCTACAAATAAGTTCAGTCCCAAAAAAAATGCTCTGTGTTGGCTTAAGTCCTGCCAAATGATACCAAACAATCAATAAAGCAAATAATCAATGGCAGAACACAGCTATGTATCACAGGTATTTATTAAAAATCCCTTCTTAAACAAACAAACAAACAGATAAGATGGATGAGCGCTTTCGGGTGTCAACCCTTCATCAGATAAAAACACATAAAAACTGAACAAATTTAAATACCATATCCACCAATGAAATTCAGTAAAAAACCCTCCTATTTTTAAGGGCGGGTTTCATGGGGACTATATCATTCAGACCAGGTTTCCTGTGAATCATAAGCTCAATTATCCATTTTGACTCTATTAATTCAGTCAGCTGTTTGATATCCCCTCCCCTATTGTTTAGCCTCACATTAACTATGGCCTTAAAACTAAACCTGTGTGTGGGATTATGCTCTATATGTCTATAAAGGGCATTGTGTGGGTCACAGTTCCTCACAGCTGAAAGATGTTGTAACACCCTAACTTTAAACATGTTGTTCGTTTTCCCTACATAGAAACTGGTACATGTTGTACACTCAGCTAAATAAACCAAGTCAGTAGTTCTACAATTGGCCTTGGCTTTAAATGAAAAATCTTTTCCTGTTACTGGATGTACAAAAGCCGGGTCCTTGTTGATATATGCACAAGCGTTGCACATCCCACAAGGTACACTGCCCACTTGCACTTTGAATAATGGTTTATTTAAGGTCTGCTCCCTACATAAAATATCCTTTAAGTTTTTATTTTTCCTGTAACCAAACCTAGGTTTATCTCCAACAAGTCCTTTTATCTTGTCATCACTGATGAGAATGTTCCAGTTTTTGTGCACAATTTCACAGATCCCTTTAATGTCACTGCTATATGTAAGCATGACCTTTGGGTTGGCTAAACCCGATCTGTTTTGTAAGGATGGAACTACATCGCCATCAGTGCGATGTAACCAGGGTTTAAAATCTCTGCCCCTTTTGTGTTTGTTGTTGTTGGTCACTTTGCTAATAATGCCCTCCTTATAACCCCTATCTATTAAGCAGCTATTCAAATTAGCTAACTCTCCTTCATAACATGAGTCATTAGTGCAGATCCTAGATATTCTACTGATCTGCCCCTGTATGATGTTGGGGAAGGTGAACCGTGGATGCATGCTATTATAGCAGAGTAACGTATTCTTCCAACAATCCTTCCTGTGTAGGCTTGTGTTAAACCCTTCACAAGTCTGTGATATATGTACATCTAAAAAATCTATATGTGTATAAGAACATTCCATTGTAAACCTCAAAAAAGAAGTCGTTGAGTGTAAATAGGTCACAAATGTAGCTAACAGGGCCTTGTCCCCCTTCCATAGGATAAAAACATCGTCTACAAAACGTTTATATAGACAAATTTTATTCAACCAATTTTTATTTTCAAAAATAAATGCTTTCTCCCAATATGAAAGAACCAAATTAGCATAGGTGTTAGTACAGGGGGTACCCATAGCTACCCCCTGTACTTGTCTGTATGCCTGTTTGACACCTAAAAATACATTATTGTCAAGAACTATGGCCAACATATTCTTCAAAAGGTTTATCCTATGGTCGGGGACATCCAAGTCCTTCAACAACTGGGCAACAGCTTCAATGCCATAGTCATTACTTATTACGGTAAACAAACTCTGTACATCAAGTGTCACCATCAAATATGTATCCCGTGGCCTGACTCTGTTGACTTGACCTAATGCTTTTAAAAAGCCCCCCGTATCAACGAGAACATTTTCCATCCTATCCACAAATGGTCTAAGAGTAAACTCAAGCCAGATAGAGACATTCTCAGTGACCCAGCTCCTTCCCGAAACAATGGGATGAAGAGGTGGGTCAACTAGGGACTTATGTATTTTAGGAAGAGCTTTAAAAAGTGGAGTTACCGGTTCCTCATTCAAGAGGAACTTAAATAACTCATCATCAATGGCCATATTAAATAACAGTTGTCTCAAATCATTGTGTACCCTGTCCACCACTTGTTTAGCTACTAGTGGATTAATGGGAACATAGGTATGTACATCAAATAAAAGTTCCTGAATCTTTTGCTGATACCACCGGGAGTCTAACACCACTACTGCTCCCCCCTTATCAGCCATCTTTATTGTAATATCTAAATTATTACTTAAATCATGTAACACTTTGCGTTGTGCCTCATTTAAGTTATAATATTTATTGACTTGTTCTCCTTGAAATAGTTCCATTAAATCCCTTTCACAACTATTGAGAAACAAGTTCATGGATGGAGAGAAGGGGGGTACAAAGCTGCTGGGCTGTTTCAATTTCAATGGCTCAGGCTTACCTATACCAAACATATTGCGCAGGGCTAAACCCCTAAAAAATATCATTAAATCCAGGACAACTTCATTGTACATGCTCCCTCTACTGGGCACAAAAGAGAGACCCTTATTTAGTACAAATAATTCATCGCTGGTTAAAATATATGTAGAAATATTATACACAATATTAGTTTCACTATTACCAGTCATTCCATTGTCCTTCTCTTTTTGCTGGTATCCCTGCCTTCGCTCAGGGAATGTTTCCAGGCCCCTTTCTTCTTCACTGGAGCCAGTAGAATGTCCAAAAAAATGCCCCTCCACTGATGTATCCTTCGGTCGAGCCCCCAAGCGTTGATGAACTGTAGCGGGTATTCCATTTACATCAACTGCCGACGATGAGATGGTGGTCACGCCTTCTGATACTATACTGGCAGAAAACGTGGAGGCTCCTTCTTTCACAGACAAACTGAAAACTGGTTCTGTAAAGAGAGTTGAAGACGCTTCTGCATCCTCAGTAGTTGCGTGACACTCTCTAAAGGAATTGCAGGTGCTCTCTGTACCAGAACGGGATCCACAGCCCTGGCCACCCTCTGGTATGGAGGATGTCAATGTAACTTTATTTTCGATATTCGCTCTCACTTCCAGTTTGCTCATATCCTGCTTCTTGGCAGGTAAACGGATCTCTGCCTGTGAACGAACACTAAATCGGGGCCATACAAAGATGTTCCCCTTCGAAAAATCATCGTGGTCCCTCCTCAGTTTGCTTATTTTTTGAGACTTCAGTTTATCATCACTTGCTGACAGGGAGGCATAGAGCTCATCCAAGCACTCTACATACCTGACCTCATTAAAATCACTGGCAAACTTTTCTTGCAGTCTTTTGACATCTTCTTTTAAACTAATTATTTCAGATCCAAAGAAATCATTCAGGAGCTGCATATACTGAAAACTGATCCTAATATTAATTAGCTGCCATTTGGCCAGCAGCTCTGGGTATCGCTCACCTTGCGTAGGCATACACAGGACCCTCATGCCTCGTGGGACTATACCATACTTCAAGCAGGCTTCTAAGTGGTAAGTTTGCCATTGCAAACGCTGCAGTCTGCCCATTTTAAAACTAAAATCCCTCAAAAGTTCATCAAAGTGCTTATCCACTGAAACAGGAACAGTATTCCTCATAGCATTGTCTTTCAATACAGTAAAGCCCATTTCGAGCAAAGGATTGTCTGTGGGTAGAAAACAAGTGTAGTTCTTACCACACGGCTTCTCTTTAAAAGATGCAGTATTTGTTGAATCACTGAATACTTCTTTACTGGACTTCTTCTCCATAGCTGGTCAACACCAAGGAGCACAAAACTATGAACAGTCCCAAAAAAATGCTCGGTGTTGGCTTAAGTCCTGCCAAACGATACCAAACAATCAATAAAGCAAATAATCAATGGCAGAACACAGCTATGTATCACAGGTATTTATTAAAAATCCCTTCTTAAACAAACAAACAGATAAGATGGATGAGCGCTTTCGGGTGTCAACCCTTCATCAGATAAAAACACATAAAAACTGAACAAATTTAAATACCATATCCACCAATGAAATTCAGTAAAAAACCCTCCTATTTTAAGGGCGGGTTTCATGGGGACTATATCATTCAGACCAGGTTTCCTGTGAGCCATAAGTGGATTATGCTCTATATGTCTATAAAGGGCATTGTGTGAGTCACAGTTCCTCACAGATGAAAGATGTTGTAACACCCTAACTTTAAACATGTTGTTCATTTTCCCTACATAGAAACTGGTACATGTTGTACACTCAGCTAAATAAACCAAGTCAGTAGTTCTACAATTGGCCTTGGCTTTAAATGAAAAATATTTTCCTGTTACTGGATGTACAAAAGCTGGGTCCTTGTTGATATATGCACAAGCCTTTCACATCCCACAAGGTACACTGCCCACTTGCACTTTGAATAATGGTTTATTTAAGGTCTGCTCCCTACATAAAATATCCTTTAAATTTTTATTTTTCCTGTAACCAAACCTAGGTTTATCTCCAACAAGTCCTTTTATCTTGTCATCACTGATGAGAATGTTCCAGTTTTTGTGCACAATTTCACAGATCCCTTTAATGTCACTGCTATATGTAAGCATGACCTTTGGGTTGGCTAAACCCGATCTATTTTGTAAGGATGGAACTACATCGCCATCAGTGCGATGTAACCAGGGTTTAAAATCTCTGCCCCTTTTGTGTTTGTTGTTGTTGGTCACTTTGCTAATAATGCCCTCCTTATAACCCCTATCTATTAAGCAGCTATTCAAATTAGCTAACTCTCCTTCATAGCATAAGTCATTAGTGCAGATCCTAGATATTCTACTGATCTGCCCCTGTATGTATATCAGATAGATATTTTTTATAACCATTGAGTAGCTGCTGTGACAATTAGCTGATGAGGATAGTTAAGTGGACATAAAACACCTGCCATTATAAGTATGGGTTTGATTCTCATGCTGTTAATTTATTTATTAATGTTTATAATATCCATAATTACAACCTTTGACGATGTACATATGTTTTACAGCATATAACAACATCATTTCACATAGCCACTGTCCTCATGCATCATTGACGCCTATAGCACCTAGGCTGCAGATGACTGCGCACTTTGTAGTTTTCCATTATAGTACCACAGTATTGCATACTGCACCATTATACATCATAATAAAATCTCATACATAACTTCTTTAGTTCATTCCTGCTAATAAAGTAAACAGATGTTTATTTAAGCCAAAAAGGAATGCCCGTCCAACTGCTTACACACATGTTATTACTTATGTGTTGATAGTTGTTATTTCTTTAAAATAAAATGTCTAATAAGTGCTTGCAGTTTCCTTATTCATCTGTTCTCTGCAAGAATAAACACCTGTGGTACCTGTTTGGTAAAATGAAAGCCCTGCTGCCTGTTAGCTGAGCCTCTAAAGAGACTAAAGAGTATGCATGCCAATCCGCATAGGGAAACATATCTGCAACAGTTATCTTAGTTGACTTCACCCATAACATTTCTTTGGAGAAGCATATTCCAGTAATTGATATTAATGTTTATGTTGTGCATAGTTATGCATAACTGAGTTAATAAAATGCCTACAAATATGTTCATAATCTATAACACTCTCCTAACATCAGAGTTATAACAACAGGTTTGTAGAGCAGTACCTGTTTGTTTAAGAAGAGTGTATGCTGGTCATTAACTTGGCCTCTAAGGAAACACGACGGCATGCTTACATTTTGGCATGCTGTGGGTTCCAATCCACATAGGGAAAACATATCTGAAACTGTTATCTTGCTTTAATTCACCCATAGCATTCATCTAGAGAAGCATATTCTACTTATTGATATTATCATATATTTTGAGCATGGTTGCACATAAGTCAGTTATTTGTCGATTTCCTACGAACATATTCATAAGCTTTAATGGTCCATTAACATCACCTTTTTAACAGTAGGGTCAGTAAAGCTGGCTATAGACTGTTATATGTCTGACCAATGCTGATGATAATATTATATACTTTGTAAAAGTGCTATCAAGTTCTGTTTTATTATTAAATATTACATTCAGTTCAAGAACACCATCATCCTTGTCTTTTGAGGTAGTGGGATGAGCAGACTTGCATTTGAAATACAGAACAAGGAAGATGGCTGTATTTGCTAAGTGATGTCCTCACACATACCTTACTGTGGCCATTATGTACAGCAACTTGTATAGTTCTGTTCACAGAAGTTCTATGATACATGACACTGTCAGAAATGAATGATTTGTCCCAGTGTCTGAGAAATGCATGATTTCCATTACTATTATTGTTTTTAAATACAGTGGTGACATTTATTTATTTTACATTTGTTAACGGGAAAGTCTAACTTGGAACAAGCCTATTTTCAGCATAGGCCCATGGAGAAATGCTCCAGATGCATGTCTTTGTAACATGGGAGGAAACCCACAAGAATGCAAGGAGGACATGCAGACTCCACACAGAAAGCACCCCAGCAAATAATTGAACCAAAGAACCTCTTGCTGTGAGGCAACAAAACTACCACTGGTGCTGCACCATCCTGAACACGAAAACATGAAGGAAGTTTTTCAAACTCTTTACCTGTATGACCAGCACATGTTCATACTTTGAAATCCTAAGCCAGGATCCATATTAGTAGACCATCCATCATCCAGGTGATGTCATAAAATCAAGTCTTTTCACTGCAATCAATCCGGTCCAGCTGGTGAATCTGGGAATCTTGAGGCAATGTTACAACTGCCTCATGTACACAGACAACCCTCTCCTCCTCCCAACAAATTCCAACACATGTGAGAGATGCAACCATATAGCCATACTGGAGGCTAAGCTCTCTGAACTCAGTACTGGCGAAACCAGTCAGGAGGAGAAGGAAACCACACTCACTACAATTCCAGTCTCACAGAGACCTACCACGACAGCAAACCAAACACATAAACACACAAAAACATACTCGGAGGCTCTAAATAAAAATCGGTCTAAGCAGCAGAGACCTCCAAAGCAGACACCCAAGCAACTGCTACCCCAAAACAAAACACGTGCAACACATAGCTCACAAAGCCAGTGTGCCGAACAGTCACAGCCCTTAAGGCTAAACAACACACCTGATACACTTGTAATAGGTGACTCTATCGTCAGGCACACTGACATCCCACTCACCAGGCTGAACAAGGAGAAGGTCACCGTGAGCTGCCTGTCGGGCGCTAGGATCTGCCACATAGCACAAGCACTCAGGTCACTCTAAGGCAAATACTAATATGACTCAGTCATTGTCCATGCTGGTGTGAATGACCTGAGACGTACCTCCCTGGACTACATGAAAAGAGACATAGAGGAGCTCTCTGAGCATGTAGCCCAGGCCGGTATGACCCTGACCTTGAGTAGCATCTTACCCTCACCAAAAATTATGCCACAATATGAAGACAAGATGATCAATTTCAACAACTGGCTTAAGTATTGGTATCATTCAAAGGGGATCCAATGCCTGTCAGCCTGGGATGACATGCTCGACAAGCCACGATGCTTCGCTAGGGACGGCTTGCACCTGTCACCCCTGGGCTTTCGGATATTGGCAAAGGCTCTTGCTACCCCCATAGTGCCTTTTTTAGGCAAGGCTCAAAAGACAAACCTACCTCCATAGGTATCACAAGGGATAAGAAACTAAGAGTAATGCTACTCAATGCCAGAAGTCTAAACCTCAAGATGCATGCACTCAAAACTCTCCTTAGCATGGAGAACATTGATATCTGTGCAGTAACAGAAACCTGGTTCAAGGCTCCGAGAGCACCCCAGCACTACCAGGTTATACCTCATACCATGCTTTTGGCCCCAAAACTTGGACCGAACCACAAAAGGAGGGGGAGTATCAATATTCGTCAAAGATACCCACACTTCCAGGTTGGTGGCACAGCACGAAGCATCAGAGACTATCCATGTGCAACTAACAGTGGGTAAAACTGCCTTCCAGTTTATAGCCTGCTACAGACCACCCTCCCAAACCCAGGAACCCCACTCAGCCTTCCTGAGAACACTGGAAAATATGAAGGTCTCTCCAAACACCATTATATTGGATGACTTCAACTACCCAAACATAGACTGGGAGCATTACTCTAGCTCCAACACCCTAGCCCAAAGGTTCCTAGAATTTATAAACTCAAATGCTATAGAACAACTTGTTACCACTCCCACAAGAGGGGAAAACATACTGGACCTGATCATCACCAACATGGGGACTCTATGCTCCAGACCAGAAGTGTATCCCTCACTGGTAGGATCAAACCACAAACTAATCTCACTGGATATTCACATCCCGACTCCACCCCCTGCCCTGAAAACCACAGTGAAAAACTTCTCTAAAGCAAATTTCACACTCCTCAAAACCGAGATGGAATCCTTGAAAGCCCCCGGGCCTGTGGAAAATACGGCCCAGACTTCAGAATCCTTTATAAACGCATTCTATGAACACCTTCAGGAATGCATGGATCATGCAATCCCAAATAAAACCAAGACCCAATCCTCCAAAGGCAGACGTCCTGTCTGGTGGACCCCAGCCATAAACAAACTATACAATACAAGGAAGAAGCTACTACATGATAGAGCAAAATCCCAAAAAGGGAAGGCATCTCTGATCAGTATTAGCAAAAAACTACGGGCACTCATAAAATCATCTAAGGCCAGCTTCGAGAGAAAAATTGCACAGGACACTAAGGATAACCACAAGGCTTTCTTTAGTTATGTTAGGAACCCAGGTGGGAATTCCCAGATATGCTCAGAATTAGTCCAAAATGACAAAAAATACACCGAACCCACAGACATTGCCAACATCCTAGCTGACAGGTTCAGCACAAACCCCCCCCCTCACCACCAAAAGGGCAAATATCTATCCCAGCAGAGTGCTGCCCCCTGACATCTCAGATGCTCAGGTAAGAGCTGCCCTCTCCAAAGCAAAAAACACAGCATCAATGGGACCAGACGGTGTCCCGGGCTGCATCCTACATGAACTCCAAGAAGAGCTAAACCCAAACATAAAACTACTGTTCAGTCTCAGCCTTACTACAGGATATGTACTCAAAGAGTGGCGTACAGCAACAGTGGTCCCTCTCCACAAAGGTGGTGCCTCAACGGATCCTGGAAACTATCACCCAATAAGCCTGACTAGCTTGGTCTGCAAAGCTATGGAAAGGATCATCATGGACCTCATAAATAAAGATATTGGGGACCTACAGACACTGGATCCTACCCAGTTTGGCTTTGTTAAGGGCAGATCCTGCCTCTTAAACCTGGTTGATTTCTTTGAAACAGTCACCAAGGCCACTGACAAGGGGAAGGTGGTCCACACAGCCTACCTGGACCTCGCAAAAGCCTTTGATACAATACCCCACTCGGGCATTATAGATTAGCTCACCAGCTTAAATATAAACCCCTATGTCACTAGATGGGTTGCAAACTGGCTCAAGGACAGAACCCACATGGTTAGAACTGCTGGAGCCATGCCAGACTCCAAACCAGTTACAAGTGGTGTCCCACAAGGCTCAGTCCTGGGACCTCTCTTGTTCGGTATATATTTCTCGGAGGTACAGGCCAACATGGAAGGACTGTGGCTGACCAAGTTCGCAGATGACTGCAAACTGGGCGCCATAATCGACTCTCCAGCCGACACAAGCATCCTCCAAAAGGGCCTCATAGAAACAGACAACTGGTGCCAGAGCCATGGCCTCAAGCTAAATGCCAAAAAGTGTATAGTCATCCCCTTTGGCAAAAACAAAGTGCCCACAAATTACCGCATAGGTGGTAATCCATTAAGTACAGAAGAAGTAATTAGGGACCTGGGGACCCAAGTTGATAGCAATCTCTCATTTGACAACCACGTGGCCAAAGTGGTTAGAAAAACATTTTATATAGCCCACCTAATCATGAAGGGATTCACATCTAGATCATGGTAGGTCATCGTGCCTCTTTACTCATCCCTCATCAGGCCCATAATTGAGTACAATGCCCGTTTTGGGTTGTACCTTACCAGACACCTGCAGCAACTGGAAAGACCCCAAAAGTACCTCACCAAGAGGATCAAAGGGCTCAAACAGATGCCATATGCTGCCCGGTTAAAGAAACTCCAGCTCTACTCAGTGGCATACCGCCTGCTCAGAGGCGATCTGTGCCTGACATATAAAGCCATGTCCAACCCGGAATTAATGGACATGCTGCACCTCAGAAAATCCAAATCCCATCGAGCTACGCGCTCGAGAGACTTGAACCTCAGCACTGAAATAAATAGGACATGCTGGAGGGACAGATTCATAACCCAGAGGCTCTCTTCACTCTGGAATAAAATCCCAGTCCAGGTTAGGCAGAGTCCCTCATTGACTCTCTTCAAGAGGAATCTTGATGAGTGGATGGGAGATCGTAGGTTTACCCCTGGTATCACTTCTGTGTCACTGTAAGACAGAGGCACAGTATACTAACCTCGAAAAAGGGCATAGCGAAATTAATTTAAAATGGGTGGCAAAAGCCAAACACACTCTGGCTAGGCTTATAAATGCCCTAGGGCAGATAGCCTAGTATGAACCTATGAACCTATGAACCTATGAATTCATTTTCAGTCAAGATGCATCTGGAGTGTTTCTCCCTGGGCCTCCGCTGAAAATGGGCTCTGATCCAGTCGGACTTTCCTGGTAAACAAATGTTAAAAAAATAAATAAATAACAGATGGATAAGCTGGGCATGTAGCTTGTAAGGGTTGAGTGTCCATTGTAGTTGCAGGTTTGAATCTCATATCTTCAATCTGTGTTAAAGCCTCTGTGTAACACTGAAAATGTGTATGGTGTTATCTAATATTATTTATGAATAAGTTGTTTAGAAACTGCTCTGTTCAATGCATATCACTGTTATTTGAGGAATATATTCTTCATACTTTCTGTTTTCAGGCAATGAAGATTGGACCAGGAACTGTGCTCTGTGTATTAAGCAGATTCACAGGCTTGGGGAGCAGTGGAAAAAGAGAGGTGTATTGATTACTTTTTCTGTTTTATGCAATGAAGTGCATCTGATCCTGTTTACAGGCTTGTATTTTTCAAAATAACATGAATATTGATTAGTGTACAGGAATGCCCATCATGCATCAGTAATGTAAGTGAAATTATCACATTATAGCTGTGCTTACAACTGTGATTTAAATCCAGAAATGTTGAGCCATTATGTAGCAGTAAACCATTGTTTCAACACACAGTTTTTGAATTGCCCTCCACAACCTAAATAACAGTTGGGTTAGTGTATGTGTCACATATATTTTGACGCGGCTGTTTTGTAGACAAGTCTTAGTCAGTTGATTGCTGCTTATAATGTATGGTTTGACATTCTTGTATGTGTGGCTGTATTTTCCAGTAACTGGTCCTTTGTGCATAGCCTGTATTTTCATTGACTGAATTTGTGTCTGCTTGGTCAGTGCTTGTAGACTGTGTGGCATGTCCTTCAGTTTGACTTTGGTATTGCATCTGCCTACAACACCTTGGGTGTTTTTTATTAAAACACAATTATAGCCTAGGTTTACTGACACTTGTGCAAATAGAAATTTCTTTGCAGCAGTTCATAAACAGCAAGCATCATGAGGATATTTGCAATTTGCAGGCTACTGACTGGTATTAATTTTAGGTAGATGATGCATACAGTTGTACACATACACTACTGTTAGTACAATGTATATTACATTCTCATATGTCACAAGTTGTGGAGAGTGAGCATATAACAAATTTGCTAATGTTGTATTCAGTATATTGATGTGTGTTCAGCCTATTATCATGTTGCCTGGCTCAAATGTTTGTCATGTGGCTTGCCTATTGTCCACAATATTGTCATATCACTTTCTCCTCATTTTAGCGACACTTGGTGGCTGTTTATATAAATTATTACATGCGGAAAATAATCTCTACATTTGAATAGTTATATATTTTTACAACGCTGATGACCTAGGTGGGTATCTCTAAGCCTATACAGGTTTTCACAAAAAAATGCTGATGTTCTGTTTATGAATAGTATATTGAGGACCAAGCATTTATGAGGTATCTCTGTCCATAACAGATGTGTGTCAGTCTCTGTGTAAATTTCCATCATTTTCATATTAAATTCTGATATATTCTTTATGGGAATGTTCTGCATGGTAGACATTTGCTTTTCTTTTCTATTGTGTTTTGCAATTAATCTTGACAGAGCATGGTACCCTTGGATGTTCTCCTATCAGAAAACAATGATGTGTGCATTTCAGGCCACTTTCAGAGTCTTCTGATGATGATGATGGTGATGATGACGATGATGATGAGAAAACTAGACCCATCCCTACCCAAGTCATTATGCCTGCAGCCCTTAGGAAATGATGCTAGGACCAGAATTTAGATGATTATTAGGAGGAGATCCTGGAAGTTGTGACCGATGTGTTCTGAACACAGAGGAGGGACATGATGATGACCTTCTTTCAGGATATGGTCCCACTCCACAAAGGCGGTGCTTCTACGGACCCTGGAAATTACCGCCCCATAAGCTTGACGAGCCTTGTCTGCAAGGCTATGAAGAGGATCATAATGGAACTCATAAATAAAGACATTGGGGACCTACAGACACTGGATCCTACCCAATTTGGCTTTGTCAAGGGCAGATCCTGCCTCTTGAACTTGGTCGACTTTTTCGAAACAGTCACTAAGGCCATTGATGAGGGTAAGGCAGTTCACACAGCCTACCTTGACCTAGCAAAAGCGTTCGACACAATACCCCACTCGGGCATCATAGAAAAGCTCACCAGCTTAGATGTAAACCCATATGTCACAAGATGGGTTGCAAACTGGCTCAAGGACAGAACCCACAGGGTTAGAGTTGCTGGTGCCATGTCAGACTCTAAGCCGGTCACGAGCAGTGTCCCACAGAGCTCAGTCCTGGGCCCCCTCTTGTTCGGCATTTATTTTTCTGAAGTGCAGGCAAACATAGGGGGATTGTGGCTGACAAAATTTGCAGATGACTGCAAACTGGGCACCATAATTGACACTCCATCAGACACAGACATCCTCCAGAGAGGTCTCATAAAAATGGATAACTGGTGCCAGAGCCATGGCCTTAAGCTAAATGCCAAAAAATGTATAGTCATACCCTTTGGGAAAAACAAGGTAACCCCTAATTACCACATAGGTGGTAATCCATTAAACACGGAAGAAGTTATCAGGGACCTGGGGACCCAAGTTGACAGTAACCTCTCTTTGACACTCACATTGCCAAAGTGGTTAGGAAGACCTTCTACATTGCCCACCTGATCATGAAGGGATTCACATCCAGATCAGGAGAGGTCATTGTACCCGTGTACTCTTCACTTATCAGACCAATGATTGAGTACAACGCCCCATTCGAAATGTACCTTACCCGACACCTGCAGCAGTTGGAAAGACCCCAAAAGTTCCTCACCAAAAGGATAAAGGGGCTCAAACATATGTCATACGCTGCCCAACTGAAGAAACTCCAGCTCTATTCAGTCGCATACCGTCTGCTCAGAGGTGATCTGAGCCTGACATACAAGGCCATGTCAAACCCGGAATTAATGGACATGCTCCACCTCAAAAAATCCAAATCCACCAGAGCCACGAGAGCAAGAGACTTAAACCTCAACACGGATATAAATAGGATGTGCTGGAGGGACAGATTCATCACCCAGAGACTCCCTACACTATGGAACAGAATCCCAGTCCATGTGAGGCAGAGCCCCTCACTGACTCTGTTCAAGAGAAATCTTGATGAGTGGATGGGAGATCGTAGGTTTACCCCAAGAATCATCTCTGTGTCACTGCTGGACAGAGGCACAGCAAACTAATGGGTATAGTATTCTCATCCTAAGGGGTGGTGAAAGCCACACACACTCTGGCTAGGCTTATAAATGCCCTAGGGCAGATAACCTAGTATGAATCTATGAACCTATGAACCTATATGGTAATAGCTATGGGTGATTCATTCAGGGAAATAACTTATGAGGTCATCCATGAGTCTCAGCCCCATCAGCCTGGTCCCTCCTCTCCATAAGTATTGTCTGTGTGCTCCAGTTATGTTATGCTGTCAACATACTGATTGCAATGTAATTGATTGGGATGTATTTGCATTCTTGTGCATGCACACCATGTACATGTTCATGCATTGTGGCATTTAACCTGCAGCTAATGCTGCAAGACATAGCCTGTAAAAAATGTGTTTTACTGGGGTAAATGACATACAGCATATGTTGTCCATAATCCATCACTAACCCTGATGTATGGCTTGCAATTGTGTATTACCATATCATGTATGTGCAAAGGACATGTCATGTGTGCTTTGAATGACATTTGTTATAATGTCCCACTGGCATGATGTGGTGTTATGTGCCATGAGGTAACAATGTTGTTGCCATGTAGGATCATATACAGGTATATCATGTCTATTTACAGTCCTCCTTTTCTGACTGCATCAGACAGCAATATAGCATTAATCTATATACAGTGTTACATACAATTTATTCTTTAACAGTAATTTATGATGTGTTTCGTGTATCTCAAAGTTTCACATCCATTACTTATTCACATAATTTCAGACCATCTGCAGATAGTTGTACACATTAACTGATTGTAAGTGTGTGCACGCACATAGTCAGATCCATACTGATCCACAACTGTATCTTTGATATGTGAGCATTCACTGACTTACCCACAATGTACTGTAATGATGCTCACAGGAGCATCCCCTGAGCAGTAATGAGCAGGGTGGGTGACATACACCTGTGTTTCTTTATTCAATATTTGCATGACAGTGTATGTGCATGTCCTTGAAATTCTTTGCCTGCTTACCTATGCATGTTAATGTCACATGATTGCACATCACTATGTATATGTGTTTTATACATGGCCAGTTCTGTGGACATCAGCAATCATTCTTCCCATGTAACATACATTTTCTAATTCATTAACTGTAGTTTGGCTTGTCTTCTACAGTACCCTATGTGCTTTACACATGCATTTACAGTGTGTCAACTTTCCTTGTCCAGTTTTCCCCTGGTGTGGGCCCAGGTTGTCCACCTCCCTTCCATATACATATTTCCTTGCTATATTTTGCAGATATATTTGCCTTTGTTGCAATTATTGACCATTGCCATGTATTAGTTTTGACAGAGTGAATATGTGCTAAATGTAGTGACAATTTTACAATGCTGAACAAATGCACACGTCACTGGCTACTGCTTCCAATACATCCTTGTTCTCATTATACTTTTCTGTTGGCCAGTGTACTTGTTGACAGTGTACCAGCTGACATCCATGTGCACAACCTGCTATATTTATTAAGCTCTAGTGTTATATTTTTTGTAAATATTTTACACATCAGTGGTGTGTGCATGCATATTGATTTTGATGTCATGTGCATTCCATTCAGGCCACCAACAGTCATGCATGCACATCTACATCATTGTGTTGCCTTTTGACTGGCATATGTATGTAACATATACTCTTTCCATTACACATTTGTTTGGGTTGTGGGGTTGTGCATAACTACTTGTGTATGTGGCAGCCATTTTGCTGATTTTCTGCAGTACTTCCATTTGGCATTGACTTGGTTGTTTGTCTTTCACATACATGCTCACAGATTTGGTTCTGCTCTCTGATGGACATATCTAGCATTGTTAGACATACATTTGCTCATTTGTGATGTTTCTTGGCTTACATCTGCACCTTATGCTGCTGACAGACTACTTGGATATATGCTTATTTATCGAATATGTACTGTAATCCTGACCTATTACCCTCTAACACACATCTACAATTGGTCATACACATCCAGGTATGACTGCAACGCGGTTTGCAACATATAGTAATGTGATAGTGCATCAGTAGATATGTTTTTCTTCATTTCACCATGGCTGGTATAATCCACACCCATTGCCGGTGTTGTGCAGTGTGCTGTCTGTATAACCTATCTGAATATATAAAGTGATTGCATTTATGCTTACAAGGTCAGTAGATGCAAAAACCTAATGATGATTTGGCCATCTTCATTCCCATTCTTTAGACCTCTTAATTAGAACACCTGGTTAAGGGATGACTGCCTATGGGTAATATTTTATCTTACACCTTTAGAAATGCTTATCATTCTCACAATTATATTCCTGTTACCATCTGCATAATTATGTTTTCCTTTGCATTTCATACCAATCAAAAATTTACAAGAACAAATTCTAGCCTATATAATAAAACTTTAAAGATCAAGTACAGTTTTTAAACAATTTGTTTTTGTTATAATTATGCCCTCATCTTGTAAAGTGGGCTTTCTTTTTCTGAAATATGCAGTTTTTACTTTTGTTACATCAGTTGAACTATATTTATCAAGTTTAATTTTAACTTTTAGGGAGAAAACTATGGCTGTGGGAATCACCCTAATGTCAAATCTGCAGTATAATGAGTTTGTAATACTGCAAGTAATTAGTGCTGAAAAAAAAAAACATTTTGAATAATTTGTGGAAAAAGAAAGAGTAAAAAAAAGTTGTACTTTATCTTCAAAAAAAACATCTTCAGCCATTTTAGAAGCCAAGTATGCCTAAAGCTGGTAAAATTCTTAGAACATCTCTGACTATATAGTAAAACTATTCCATCACATCCAATCAGGAAATTCACTTGATATATCTGTTAATTTTAGCCTCTGTTTCCTTCAATGCATTTTATTCCCATTGGCTTTTACTTCAGAAAAGTAGATCCCAAACAGGAGAGTGTGTGCACAGTTCTGATACTGTTTTTATTCTTTTCGGGATTGCAAAGGAGCTGAAGCCTGTCCTCACAAGTAATAGTCATAATGCACTACAGTAATCCTGGGTGAGGTGTTAATCTACACACACACACACACACACACACACACACACACACACACACACACACACACACACACACACACACATACACGCACTTGCACATACACACATACACGCATTCACATTTGAGTTGAAAGTCTGAGAATTGCAAAGCAAGTTGGAAATCAAGTGAAAGGTGCCACTAATGATTGTGAAAATTAATATTACTGGTAACTTTGTTAAGAGTCATTTTGTGGTCATTCATCATTTCAAATACAGCTTGAGGTGCTAAGGGGTTTCTACTGCTAGGATAAAGGTATGGACTAGTTCATCCATACAAATGTCATTTATTTATCTTTTTAGCTTCTGTTCCTGAGTAATAAGACATCTTTAACACAAAGCACAGATATTCTTAAAACAGTATCAATGCATGCATTTTGGGGTATCTGTTATTATGCACTTTCATATTCACATCCTTTTTCTTGTAAAGGTTGATTTAGTTCATAATATGAAGGTCTTTTTCCTCTACACTGATGGAGCTTGTGTTGCCATAAATAAAGTTGGGGCTTCCATCTTTAAAGCTTGTACTTCAATGACAGGATCTTGTAGTTCTGTTTGTCTCTTACCTCTATAATAGCAGAAAAATCTTCAAATGTAAAATTGATAATCAGCTTAATTATGCAGTAGAGCAAAAAAAGTGAGGGTCCAGGATATGAGGAGAGCAGACTTTGACCAGATGGAACAATGTTTCAGTGTAAAAAAGTATACATATTTATATATATATATATATATATATATATATATATATATATATATATATATATATATATGTAAAGGTTGATTTAGTTCATAATATGAAGGTCTTTTTCCTCTACACTGATGGAGCTTGTGTTGCCATAAATAAAGTTGGGGCTTCCATCTTTAAAGCTTGTACTTCAATGACAGGATCTTGTAGTTCTGTTTGTCTCTTACCTCTATAATAGCAGAAAAATCTTCAAATGTAAAATTGATAATCAGCTTAATTATGCAGTAGAGCAAAAAAAGTGAGGGTCCAGGATATGAGGAGAGCAGACTTTGACCAGATGGAACAATGTTTCAGTGTAAAAAAGTATACATATATATATATATATATATATATATATATATATATATATATATATATATATGTGTGTGTGTGTAGGTGCACTGCCTCAACTAAACAGATGATTGACAGGTGTACAAGATCACACATTCTCAGTGTGGAAGAATAAGACATTTTCCTGATGCTGGTAGAGCACTATAGATCAAATGTGAGGTGTGTGTGTGTGTGTGTGTGTGTGTGTGTGTGTGTGTGTGTGTGTGTGTGTGTGTGTGTGTGTGTGTGTGTGTATGTAAATGCCCCCTATTTAATACACCTGGTGGATACAGGTATTTAGGCTCAAACCCTGTACCAAAAGAACCCAAAGTCACTAGAGGCTGAGAGCTGTGGTGAGAAATGAATTCACTAAATGATAGCCATTAAGATCAGTCTTCTTATTTTTCAGGAAGCTGCTGATTTGACCTAGTAGTATGTTGCTCTGACTGTAGTGCATAGGGTCCTGGGTTTAAGACTTGCTAGTGAAATGCATGGTGGTAACACAGCATTTTATTCTAGCAATTTTACAAAATTATGCAAGCAATGTTTAAAATGTGTCCCTGGTAAGTCCCTAGCCACCACCACTTGTGAGCTTTGTCCAGGTTTTTGTGCTAAGAGTTGAGAGCTATGGTGAGAAGTGAGAACTGAATTTGTATTCCCCCATTATTGGCTTTGTCCAGTTTTTTTGTGCTAAGATGTTGAGAGCTATGGTGAGAAGTGAGAAAACAATTCACTAAATTATAGCCATTAAGTTCAGTCTTCCTATTTTTCAGGAAGCTGCTGATTTGGCATGGTGGTATGTTGCTCTGACTGTAATGCAGAGTCCTAGGTTCAAGACTTGCCAGTGAAATGTATGGTGGTAACACAACAGTTTATTCTAGCAACTTTACAAAATTATACAAGCAATCCCCAGGATTCATGAAGCTTGCACCAGGCGCAGGCATAGCGTAGGCGGTATAATGCCAAATATGTCCACCGAGCGATTCAGGTACAATCCAATTCCACGTGCACTGCCAGCATACGCCAGATCTGCGCAGCCCTCGGCTCAGGTATGCTAATCACCCCATGTGCAGTACTGCACCATGCAAATGAAGGTACGTAGCAATTCATGAAGTGGTGCAGGCTTAGCGTAAGCCCACAGAAATGTAAACCAAAAAAAAACGGTTTACATTTTTCCAAACAGAACATCGGAGCTGTGAAAGCAGACCAGACTCATGAATTACAAAGTTAACATATGCCAATGGCTAAATATACAGCCAATGACATAAGAAAAGATGTACAACACCTAAAAAATAACATTTAATGTCATGTCCACAGTAACGCAAAGTACAACCTCAGGGCATGTGTGCGCAAACGGGAATGCAAGGAAAATATATGCAAATGTCATAAAATCGCAAAGTAATACAAATCATGATTTCACTATAATACTCAATGGTATGCATGGTACACAACATCTAAGCTGCAAGGGTTGCTAAGGGTCTGTGACATTGTTTGGTGCGGTAACTATGAATTAGTAGTCAATGCTATGCAAATGAGGCAAGTAATAGTGAATCGCAAACATCCCGCCGGACTAAGGATGTACCATACGGTGCAGCGCTACAACACCGAGGAGTGGTTTGGAGGTATACATGACATCAGCAGTGGGGTGTGCCACCGTAGCTTTAAGCACATTGAAGCAATGCACATCCAGCCTGCCCATTGCTAAGCAAAGCCACAGGATAGGGGTGAGGATGTAGGTATAGCATCGTTTAGCTGAGAGCACATATGGTGCCCGAAAGCGCATGTGTACGTGGATGAAAACATGCCTGAAACCCGGTAAGCGGACGCACGCGCCGCGCGCCATAGCTCAAACAGGAAGGTTAGAGGAAAAAAATAAGGAAATGCCGCAG
This sequence comes from Protopterus annectens, assembly GCF_019279795.1. NCBI lineage: Eukaryota > Metazoa > Chordata > Ceratodontiformes > Protopteridae > Protopterus > Protopterus annectens. The sequence continues at coordinate 433,324,103 of NC_056731.1, read as the reverse complement.
TTGGGTAATTGGAGTACAACTGAGCAATTAACACCTATTAACTCACAGTGGGCAATCGACAGCAGCTAACAAGTCTGCTCGCAGCAACCTGCAGAACAGGATAGGGGAGGTGTTGGATTGCAAAGAAAAGAGAACTGCCATAGCAGAGCAAAGCAAACCTGCAGTAGATCGGCCATAGAACACATTTCGTAAGATAAGCCAGGTATTGGAAAGTACAAATGAAAGCAGGCTGCTGGATGCATGCCAGAAAATGGGAGGGGAAATGTTAAGAAATGTTAAGGGAAGGGCAAGAGGTAATCCACGGCAGACAAATGTAATTCAACACCAAAGGCACCACAATAGCAGTACCTGTGATAAAACACATAAGATACCCTGTAGCTCCGATTGTACATACACACCCTATGACATCATCAGTGTTCACAGCACAATAGTATAAAGTGTGAAGGTACCTCACACACACCTGTGTATTCCCAAACACTGCACCATCAGTGTAAACAGACGGGGAACTATTACAATGTACATGTTGGGAGCTGCCATAGCTGTGATTCATCACCATGTGTTAGAGACTGAAGGTGTTGTGGAGGATGATGCTGGCAACCACCACAGGCCCTGGAGGAGGAGAAGAGTGTTCAGACCAAGGGTAACCTACCAGGGGCTACACGATCTGGAGATAGTAGAGCGTTACAGGGTGGACATGGACATCTTACAGCAAATAATTGAGCTGTGCCGGCCACGCCTGAGATCCAGAAACAACAGAGGGGAACCCATCCCAGTGAACACGAAGGTATGTGTAAGCTTGGGAATACTAGCCACAGGTACCTTTCAAAGGCCAACTGGAGATATAATGGGGATCTCACAGGCATCAGCATCCAGAGTACTACACCAGTTCCTGGATGCCGTGTTACCACATGCCAATGAGCATATATACTTCCCCCGAACTCAGGAGGAGTTGGCCAGCAATATGCGTCTCTTCCACCATGTGGCACACTACCCAGAGGTACTGGGTGCAATAGACTGCACGCACATACATATCAAGTCACAACCCGGTAAGCATGGTAGGCACTACATAAACCACAAGGGATTCCACTCCATCAACTGCTAGGCCATGTGCAATACCCAGGGCATTATTATGGATGTGTGTGCTGGCAGCCCTGGAAGCTACCATCACTCCCACATCTGGCATGCCTCACAGCTGTATCAGGTATTTGTCAGGGGGGACATCCCACATGGCCACCTTGTGGGGGATGTTGGCTATGCACTGGCGCCGTGGATGATGACTCCCATCAGAAATGCACAGACACCCATGCAAGATTGTCATAATGAGACACACGCACAAACCAGAATCATCATAGAGTGTGTGTTTGGGATGCTGAAATCATGGTTCTGTTGCTTGGACATATCTGGTGGAGCCTTGCAGTACTCTCCAGGCACGTGTGCCCACATCTTCATAGTATGTGCCATGCTACATAATATGATCCTGCGGAAACAGCTGCAGCAGGGACATAATGGTGAAGGCCCTCACAGCCCACCGCAATTGCCAAGGCCATCACAGGCAGAGAGGGACTCAGACCACAAAAACCCTGTGCCAGCCCCAGTAGGCAGATGGAGGCGTGCCCAATATGCCCACGCCTTGGCAAAGAGGGAACGTATAGCACATACACTGACAGTGTAGGCCCCTACGGACTGACACACCTCTCCACCTGCACACACAGTAAACTGGATGGCACACACACATGACCACCTGTAAATTGTAATGTATAGGTGGCCTACTGTGTGAATCCTACATAGGCAGCCCTCAACCATTGCACACACAACAGCTATTGGAGCAAGGAATGTCAACACCTGAACAGTACACGCACCTAACAGCATATGTTGATACTGTATGTATAGGTTCCTAGGTACATCGGTAGGTACATGCCCGATTGTCAGAGGCCATTCATCAACCGAGGCAAACAGTGTCTGCTGTCACCACCACATCGATTAACCAACTATCCCTCAGTGGAGCAGAGCCAGTTGCGGGATCCATGTGTGTAATCACTGTTCCCCACACACTCTGCATGGATTCCCTGGTGTGTTAATGAGGGGCTCCATATAATGTAATCATGGATGTAGTGGCAAAGCATGGGGAGTACCCATGACATGTATCTGTCACCCCAGCATGCTCCACCTATGGTTGTGTGAAGGTGTAGCACAATATAGTGTGTGGCTCACTGTGACATACATTCCCAATGCTGGAGCACATCCATTAAACATCACTTGGACATACATTAATAGGCCTCATCCATATGTAAACTAACTGAGTTACACATTTGATTTCAGTATGGAGTAACAGCCATAGAACAGTCCACATACAAAACACCATAACACGTGTACAAATCCCAGATGCCCAAGTGGTAAATGCACTGACTGTCGTGCATGTTCCCGGTTCCATGTCCTGCAAGGGATGTTACGTAATCCCGAAGGCACGAATAATGGATGTTGGATGCAGGTCATCAGATCAGGTTTAGCACATGTTAACGGGATTCTGCATTGGCAAGTGCTGGTAAGCGTCATTTAAACATGACGATACGGATATGCACGAAACAGGGCTAAGCTTGTCTGAATATCGTGCAGATCACGGTCAACGATGTCCAGTACAGGTGAAACTAGCCTTATTCACCCCTCTACTAATAGTGCCTGCTCTGAAGGGTAAAACGACCACTGCCAGGAGTAGAACACGCAATCATGTACACAATCAACCTAACACTAAGCTACCCAAGATGTACCAACGGCAGGTGCGGAGTCCAGGAAACAGTATACACCGACATGTACACAACGAAAGGTGTGTTCTCCCTCTCACTCTCTCTCTCTCTCTCTCTCTATATATATATATATATATATATATATATATATATATATAATAGAGATAGAAAGGGTGATAGAGAGAGAGATATATGTTGATATATATGTATTCACCTATATCTGCAAATATATAGATAGGATAATGACATGTACACAACCATGGAGGTACAAATAAATAGGATACTGCCAACTATCGAATGTGTCACATACCGACACACATAATCACGAGGCTTAAAGACCAAAAGACCACAGTACCGGAACACTAGAACTGCGAGTAATATTATCACGATGTTAAGGGACATTTAGTTATCACTGCCGGTGCTGCGGTCCAGGTAGGTACTGTGTTCAACTGTGTTTGTGATTGCTGTAGTCTGTGTATGTGTGTGTTGAGGGTGCCGTGTGCGTTTCCATGGGACTGTAATGTGTGTGTGTGTGTGTGTGTGTGTGTGTGTGTGTGTGTGTTTGCATCATGTGTCTGTTAGTGCTAACTCAGAGGTAGATCATTACGGTAGGTGTGGTCATAGCTGACCTTAGGCATACAGTTACCACCTGTCCCACTTTAAAAGGGACAGCCCCTCCCTGGGCAGTTGTGTCCTGACAAAAAATATTAAAAAGGCAAATATCCGAGATTGTAGGACATAATTATGTCCCATATATTATGTAATAGTCGCATTAAATAGTTATGCCTGTATCTAAAATACGTAAATGTTACATGAAACATGATAAGTAGCTAAAGTGCTACAAGAATAAGTATGTATTCAGGATAAAAGTATGTTCTATCCTGTGTACTGACCATGGGTATGTGTCGGCCTGTAAACACCGATGTGTGTCCTGCAAATGTCCCACTATGGCCATTTGAAAAGGTGGCAACCCATGCCAAAGAGGTTCAGTCACCAACACAACTGCAATGAGTGCAAATATCTGTGACAGAAATACACGAGACAGCTGTCATTTAGTGACATTCCATTACATATCAATGTCTTTCTGGAGGTACTGAAGTATCAACCTTACCTGCATGCTATATAGAAACCAATTAACAATGGCTCAATGTATAAGCCCATAACAACCATAGTTTCAGTCTACTAAATGATAGGTCTTCAATTAGGGAAGGAGCCCACACACATATATGGAATATGTAGAAATGCAGTCCCCACAAACCTGTATATGCTATGTACACCCACCTACATCTTCCCCACACCCAAAACAATTGCAATACAGACTGTAATAACATCACAAACACCCACTCACTCAATTACATCTGCAGAAGCGTTAACATACCTTGTGAGAGACACATTTGTAATGGCGCCATGTGAAATCGTAGCTGTTGTATAATGGAACAGACGGTGATGTTACAGGTTTTGTTTGCAATAGTCCCTTATCAGATGGTTGAGATGACAGGTACACTCACATGTAAAACCACATACTCTATCCATCACACAATCCACGGGGGACATGAATTCAAAATATCCGTGTCTCTCCAAATAGCAGTTGCAATTCCTCACAACAAAACACATACAGGCCGTTTCCCCGAAGGTAGGGCAAAAGGGCAACGCCCAAGTGGAGAATTCAATTATACCCCAGTGTTGCCGCGTAATTGGCGAATGGAGTAGCTGCACAGCTGATGTGCATGTAATAATTTACTCAGGAACACCAATTGTCAGCAGGATACCACATGTTACAGGTATCGACGTATATAACGATGCCTTGCCATACATTCAAACCGTATGCTCATACCATAGAACCATTTAAACAGTAAAGGTGTAAGATAGATATTTACGAAGACTCAGAATGCTAACAAGGTATGTAGAACACTCAGTATGTTAGTGTATGTAGAGCCTGTTTTGTATTAATTAATGTGTACGCAATGCATAAAGTGGGAAAAGGTATTATGTAGTGATGTCTTGTTGAGCATAGTAACGCTTGTAGAAATTGTGTGTCCTGCTGTGGGCCACAAGGTAAACATCTCATACACCACAAGGGATTCTACATGAGGTCTTTAAACACAACAATTCCACACCACCCGCCGTCAGTGGTAGGGTTTGTCCAACAAGTACGTGCCATAACAGGGGATAGTATATGTTGATATACTGTCACAGTACGCATGTGTATGTGCATATAACGAGAATAACATGGCTAAGGTGGTCCTGCTGTGCAAGTATGCTTAGCATTATGGGATAATGTTTAACATATGTGTAATGTATAGTATTGTAGGTAGATATGTCAGATATTTTACACAGCATAAGTGTTATATCATGCAAACAAAAGGTATTGTCTATTGGCATGTACAATACACAATAACAGGATACATATGGCTTGTAGTCACAGGACACTGTAACAGCATGATAGCTACTTGAAATGGAAGAGCTACTCAATTATCCATGCACAAAGGACATGTAATAGCTTCACAGGTTCATAGTGAGGTACTATGCTGTCTGGCCAAGTCCATGTGTAAGCCCAATGACAGTGTTTCCACCGGTGGCACCTCCCTAGGGTAGTGTCCTGTCTGTGAACAGCAGAGCCATGTGTTACCTGCACCTTTGTACATTACAGCCACTGCAGTGATCCCTAGCGTACATGTGTGTCTCCCATCCACCCATCGAGGTATCTCATGAAGAGTGCTAGTGAGTGTCCCTGCTTGATGTACATAGGAATCATGTTCCAAAGCATGGTAAGTGTCTGGTTCAGGAATGTATCCCTCAAGCACGTCCCACTCATCGTTGCATTTGTGCACATATCCATGAGCATGTTGCTCTCAGTGGCTTTTGCTTATGTTGCTTATGTGTAGTATATCCATAAATATTGTTGTGGACATGGGCCCTGTATGTTCAGCAGAGGTCACTCCTGAGTATGCAGTATGCAAATGTGTACAGTCGTGGTGTCCGTAGTTGTGCCACATACGTCATCCTTCGGAGGTCAATAATCCTCATGGTGTGTTAATGTTGTGGTATGTAAAGCCATTGCTGTTCTGTAAGGTACACCCCAAAAGGGGTGTTGTACCCTTGAACGTGTGTCATATGTCAGGAGTATAGAGGTACAATGGGTGCCTTTGTTCCAGCTACAAACCCATTACAGATAAGGGTGGCCATGTAGACGGATATCCACGCCACATTGGCAATATGGTTATCAAAGGAGTGGGTGCTATATACGTGTGTAGTAAGATTCCATATAATGTCACATGTATGTAGGGGACTACCACTTATGTGATAGTCAGTGGGTGATTGGTGTAATCCAAAGGGGATGTCTATGCACCTTGTGTCATGCAGCTTGAGGCCATGTTATCGACATCAGGTATCCGTCACAGTGACACCCTTATGGAGGGTGACTGTATCAGCTGGTGGATCAATCATGGCTCCTTGTTTGCAGTCATCTGGAAACCTAGTCAGGGAAAGTCCTTCTGTGCTAGCCTGTACCTCAGGGAAGCATATACTGAACATGAGGGGCCCTATGACTGAGGACTGTGGTATGCCAAGTGTAACAGAATTACAGTAGGTACCACAGTATGCTACCCTCATTGTGTGGGTCCTGTCTGTGAGCCACTTTTTATAACATCCCGAGATGTAGGTGTCGATGTGCAGGTGGATGTGTATGTTGTCAATACCAGAATGGAGAACGGTGCTGAAAGCCAATGAGAGGACAATGTAGGCTGTGTGGACCCCCTTACCATCATCAACTACCCTGGTAACTGTATCAAAGGAGTCCACCAGGTGTAGGAGCCATGGTCTGGCCCTAACAAATCCAACCTGGGTGGCATCAAAGGTCTGGAGCCCACCAATGTCACTGTGAATGACTTCCATGATGATGTGCCCCATAGCCTTGCAGAACAGTCCAGTCAGGCATATAGGGCAATAGTCCCTCTGGTTCATTGTGGTGCCACCTGTGTGGAGTGTGATAACTGTTGCTGTGCACCAGTCAGGGGCCACAATGTCTGATACAAGGCTATTACTGAATCTGGTGGCCAAGTGGGGAGCCATGTCGTTCTGAGGTTTGCGTAAATCACAGCCTGGGATGTTGGATGGTCACATGGAGTCTGTGTTCCAGGCCTTAGAGATTGCTGGTTGGAACTGCGTAGTTGTGACTACAGGGACTCTGCATTGTTCCTGTATGGAGTTTGGCCCTATATGGAGTGAGAGGGTGTAAAGTTAGCATTGAACCTATCTGCCAGGATGTTGCCAATATCAGTCAGTTCTGTAATGTTCCTGCCTAACCGTCGTATGTCAGAGCAGATGTGGGTATTGCCATCGAGTACTGACATACCTCCATAATGCTTTGTGGTAGTCCTGGGAATGTGTCGCAATAATGTTTGCGCAGCTAGCTTTGGAGGATGTGATAAGGGATCCCGGATTCCTACTGAGGCTGACCAGTGAGCTACCCCACCCATGGGATTGTACTCCACTTTGCAACAGCCTCCACCTTCTGTTGTACATTATGTCCATGGAACTGGACCTCCAGAGTGGCGTCCGTTATCTGGTGGGTACCATCATGGCTCTGTTTGGGATACCATGATCCATGTAGTCGTGTAAGTGCTAATGAAGTGCACTGGTGTATGTTTCAGTGTTTGTAAGTGCATTGTCCATCTGCACGGGTGTCATGACATTTGCTACCGCTGTGATAAGACGTCTGAAGTAGGCATTGTAGAAATCTTGTACTGTGTATTCCGTGAAGGGTACTGTGCCGGGATGTGGATAACAAGGGTGATTAGCATATGTTCGGAAACTACCAACGAGGGGATAATCCCAGGTGTGGAACACCAGTCACATGTTGGTAATGTCCATGTCTAGGATATTGTTGGTCTTGGTGGTGGTGTGTATGGGTTGATCCAGCTGAGTGGAGGTTATGAATGCCAGAAAGCGTTGGCCTAATATGTCGGTACATGAGTAGGTATCCCAGTTAAGTGTGGGGTAGTGTCAGTCTCATATCAGTAGTACCTGTCTGAACCCTACTGTCCAGTACACCAAGAAATGAGGGCCAGTAACTGTGGGGTATGTTGTTGAATCCGTAGCAAGTTACAATGTGTATAGCAGCTCTGGCCACAGTTAGTTGCACGTGGATCACCTCTGATGCATTGTGCTAAGTAACCAGCCTGGAGGTGTGTACATCCTTGTGAAATATGGACACACCTCTGCCGTGGGTGTTCCGGTCCTGGTTACATGACTGAAAGGTGTAGTCTACGTATAACCTGTCAGTGCAGGTGTGCTCTCCAGAGCCTAGAGGCAGGTCCCAGTCACTGCAGAGATATCAAAGTGGTCCATTATAAGTAGTGCCTCACCTGAGTGTGATAGAGATGAAGATGTCAAGCATTGAGTAACATTACCCCGGGTTTTGCTTGCCTGTTCCTGTTCTGGTGGTGAATGTTATTGGAAACTGTCCAAGACAAGCAGTATAGGAGCAGCAAAAGCCTTACATGTTATCTGTACTCCCAGGGCTGACAGGTGCAGGTCATCTGTGCCAAAGCTTCGTGTTTTGTTGACCATGTCATTCAAAGCAGACAGATACTGGATGCCTGTGGAATGTCAGCAGAAGCATAGGCAACTGTTGAAGTGAAACATTCAGTCATTGTACAGTGGTATCAGTCTGGATGAATGCAGAATGCTTCTCAGGGCTTGGGCAATACCTTCTGGGCTACAAGACCGGAGAGCTATTGCATGTCCCTGTACATGTAGTCCAGGAAGTTACATCTCAGGGCAGTCACACTAACATGGAGAATGACAGTCATATCATGCCTGGTGAGGTGTGGCATGGGTGCATAGGTTATGTTCCGGATCCTGTTACCCGACAGCCAGATGTAAGCAACTATCGCCTTGTGTAGCCTGCTGAGTGGGTCATCAGTGTGACCGCCTACAGAGTCACCTATGACCGGTGTGTTGGGTATGTTATGACACCCTATTGGCTGTAGTTGATGGGCACACATGAGTCTGTGAGCTATAAGTAATTGGTGTTGTGTTTGGTGATGGGGGCTGTCTCTGTTGCCTACACAGAGAGTATGGAGAGGTTCTGCAAATGTTGTAGTCATACTATGTGTGGCCTGTGGTGGTGGAGATCTAGTGAGACTATGTGATGAGTGGGGTGTGTTGAAAATGTTAAACGACCCCACATGAATGTCAGGTTCAGTCTGGTTTGGTGAGAGCATTACTCCCAGCATGGCTACATATGTGCATCTCCCACAGGCTGTAGTGTCTTATGTTGGGAGGTGGGCATTGACTGTGTACATGAGACAATTGTTCTATTGCCTCATGTTTGCCATATTCATCATATAGACAGGCAATAACACTGGTAAGTGACATTTGGACATGCCTGTATATTCAATCATGCCTCACAAGATATGTAAGTTACATGTGTACAACAGCCATTGTACTGTAAGCAAGCTGGAAATGTAAGGACAGACAGCGTACTTGTAAGAAATGAGTTGGAACAGGTGCTATAGTAATTAGTAGCTCATGAAGTGCTTACATGTTCTGAACAAGTGCTGAGCATGAATATGCAATACAGATAGGGTGTTGGATAATATAAACCCACTGCAACCCACAAGTGGAGACACCAGTCATAATTGGAGGCACTGCACTATTACCCTGCTGAGTATGGTCTGCAAGTCTATGAACCTTTATCAATGCAGATGTTAGCAGTACAGATGTAGATGACAGTACGGATGATTTCACACTGCATAGCATACTTGTGAATGGTCAAAGGACATCATCACCCATACTGTGTTCCAGCTACACTGAGTATACTAGATGTACCTTCATATGTCACAGGAGTGTTCTACCAGTGGCCTGTTGACAGAAGCAACACTACAAAAGGTGTCTGAGTGACATGTGCATATCACACCAGTGGCAGCTACAGTAAAACAGGGTTAATTGTCTCTTATATACATATATAATTCAACAACAACATTGCTCTTCTTAGTAACTCTATTTCAACATGCTCACAAAACCCTCTTTCATCTCCCTTTTACTACTACTACTTCTTAATTTATCCTATCTTCACTACCTCTCCCAACCCGTTATTTCCTTCCATTCACAATCCTTCCATGTAACCAACCATCTTAACTCCCCTCTCTCACACTCACACTCTCCTATTTCTCCCCATTTATACCCTATAAAAAAACTCCTTCTTTTCCAATACAAACTTATCACCTCTCAAACACAATCCACCCCCATAACTACTAGCAAATCCCTCAGAATCACAATAGAACCCGATCTTGTTACTAAACTGTCTAGTTACTTTAATGACTCTTTCCTTCATCTGATTACCACTTTAATATCAGGTGACATCCATCTAAGGCCCCCCCCCACCGCAACCACTATAGACAAGTCCATATTACTTACTTCTTTAAACTCCCAAAGTATAGTATACAAAGTCCCAAACCTCCATGCCTGGCTCATACACAATAAACCTGACATCCTATCCATTTCTGAAACCTGGTTAAAACCCCATATAAAAGACTCTGAAATAATTCCTCCAAACTATTCCATCATAAGAAAAGACAGGCCTCACAAAAAAGGTGGAGGAGTAGCTCTCCTATACTCATCCTCCTTGCTAGTTACTCCCTATAACAAACCTATTCCACACTTTAACAACGCCAAACTACTCCTTACTCTACTACAAATCAACAAACACAAACACATATGTCTAGCTTCCCTCTATATCCCCCCAGGGGATAATATTTCTACACTCGAAGATATCCTTTCCTGGCTCTCCATTAACATTAGTAATGAAACCATAATCTTAGGAGACATGAATATTAACTGGGCCTCCATTCAGTCTCCGACAAACTCTCTTAACATCAACCTCTACAATTTTTCACAGCTAATCAACTCTGTAACTCGCCCCTCAAAAAAACTCTCTAGCGGGAGTATTCTGGACTGGATCCTATTCTCTCATCCTCACTATTTCTCCAACAGTGGCACTCTTCCCAATCCCCTTAGTGACCACATACCCATCTTCACTCACAGACTTCCCTCAATCCTACATCGCACCCATAATTCTATTACTATCCGTAACCAAAAAAACTTTAACCCAACAACCTTCTCAAACTCTTTAAAAGCAATGAACTGGAATTGTCTAAAAACATTATCACTAGATAATGCAGTTTCCCACTTCAACTCAACATTCTTAAAACTATTAGACTCCCATGCTCCCTTAAGGACAAAGAGAATAAAAACTAAATCCGCCCCTTGGCTTACCAAAAATACACTAGCAACCATGAGGCATAGAGATAAAGTCTGGGCACACTACCAGAAAAACAAGACCCCCCCTGCTCCATAATGAATATAAAACACTTCGAAATAAAGTAAAAAAGCTCATCATCTCAGATCGACAAAACTACTTCTCTATACTCCAAAACAATAATAAAACCAACCCTCAGAAATTCTGGAAAGGTATCTCTACTCTCCTTAACCCCAGCAAACCAGATACCCCCACCCCTGACCCTAATGCTCCTGAATTTTACTTAGCTACACAATTTAACTCTTTTTTTATTGAATCCATTTCCAAATTGACCTCTTCATTCTCTAACACCACTACACTCCCCAATACCCCCACCCTCCCCTATCAACACTTTATCCTACACTGCTATTACTCCCTCATTCCCATCTACCAATTCTCTATCCTCTACCTTCTCTTCTACTCTAACTTTATCATCATCTTCATCACCCCCTAATTCCCCCTCTTCCGCCTCCCCTCTATTCTCATTAAAACCTATACCCACTTCTACTATAAAGAAACTCCTTCTGAAATTGAAGCCATGTACCAACGCTCCTGATAACATCCCTTCTTACTTTCTTAGTATAGCTGCTGAAGCAATTGCCTACCCCATTAGCATTTTAATCAACCGCTCCATCCAAGAATGTATAGTACCCCAACTCTGGAAACAGGCCTTTATCATACCTTTACATAAAGGTGGCAACAATAATAATGTTACTAATTTCCGTCCCATAGCTATCCTGTCTCCCATTTCTAAACTCCTAGAAAAGTGTGTCCAACTTCAACTCCTACCACATCTCTTAGATAATCACCTTATAACTCCCACACAACATGGATTCAGACCAAATCATAGCACTATGACAGCCCTCCTCTCCTTCCTTGAAACTGTAAATAAAGCCCGTGATTCTGGCCTAGTTGTTTCTACCCTACTACTTGACTTCTCTAAGGCCTTTGACACTATCTCACACAGCCTGCTTTTAACTAAACTCTCAGAACTTAACCTATCTCACTCCTCTTTGAATTGGTTCTCCAGCTACTTATCCAATAGAAATCAAGTAGTAAAATGGAAAAAGGCCACCTCCTCATTTCTTAGTACCCCTACCAGAGTTCCCCAAGGCTCCATACTGGGTCCCCTTCTCTTCAATATATTTATAAATGATTTCCACAAATCTATCCCATTCTCAAACATCATCCAATATGCAGATGATTCAACTATTATCTGTTCTGCCACATCTATCCCCACACTCCTAAAACTAACACAAGATGCCTTCTCTACCACAGAGCAATGGATGATAAGTAATCATCTTGCACTCAATGCTTCCAAAACCAAATTAATGATATTCACCCCCTCTAAAGTCACTCCTTTTGATATAAACACATTTTCAATTACTAGTCAAAATAACTCACCTCTAGAACTGGTGTCAGATACCAAGTTACTTGGGGTCCAAATTGACAACCAGCAAAAATTCAACTCCCACCTACAACTAAATATAAAAAAAAAACATCAAAAACTAGGTATGCTTTACCGACAAAATCACTACCTTACACCTGCCACTAAAATCACTCTCTCTACTTCCTTCCTTATCCTCTCCCTTCTCTATGGAGCCCCACTCCTAACTAATCTTCAATCCTCTTTAAAAAAGCAACTTTCCTCTTGCTATAACAAAATTGCCAAATTCGCTACCAGCCATAAGTCCTCCACCCACCACTGCTCCTCTCTCCAAAAACTAAACTTGCTAGAACTACCCAATCATCTCACTTACACTCAACTAACTCTTGCCCATAAGCTCATTCTCAACCCCTCCCTTTCATCTGACTTTAAAATGCACCTACCTGATAGAGTATTAAGGTCAAATAATCAAAATCTATTAGAAGTGTACAAACCTACTCATCCCCCAGGCAAAAACCTTCTATCCTATGGCCTAGCTCGCCTCTGGAACTCCCTACCACCGTCCATTCGCACCACCTCTAACCATTTTACTTTCAAAAGATCTCTTTACTCATATCTAGCATCACGGTGGGAATGCTCTTGCTCCCACCCTACATAACTAACTCTGGCTATTTTCATTCTCCTTCTCTTTATTCCAGCAAACTTCTTTATTATTTTCCCCTAGCACACACATTACTATTCCTATGGTATTTGCAAAGAATGTACTAGACTGGGCCTTTAAGTCTATGCTTCCTAATATGCAATGGCGTTCAGTATTACTTTGTACAATTCCTTCTGTTAGTCTGTATCATCGGTATGTTTCATCACAAGTCTGTATTATTTCTAATGTTTGCTGTATTATTTTGAAATTATTTGCTTTAATCTTTTACATCTGTATAATTATCATTAATAACCTGCTGTACCTAGATTGTTGATAAATATAACCTAGATAGATTGATTCTGTATCTACATTTTTGGAGCTTTTCTCCCCAGGACTCCATTGAAAACAAGTTCATTTTGGCCCAATGGACTATCCTGGTAAACCAACTGCAATAAATAAAATAAATAAATAAATAATGTTTAGTACTCCCCACTCATTGTAGGCCATACCACACAGACAAATGGGAGGCATCTGCGTATGTAAGGATGTGAATGGCCATGACCTAGGAGCAATAGCTGTCTCAGTGTTGTGGACAACATACAGAATGGGCTTTGTGGGTGAGGTGTGTGACATATGTGCACAATTTAACAGCTGATAATAGCATTGTCACCACTAGGTGAATAACCCTGTACCCATTAACTACCACCTAGGCAGCAGTCAACATTATGGACACTGTGTGTAAGGGATGGTGCTGTGCAGTTCACCTCCCTGAGCTGGTGACTTCTCCAGGCCTATTAAGTAGTCATACGAGGCACCCATGTCATGACAGGGTGGCATCCATGAGCATGGAGATCATTGGACAGGCATACTCAGCACTTGGGTGACCAATAATGGATCACATGTCACCTTTAAAGGGTAATGGCCATGCGTGGATGGGCGATACCAGCCTTCACAATCCTCACCTCCACTATGAAGCATGTTGACTACCTTGAATAAAGACATGTGCTACACTGTGATGTTGGACATGCTACACGTACATATCCTGATTTGAAAGACATACGTCATGGACAGCCACCGTCCTACTACAAGGATCACCACATGCTGGACAGATCCCTGTGCCATACATGTTACATACTCCTGCCATACCATGCAACCCTGTCCATCAAAGCTGCACATGTCATCTCTGTCATACATGGTGCGATGACTGCATGGTAGATGTATCATTAACTGTCTAGATCGGTAATGTGGCACTAATGCACCTGGCGGTGGCAAAATGGCTCTCGGATACAGCTAGAAAACCTTGCCTGTACATGCTATAGTTGATAACTATCCCTGCGAATAACATCCGGCTAGCCATTGTCCCATGTGTATCACATGTGCAACACAGGAGATACGTGGCAGGATGTTGAACTGCTGTACAGTGTCGTGTAGATGTATATGGCAAAACACAAGCATGTAAGGGTTTCCGTGCGCATGTGTGCATTGTCACTGCTCATGTCTATTAAGGCAGTGTATGTGTTGATACGTGATATATACACAGCATCAAGGTCAACAGCATTACTGTGGACACATCCAGGCATGTGCTGATAGGTAAGAACACTAGTACAGGCAAACAGACATGCCACATCAAGACAGCATTCACATGGAGTATGAGCAATGTAATGAGGTGACAGACATATATGGTGATGATATCCAATGCACAATGGGTGTTAGATGTGTGTAACACAAACATGTCAGTCATGTCAGTGTCATGACGATTTGCAAAGATAACTGTTCATATGTACTAGATTTAATACAAATGTATGTGCAGCTGTATCTCTGTACATCTCTGTGATACTGTGACCTGTCTCCATCATTATGTCTTCCAGATAATGCCTCATTCACGCCTGCCAGCGTATAGCCGCCTGGAGGATGATGCCCTCATCCCGTACCTCCATGATAACTATGAGGCGTTGTTCAGCCATGTGCCACAGCATGCCCAGCAGCATGACGACCTGTGGCAGGAACTACGCAGGAGGGTTAATGATGTGGGTGGCCATAACTGCACCTAACAGCAGGTGCACAGATACTGCACTGACCTGATACGACATGTGAAACAGCGTGCCAATGCAATTGCCAGGGAACAAGGTAGAACAGGTGGTAGGCCACCAACCCAGCACCCACTCACACCCACCGAGGAGCTACTGGCCAGCCTGGGGACACCCTCAGAACAGCATCCACAAACACTAGCTGCCATCATGGAGGCAGGTGTCTCCCAACCACTGAGCCTGGAGTCTCCTGGTAAGTCACTACTGCACATATGACTATTATATCCCATTTAGTTGCATGTGTCACTGTACAATATGTAATGTAACATCATATGCAAGGTATGTTTACGCACATGCCGCATACTATAGCATGCTACCCTCTGTATGCACACATGTGCATACTATATGCTATTGTGCAGGTGAATGAGTTAACATGCACAGTGCACCCTGTAGCTGTCATACAGTCATGGATAATGTTCAAACTGTTGTGTCACCCCTATACAGGTACCTATGGCATGCCGCACAGACATCAGTCCATTGCATGTGAGACAGTTATCAGTATCAGGCATGTTAATGCAAATATCTATTCAACATGTGGCCAGTTAACATATGTACACATAATGTATGGTCCAGTCATGATATACAAGTCACATCTGTCATCAATCACACTGGTTACCCATGTGCAATATATACAAACTAAATGAAACACCGACATGAATCCACAGTATCTGTCATTGCTAGATGTGTGGACAGCTGTGCATACAATGGTGGAGGTGTTGTTTAATGTAGGCATATGCACTATACATTGGAATAACACATGTGTGGTACACAAACAGTACCACACAGTGAGCTGGGATATGGGCAGCCCACAGGATTCACCATTGTGTAATATGCCACTGCAATGGGTGCACACATTGTGATGTGCCATCTGACATGGCCCAGACATATAGTGTTCCGGCTGCAATATTGTCTCACTATCCCATAATACATACCCCACATACCAAACATACACCCTTTGCCTGCATAACCCTGTGGACAGTGACGTATCTGACATCTATGGGTGTATGTCATATGGGACAACACAGACATGTGAGATAGACGGCCATCACAAACATTTGGCCAACACTTGTTCACACATGGCCATGGAGGATGGCCAGAGACATGTAGCCACACAGTAGATGTGATGTGTATACACCCTGTTGCACATTGTCCACACATGGTCCAACTATAGCCTTTGTTGAATGGTTATATAGTTGATGTAGAACACTGAACATCCTAAAAGCCTGTGCACAGCTTGTGGAGGTGTCACTTAATTCGACCATATAAGATGTGTTGAACATCATGACTGTGTCATAACTTAACAGTAGTCACCTGTACAGCTTCCACAGAAATAGACACCACATCAGGCCACAGATACCATACATTTCCTTTGCTGCTGTTGGACATCACTGTCAGCCATGCACCTCGTGTGTGTGGTACATAAATGTCATGTGGGGCATGGTGTATTGACAAGTCTGGCATGTGTGGACATGGTTGCCAGGCAGCTAAGACATTTTAGTAGTTGTTCAGGGGTGTCGTCCGTAGGTCTTCCAGTGACCTGTCACATGACACAGCATGGTTTAGTGTGTATACACCTCAGCGATGTGGGTCACAATCCACAGTAATTATGTAATGTGTATGCACGCAGTCATGGCTATGCACTGTGTGTGTATTACACACTGTATAGCAATATAGACACCTCATGATGCCATGCAATGGCACAGTGTCTGTACTACACACTGTATAACAATGTAGATGCCTCATACTACCCTTCAATGCTCATGCACATCTGCTAAAAGTGCTTTCTATCTGTAGGACATACAGACAACACTGCAATGTGATACCCATTACACTGCTGTACATGTGTCAGGACACCATTGTGTCAGACATGTATGCATGTCAATGCACACGTCAGCAGATTACATGTCATACTACATGGCAATGTCAAGGTCACATCAGCCATGTGTACTGTTAACCTGTGCTTGTCCACATGGTGTATCACAGGGATGCATGCTTACTACCATGATTGTGTGAACTGCATGGCTTCTGATATGACACCTGCTTGCTGTTGTGTGCAACCCAGGGAGGTATGCTAACTACCACTATTTATGTCTGAGCTGCATGCCATCTGCTGTATCACATGCATGCTGCATGCCGTTTGTCAAATCACATGCATGGTCTGTGTGTCTATGTGTCTATTGTAATGTAGAGTCTTACAGGTGATGTAGGTGCATTACCCTGCTGCGGTCCATCTGATGTTAGTGTCCCCACAGATACTAGCAGTGATGAACATATGCATGAGGTACAGGCAGGGTTGTCAGGGGCTGAATCTGTGCCAATGGTTGCCATCACAGCTATGTCCCCCCTCTTCCCCGCACACAGTTCTCATGCTAACACATACCCCATCACCAGTGGCCATAGAGAAAGAACAGTCAGCGTGTGTAAGCTTGGAACAGGAACGTGTGGTGGCTACAGAAGGTGTGCCTCCACACCATGGTGTCAGTGTAATGACTGCAGATGTGCCACACAGGCATGTGGCCAGTGCTGCTCGTAGGAGGACCTCTGGCAGACATGCACATGCAGGACAGAGTGCAGCAGCCGGTGTCACCAGACGCATGTTCTAGACTGTAATGGTGGCACAGGCACATGCTGAACAGCAGAACACAGAAGGGCAGAGGCTTCAGAGGGCTGATATCCATTCTTTAAACAACAACATCCAGGCATTGGCATTGACACCGACACTTCACTCCGGTGAACTTGTATCAGTATACTGCACGTTATACAGCGGACAGATGTCGCACGTTTTTCATGTCTGGGGTGCTGCTGATAAGTGTGATGTGATACAGTGTCATTCGACCTATTACTCGTATGCGCAGCCAGTTATTCCTGCTACTGTGTTTGTTTCTGTGCACATTCATATTATTAATGTTAATAGAATGAGTGTTTGTGTTACTGAGATTGTACGTCAGCATCTTGATGTCTGCATGTAGTTGTGTCTTTCTGCTTTTCCCGGTTTGGGGTTGTCACAGCAGAACTCCGTTCTGCTCATGGGTGGCGTATAGGTTTTACGTGCCGAGCTGCCAGCCCTGACGCACAACGTCCGAAAACGATACGCCCATTCATGCATGTCTCCACGCAGACGACACTATCTGGGAATCGCGCCTACATACTAGCTGACCTCCACGGGCCGCTCCATTGCAACCGGCGCAACATACCCTAGCACTCCTGTGTCCATAATCGCATATCCATAGTTTCTCCAGCACACCCGTGTTGAGTTTCCACGCATAACAGCCATTATACACCTGATATCGCAGCCATGACACACCTTTACACATTGCCCTCTCCAGAGCGTTGGGGCCCTACACACATTTTGTACCACCTTGTGTATTCACAGGGTCACCATCCATTCATATTTGCACATACGTGCCTTTCCTGGTGTTATGGATTATGAACGATTTGCACATTACAAGTGTAGGTGGTCGCAACATGTACTACATTCCATCTGTGTATAATGTTGGTGTAGCACTTCAACAATGTTATGACCACTAGTATAACCCTGCCACTGGTGTGAATAGCGGTGCTCTACTCACTCTTGTGCAGCTTTATCTGACATACGCTGCGAGCACTTTATAATACCTTACTTGCTCTAGATTCCGTTCACAACCCTTATGTTTTCTTTTGTCTTTCGGCATTCATTACATATATATATATATATATATATATATATATATATATATATATATAGATATAGATATAGATATATAATTGCATATTTCTGTTATGTCTGTGGATATTTATCTACATACATGCCTTTCCTGGTGTTATGGATTATGAACGATTTGCACATTACAAGTGTAGGTGGTCGCAACATGTACTACATTCCATCTGTGTATAATGTTGATGTAGCACTTCAACAATGTTATGACCACTGGTATAACCCTGCCACTGGTGTGAATAGCGGTGCTCTACTCACTCTTGTGCAGCTTTATCTGACATACGCTGCGAGCACTTTATAATACCTTACTTGCTCTAGATTCCATTCACAACCCTTATGTTTTCTTTTGTCTTTCGGCATTCATTACATATATATATACATATATATATATATATATATATATATATATATATATATATATATATATATATATATATATATACAAATATATATATATATATATATATATATATATATATATATATATAGATATATAATTGCATATTTCTGTTATGTCTGTGGATATTTATCTATACACACATCTATCTATCTATCTATCTATCTATCTATCTATCTATCTATCTATCTATCTATCAATATATATATATAAAAGTTACAGCTGTACAAGACAACATACATTTGCTATGCTACATGCTGCGTACACCCGCGCAGGTGCACTTGCATCTACTTATTCTGAGTTACATATGTTTACTGCCACTTCTTTGGGATTGATTGATGGAATCTGGTTAACGGCCCCATGCAAGACACGTGGTCAACTTTACATGTATAAATGTTGGCTTTACAGCACAGAGGCATTCATTACACAATAAATTAATATGTGCTATAGTTGTACTTGAACCAGGAATGCCTTTACGTTAGGCGGATGCTCTAACCACTACACTATTGTTGTTCTGCTTCATTTGTATGTGTACCCATGGTTCATAGCTACTCTGACATACACCTCACCGCTTCCCTTACACAGCAGGCATCCATTCTCCTGCTGGGAAAACCGCAGTACTTCACTTCTGACATTCCCTGTTTCCTACTGCTCTGGTCCCATGCTGCATGTCTACTCACTCCAAGGATATTCAGAACTCCTACTCTTATAGTCCTCACACATATGTGTGTTTGATTGTCAGGGTGTTCATGTGCTGGTCCGGGTTTAAGCTTGTCCGACTGGTGACTAGAACTGCCCTGTCACTGTTCAAATATCAGATGTAGCACATGGACAGAGTTAGTCCAGATTTTAACATTCTACCTGTGTTTACAGACGCAGGTGTTTGGGCACCTCTGACCACATTATTAGGTCGGCGCTACATAATATAGAGCGGGGAGTGGTTCCACTACATAATACAGGGTGGGGGGGGGTTTCCACATGTTTCCCTTCACATTTGACTATTTCATTCATTTATAGATACAATGAATATTATTCTGGACATCAGTTATAAATTCAGTACAGGTATGCAATAGTCCTGTCAACAAATGTGACAGTTGGTTGGTGTACATATGTGTACAGACCTCTTTGATACTCGGGGACTAGTTTCTACAGTGACTGCGACAAGGCTATGACAAATCAGGGACAATCACGGACACTTCTACCATATTAGTACTAACTTGGAACGTGTTGACAGATTCGTATTACTACTAATTTTCTGCAGTTAAATGCGTCTATTACTCTTCATTGTTGTAATTAGTCATTCTCATTCAACACCTTTCCTCCAAAGGTCACTGGCTTTCTGAGTGATTAAGAGGCTGGCCAGTTGTTGTGCGAATGCTCTGACCATTGGTAGGGTTGACACATTGTCATATGTACAGGTTGAGATATATTCTGGGGACACCAGATTGTTTAGGCCAACACATACCCACGGTCAGTGCAGGTTTAGAACATTCATTAGTTTCCTAGCTGTGAGCCTATACCTTTAGCACTTTAGTTGTTAGCTGTTTCTTGTACAAATTACGTATTTTCTATCCTGACATGACCGCTTTAGGCAATTGTTACATGCAGTATGGTACATAGTTATTTCCTACAATCACAGGACATTTGCCACTGTATCATTGTTGGTCAGGACACACCTACCCACACAGTGACTGTCCCTCACACAGTGGATCAGGGGGTATCCTGTTTACGTCAGTGCCTTCATCACCCTATTTCCATGTGCCACTATGCGAATGTGTACAATATATTCTCTCAATGATCATGTCGGGACACATGCGTCATGGGCAGGTGTTTCATCCTGGGTAGTAGGTTCTGCATGACCATCTAGGGCTGGACAGTCTCGTGCACCACTACTGCACATTCCAACTTGTGTCCAGATGTCTACAGGACTGGACATTGTGTCTTGATACCCATTCTAATGTTTACATAGGCTACTTATCCCATGAGGGATATCCAAAAATTTAACAAGACCAATACCGACCATTCTTTTGGTGTTACAAAAATGTGCTGGGGATTTTACATGCAAGGGATACATAGTTTGCAATCCTGAAACTGCCTAGGGTGACACTGTCTACTACATATGAGTAGTGGTCACTATGTGTAGATGTGGCTGGGCCAAGCTAGTAGGCCAAGTATGGCTGGATTTGGTGGATGTTTCAGTATCCACTGACACTGACAGATGTGATTACTATTGCTTGCAAATTGTTATATGCAAGCATTTTAGGTTGCACGTTGACAGCTGGCATTTCCACATCTCCATGCGGCACTTCAACACGCCCTATGCACTCGCGCTCAGTTCTTATGCACGTGGCTGTGGCGACAGTGCACCTTCATTAATATGCATTTGGTGCTACTGCGCCATCTTCATGCCACACAGTCGGCGCAAGCCTAACGCCGGCCTTGCGCCAAGCTTCATGAATCCTGGGGAATCTTCAAAATTGGCCGTGTTTTTTGACCTTTTGTCCCCCCACCCAAAAAAAATTAAATTGAAAATAAGTGTGAGAAGCTGTGCAAGATGCCTATGGCTTACACTACTGTCATTCTATTTATAGTGTGGGTGTGGAAGTATACTTTTATGATGGAAATGTTCTGAATTGGGCAGTTTTGTCATTATTGGTTCATGCATTTTGTTTCATTGCCTACAGTACAGCCTACTGGAAAAAATTTCAAACAATAAATTTAAAATGCTTTCTGTCTAACAAGTGTGCGGTATTATACAAGGAATATAATTTAATAAAGTCAGAAAGGTGTATCAAAAAAAGAACACATGTATGTTTCTTGTTTTGCATGCAAGGGGCCAATGATTTGAAAACAGCCCAAAGGTAATCTTTATCCACCACTGGCCAGATGCATTTTCTTTGGATGTGGTGTGGGTTTCAATGCTGTTTCAATGAATGCGAGTTTCAAGGGCAAATGAGTTTTAATGCCAAGTCTATTTTCATTGTGAGACAGTATTGCTTTGTTTACCAGATGTCTATTAGTGTTTGTTCATTGTTGTGCTGTAAAATGTAAAAATAAAATCCAAATAATTATTGTAGAAGTAAAGCCATATACACACATTAGTGCTTATGGTAAATGGGCGAAATAGCCAGGTAATGGGACATTGGAATGGCTGCAGAGGGGACACTGGTGCCATATTTTGGTTGTCTGTTCTTCAGTTAGCATTTGAAAGTTGGCATCCCACAATTCCATTGAAATGGGTGGGGTTACATAATTATGTATGGAAATTAGATGTTAATCAGCATGCAGATTTGTACCTATTTTTCAGGGGCCTTGTACAGATTTTTGATGTTTGCAGGTTGAGAGGTATGATGTGTATGTATGTATATATATATATATATATATATATATATATAAAGAGAGAGAGAGAGAGAGGGAGTGGGGGAAGCAGGGGGCTGGCCTGCCCTGAAAAAAACATTTGCTGTTGACACTTGGTAGTCATATTGGTATCTCAGTGAAAGTGAGTATAGCCATGCACACACACACACACACACACACACACACACACACACACACACACACACACACACACACACACACACACACACATACTTACATGTGTATGTGCATATATAAACTTCCATCCAGTACACAAAACACACCATAATACAATGGATGAGTATATGAAAGCTAGGAATATCTAAAACTTCCTAAATTATGTGCACTCCTTGATTAAAAATTTGTGTCCTGTTTTTTTTTTGTCGGAGAATTATGTTTTAATTTGTGCTTGTTATTCCCTTCACACCTTTTCTCTCTCTAGTACACTGCTGGGCTGGAACCTAGTGTGAACAGATTTCTTCTCATCTTTTTTATCACTAAAATTAAACAGACAAATAAAAAAAAATGTATTCTTCCCATCCTGATTACGTGTACTTATATGATGCAAATACTCCTTCTATGCTGTTGACTCCCATCATCGGTGAGAGAATGAGACAATCATCAGGCACTGTTACACTAATGGTCTAATGAAGCAATGGTTACTCTGTGAAAGTGCTTACCAATCTCTTAATAAAAGTATTTTATCATGTATACATTGAGAGCTGTTCTTATAAACATGTTTGGAAGGGGTTTATTTCCTGGATACTGTTACATTCTGGATTGTTCATCTCCAGCAGGATCAACAACATTGGTGGATTCATGCCTTCTATCAATGACAACATTTGAAGTTAATAAACATAAGAATATTCCACTGGGAGTCTTAAAGCTCATCAGTTATAATAGCTGCCTCTAAGAAAGAACCAGTTGTGACAAACTGCTTGTACCCATCTGTACTGCATTGGTTGTATACCTCTGCTGATTTATTTATGTTAACTTTGTATCGTTTTACTAAGTAAATGTTTATGTCATTAGTTGTGACTGTTGTGTCCAGAATGTTAAACAAGGAATTAATCTGAGAACTGGTGAATATCTTGAAAAAATAAAGGAATGTTGTAACAAGAGCAAGAGTAACATTAGATGTACCTGGTTCCCTTGGCAGTGGCTGCTTTCTACTGCAAGAAATCTCTAGCATTTAATTTCTCCTACAAACTGGTGACTCGTGTCTACTGGAGACAAAGTCTACCCTCTGTAGGCAATACAGCAGAACAAGGTCTCTGTACAACTATAGATAAGAACAGATGTTGGGTGGGGATGCTGATTCTTCTTGACTTTGAAGGGGAGGAAACTGAGCAGAAAATTACAGGGAGTCAGACAAAACAAGCCAAAGCTGTGGCAAAAGACCTTAAATTCTCTAAAGTATGTTAAATTACAAGCAAGATGTAGTGCTTTAAAAGTCAAAAAACATCTGCAAGACTACAGACCTTAACAGCATGCAGACTTCACAAGAAATGTAACAGAAACATTTTAAGCAGTAATAATTATGTGGAGCACGGACAATAGTCTACTGAAACAAATCAGATAAAATGTTACAAAATACTTCTGAATCAGTTCCAGCTGTGCCTCGCTTCAGCTTCAAATGGAAAAAAAAAACATCTGCCTTCTGCTCCAGGGAATATCTAACCTCTGCATTCATTTGGAGAGGATATATTTTTTTCTCCACAAGGAGTGCCTAACCTCTGCATTTTTGTGGATTTCCCAGCTTATTTTAAGCTGCACTCAGAACTGATATATATTTTTGCAGTATCTGAAACTATTTTAACGGTTTGACAAAGTGGAACATTGGTTCATGCACTGTACCATACAGACAGCAGAATCTCTTTACTAATGAACAATATGCTAGCAGTCTTTGTAAGTGGTTGCATTTTATTAAGTTCTAATTACCTTTTGCATTTATTCATTTATTTGTTTCCTTTTTTCTCTGTGATATCAAAATAAATAAATAAATAATCAATCAATCAATCAATCAATCAATCAATCAATCAATAAGGTATTTAGATGTTGTAATTATTTAATGGTAGTGTTGGTAATATGTTCATATGTGATCATATAGTATGCATCATGGCCCCACTTGTATAAATATTATCTGAAAGTGTTTTGACTCTGACCAAGTAAAAATTCTATATAAAGATGTTATTCTTGACATATTTAGTAATATTCACTCAACTGTATAATGAGTTAAGGTGATGCATACAATTTTCTGCTGTTCTCTTTAGCTAATACATATCAGAGCATCCATTTTATTCATAGCTCTCTATCATGCCATGAAAGACCAGTTCATCAAAAAAAAAAAAAACACAAACTGAAAACAAAGCAAGCAGCTTTCTTGTCACGGTGGTCTCTTTTTGTGGGGTGTTGTAGACGTTTATATCTAATTTCATGAACTTGTCTGCAATGCTTGAGTGGGGTATTGTGTAAAGAAGTTCAACAGGTTTAGATAAGCAGTATGCACTGTTTTGTTGAGTCCATTGCTTTGATGGCTTGTTTGAAGAAAACCATGAAAGTATTTTGCTTACTAAATAAAAGTTTACTTTATTAATCAATGCTTGTCAATGAAGTTCTCTGGAATTTTTTAATTCCTTGGGCAAAAATCTAGTTAGTGTGATCTCCCTTTAAGCTGTTCAGATGTAATCAATGTTTGTCAAGAATGGCCTGCAGTGTAGTTATTCCCTGGGATTCAAAATGTCATAATGGAATGTGGAAGCCGTAACTTGGAAGGTTTCCATGCCATGGTATCTATGACTTCCAATTCAGAGACCAGTCTCCCACTATGGTTTTCCCCTTGGGAGGCCATAGTACACTGAGTAGTCTCTCTCTCTCTCTCTCTCTTTCTCTCTCTCTCTGTAGGGAAGATGTATGGTAATGTGGCAATCTTGAGGAGTGGATAATGCTAATGGCTATGTGGCTTCCACTTAGGAAAACATGAATGCTGTCTTTCACCCATTCACTCCTATAATAGCAATCATGTAAAGGTAAATACAGCAGAACTATAAGTGTGTGGACACATGAGTGTGTGTTTGTGAACATGTGGATATGTGTCTGTAGGGGCATGAATGAAGCTGAATGAGTGTGTGCATGTGTGCCTGTGCATGTGAGCATTTTTTGTGTGTGTTTGTGTGTGTGTGTGTGTGTGTGTGTGTGTGTGTGTGTGTGTGTGTGTGTGTGTGTGTGTGTGTGTGTGCGCGCACTCTGACATGTGCATCTGTGAAAAATCATATCACTGATTTTTAGCTGTGTTTGTCTGTGGACACATGCAGTACTGGTGGGCACATACCTAGCTGTTTTCTGTGTAGTTTTGCGTAGCAATTTTAAAAAAGATCAGTTAAATAGTTATAATCTTTTCAAAAAATGAGGAATAAAGTGCATAATAGAACATCTAGATCCTTAAAGCTTCTGGGCTATCGTGGTTTCCTCATGCTGTATAACTGGATTCTGACAAGGCACAGAGCTGTCCCATGCCATCAACCCTACCTAGTTTAAAACTAGCCATGCTCAGAAATGTGCAGAGTGTTGATGTAGCATATCTGGGTGGGGGGGGGGCTCAAAGACATTGTGGCCATTATTTCTTTAATTTTCGTCATAATCAAACATCAGAAATATATATATATATATATATATATATATATATATATATATATATATATATATATATATAGATACACACAGAAGGTTACCATAGCTTGTGAGGGGACTGGGAACAGTGTTATCATTATTCCTTTAATTTTCCTCACAAATAGCAGAGGTATGCACCCAAGGTTGCTATAGGATCTCACAATTAAACTTCAAAGGTATGTGCGGAAAATCAGTACAAATTTTGTGAAGTTTGTCGATAGTGTTGCCATTGTTTCTTTAATTTTCTTTACAAGCAAACCTCAGAGATGTGCACAAAATGTAACTACAGCTTGTCAAGGGGCAGCTTACTGTCTGGGAGCAGCAAGTTTAAGCACATTACTACGATCACTGTTTTGACTTTCTTCATAATAAAATATCAGATGTGTATACGGTGACTAACTTTTGAGGATAGAGACAATTAAACATGCCATCTAGTTGTGTCTGACAGAAACAACTTGAAATATGTTACTGTGTTCTATTTGTTCTTTCACCTTTATTTTAATTTGCCATCAGAGGGGTACTCAGAAGATATCTGTGCTTTACAGATAGGGTAAGAAAGCATGCAGTGTGTATATATGACAGCAGCCATTTGAAATATATGACTTTGGCCTTTTATCCTTTCACTTTCATCTCAATCTTAACACTAGAGGGATAAACAAAAAGTAACTATTTTCTTTGGGGGGGGTGATGATTCAGATACGATTCCCAGATATGACCTGTTTTCCTGTAAGCATTTATTATGAACTACTATTTTGTTGCCTGATTCTTCTTTGAAAGAAAATAAGGTTAATTTCTTTCCTTCCTCACCATTTTTGTTAGGGACATCATTGCCTCAAAAGGTTGGAAAATAGTTCAAAAATTCACATCAGAGCTTTTATATTTCTAATAATGCTGTGGATTCTATGGGCCATTAATGTGGTTATTTCCACAACAGCTAATACATTGTTGTATTGCCAAATAGATGGCGTTCAATGAATGCAGGAAAAAGCAAAGTTAAGAAGTAGAAATGAATTCCTTTCCTCACTCATGATTTTTGTTCTTACTACAATTGGATGCAAAGGTTGTGGTGAAATCTCTAAAGTGCACCTCAGATAGATCCCCATGACTAGTAGGGACCTAATAGCCAAAGTTAGACCCCCCAGCTTAAGTTATGTACTTCCTCCACATTTATTACAGTGTAGTCTTGGCCTGTTAGGGTATTTATTTCATATATTTGCTTTTGTTAACCCGGAAAGTCCACTGGGCTGAAATGAGCCCATTTTCAGTGGAGGCCCGGGGAGAAAAGCTCCAAAAAATTTACACAATTAAGAGATTATTTAGAGAGTTAATGTTGTGCCTTTCGGCTTTTCCCGGTTAGGGGTCACCACAGATTTTTACATGCCGAGTTGCTGGCCCTGACGCACAACTTTCAACGAAGGTACGCCCATTCACGCATGTCTCCACACAGAAGACGCTCTAGCTGAGAGTTAATAATAGCATTTAACAATATACAAGAGTAATAACAGCATTTATCAATATGCAATAGAATAATATAGGAGTCAGAAGTGACACAGTAACATAGGCAATGTATAACAACATTTTGTGGAAGACCCGGGTGCTTGGCAGGTATTCAGTAGATCAGACAGATAATGATAATCTGCACTTACACAATCTTTACACACCATGTGAGGCAGGGTGAGGCACACTGTGATGTGATTAAGGGTGAGTGCACAATAGGGAGAGTGAAGAAGAGTGTGGGTATCTGAGAGATGAGTCCGGTTAGTAATCAGGTGACTGAGGAATTGGGGATGGTGCAAGGGCATAGCCAATGAGAGGAGAGATATTGGTAAAGTGATTTTTTTGAATGATGGGGCATTATTTATAGTCTGTGGAGAAGGAGGAAGGGCATTCCAGAGTTTAGCTATGGTAAAAGAGTAAAGGTATTGGCCTACAGGGAGTTTAGGTCTCTTAACTTGGATAAGTGATTGATTTTCAAATCTTAGCGAATGGTTTGGTTGATAGAGTCAGAAGTGAAGCCAGGGCTGGGCATTTGGAGGAATTATAGATGAATTTGTGTGCTGTGGCTAGTTGTATGTAAGTTAGGTGTTGTGAGATCTAGCCAGTTCAGGGATTGTAATGAGTGACAGGGGTGGGAGGAATATTTTGCTCTAGTAACGAATTTAGCAATTTTGTTATAGCAGCTCTCCATTTTATTTTATAATGACAATTGGATGTTTGTCAGAATGGGGGCACCACAGAGGAGAGAAGGTAAGAGAAAAGTTTGGGCAAGTGTTTTTCTAGTAGTGTAGTTTAAAAAGTGTTTATGTCGGTAGAGGGTACCAAGTTTTTGGTGTGTTTTATGATTTTGTTGTGGATGTGTTGGTCAAAGGTTAAGTTGTCATCTAAGGTTATGCCAAGTAACTTAGTATGGAAAATTACCTCTAAGGCAGTCTTGTTAGAGGAGAAAATGATGAAATCAGATTTATTAATGGTGGTACTTTTTTTGGGTGTAAAGAGCAAGAGTTTTGTTTTATTTGGGTTGAGGGCGAGGTGATTATTTGTCATCCAGGTTTCGGTAATAGAGAAAGCATTCTGGGTGATTCTCAGAAGTTCGGTTTCAGAGTTATCAGAACAGATAATAGTAGAATCATTCGCGTATTGAACTTCAGATGCATGAGTGAGATTGGAGTGAAAGTCATTAGAGGGGGCCTAAGACGGATCCTTGGGAAACTCTGGTAGAAGTAATTAGAAAAGGAGAGAAAGAGTGCAACCATTTGGTGAATTGTTGTCTGTTTGTGAGGTAACTGGTAAACCAGTTAAGGATAGGTGTGGACAAGCCAAGGTGTGAGACCTTAGAAAGGAGGAGAGGATGGGAGATGGTTTTGAAAGCATTAGACAGATCAAGAAAGAGTGCGGAGACAAGTTTACCATCATTGCGGCTGTGGTTAACAGTGTCGGAGAAGGATAGGAGAGCAGCTGTAGTACTATGGCCAGGGCGGAATCCATGCTGAGTTGTGGAAAGTAGTTGGTTTTGGGATAGGTAATCCATGAATTGAATTTGAATACATTTTTCCATTATTTTATAAATAGGAGATAGAATGGCTATAGGGCAGAAATTTGAGATGTCTGAATTATTGCCACCTTTGTGTAAGGGTATGATATAAGCTTTTTTCCAATGGATGGTACATAGGCTTCTTGGATAGATCTATTTATGAGAATGCTTATGGGGTAGCTGATGGATTTGGCAGACATTTGAAGGTATTCTGGGAGTAAACTGTCTGGACGGTGCTACTGGGTTTGAGTTTTAGCAGGAGCTAAGAAATAGTAGAAGTGGGAACGAGAGAGAAGGAGAAAGACTGGTGGGAAGGCTTTTCTGGGGTATGGTTTGTAGAAGTGGGGTTGCTGTTGTGAGTAGCTGTAGGAAAGGTGGAAGCAAGTTTGGATTGAAAGAATGCAGTAAAAATCTGAGGAATAAGGCAAAATAATTTTCATTGAGATGCTGTAGAAAGGATATGATGAGGGGAAACTGGAGGGGGTACTGGAGGATGTATATGAACAGGGCAGTGGATGATAGGGGGCACAAGAAGCCCCTTATCTTGTCTGAATTTCAGCTAACGGTTGCCCAGCACATTCCAATGAAATCATATTAAACTCAAGGGTACCAAGCACACATTTAGGTTAAATATTCCAATCTGGAGACATCCAGACCTGAAAGCAAACAATTATACAAATGTGTAGAGTAAAAAAAAACATGTTGTACCTCCCCCACTTCACTCAAAGAACAGAGGATTCCGTCTTAGTAGCAGGACTCCAACACTTAATGAGTATATACTTCCTATACAAGAATAACCTATGGAAATAAGTCTAACATTGCTATGCTATTTTTTTAACCAAGCTATCCAGGGTTATATGTCTCAGCACAAAATGTTCTATACTCATCATGCAACAAAATGTATTCCACCTACACATGAACTCTTTAAAGGGGTATCAATATACATTACCATTGTGCAAAAATATGTACTGTCTATGCACCACAAAATTCACATTTATTACTACTTAGAAAAAGCAGTTTAATCAGAGCAATGCAGATGAGCAAATAAACCATTTGAAGCAGCTTAGTCCATACTCTAGTTTTCTAATCCATCATATAAAGCTGGTACATGGCAGCCATCAGTCCCCATATATAAGTGTTGTGAAGGATTATAAAAGGCAATGGTTATGCATGGGAAATAATTTTGAAAAATTAGACTACTGACATAAATTTTGGGATTGCAGATTTGGTCATAATATCTGGGAAACAGTATGAGTCAGGGTTACTAGGATTCTAAAAATAATCCTGTCTCTGTCTCTCTGTCTCATCATCTGGCAGAACTAATTGCTTGGTTGTGGGTGCTGCAGGCACCAATTGCTAGAAGACTTTGTATTGTCTCAAAATGGCACAGCCCACACCAACTGTCTATCCAAGCTTGACAGTCACTTATAAGTAGGTTTGTAAAATATTTTTGCTGCTGTTTCCACCTGTGCAGGTTCTGATACTGACAGTGTTCTTATAAAGTGTGTTATAGACTGAATTATGATATGCAGTTTGATAAATGCATTTATGATTTGCAGTGTGCTGGAATTTGGTATAGTTTTTACCCATGTGTATAGTGGCTCTGTATACTTGGTTTTACTGTAAGATGACTGAATTTTATTTTCAATAGTCTACAGATTACTTTATAAAATTATTTACCAAAACTGCCTAATTATAGTTACTGATCTGATAATAGTTTCATGGACAATATAAAATTACAGGCTATATCGTTTATATATTGAGTACTTTTCTTTGACTTTATTGAGGTCTGTCATCCAGTCACAGGAAACACATAAATATTGTAAAAAAATAAAAAAATAAATAAAAAAAAATTGAAATGGAAAATGTAGTTTAACCACAGAATTTTTTTGTCTTTGCATTAGTCACCCATCATGTGAGTTTCATAGGTTTTCTATTATACTTTTGAGATTATTAGAGGCCATTCCTGAGCACTCGGTGTTACACAATGAAATTTAATTTTACTGCCAATGTAAGTAAGAAGTGATTTGTAAAGATTTCCATAATGTCAGTATTGTCAGTACATACTGCATTATTTCTAGGTATTATTGAAATGGGAGTGCTACAGACTCCTGAAATACCAAAATCCTGAAGACCAAAATCCTGAGACCAAAATCCTGAAAGTTCAAAGTTCTGAAAACTAAAAATCCTGAAAACACACAGGATACCAACACACTATATTCCAGCACAAGTACATACAGAAACATATTACCCTTCAACTATACGCAGGGGGGCAAGCCCTCCTGCAGTCCATGTGAAGGGCTGCACCCCCCACACCCCCTGCTACTTAAATATAACAACTCCAAGATTGCACTTCACTACACTAAGTGCAATCTCAGAATTGATATATTTAGGTATCAGGGGGTGTGGGGTGTGCAGCCCCTCACATGGGAGGTGAAGGGGGGCACAGCCCCCCTGCTTATACTTGTAGAAGAGTAATATGGTTTGTGTTTTATTTGTTTCTGTATGTACTTGTGCTGGAATATAGTAAGCGTTGATATCCTGTGTGTTTTCAGGATTTTGAGTTTTCAAGATTTTGAACTTTCAGGATTTTGGTCTCAGGATTTTGGGCTTTCAGGATTCTGTAGCACTCCCATTAAAATACTTAAGTTACACCTTTCAGAATTTCTTTAGTATCTGAAAAGACATTTCTTGCCTTCTGGCTTATGTCATTGCAATTCTACTTAATTTTTACTGGTCTCTTAATTAATTTGTTTTTGATGATTTTTTGCATAATTGGCTGAAACTCATTAAAACTTAATCCTGACTCTAGGGTCTATATATTTTAGATACCTGTTTTTATGATTTATCAGTGTTTTTGTCACAATGAATATTGACTTCAGTTTCTTATTATACATTCTTCTGTTTGTATAGCTGGTAGACGCTCACTAAAAATTAATCCTGATTGTAAAGTTTATTTATGTTATATATCTGCTCTTATGATTTATCAGTGTCATTAGTTCACTATATACCCCCTTGAATTTTCATGTTGTGTTTTGCTATTGTTTTTATGTTTTCTTAATTTTATCCATAATATTTATTAATTTTGTCCCAATGTGTTCTATATCATGCTTAGTACAAATGACAGTGCTAAGAATTTATTATGTAGCTATCTCTGTCTCTGTGGTATCCAGTATATCAGCTGCTGTATTGTAA
Source organism: Protopterus annectens (assembly GCF_019279795.1). Lineage (NCBI taxonomy): Eukaryota > Metazoa > Chordata > Ceratodontiformes > Protopteridae > Protopterus > Protopterus annectens. The sequence continues at coordinate 433,291,603 of NC_056731.1, read as the reverse complement.
TGATCTACTATTAGAGATAGAAATCCTTTGGAAAGTGACAGTTCTGACTTAAATTTCACATGCATATGGTCTAAGTCTGCTATTGGGGGTATGGTAGTGTACTACTTTTAGTGCTTTCCCGATCTAAAATTATTAAATTTAGAAGGTGATGTTTGCTCTTATCTGTTTAGTTTCTTGTCCATACAATACAACTGTGTCAGACTATCTTATTTGATGTTAAACATAACCTACTTGTAAACTGAAGCCTCTCAGTTAATCATTTATTTTTATTTTGTTATTCGTTCCCTGTAGAATGGCAACAGGTATTAAGGACTTGCTCTAATGAGTTGAAGGGGATGTGAACACCTAATGCTATGATGCTATGCCAAGCCACTTTCTAATTAACTCATATTATCCATGTGACTGTACTGCTACTGTGCCTGACCCAAGGCTTAACTAACTCATATTATCCATGTGACTTAGTGAGACAGCGTCTGCCTCAGTCTTAACTAATTGATACTACTCTAGTCATTAGTGACTATACTGCCACAGTATTTGCCCCACTTTAGCTCACATGTATTCTCAGTATGTATTTTTTTTTCTAAAACATTTTACATTAGTGCGCAACATGCTAAATTTAGTATTTTAAATATTTTCCTTCTGCTATTCTGGTACTGCAATAATCTCCAATAAATGCCCATTTTATTTTAGACATCCATTGTTTTTGACTAGCAGCAAGGACATTTGTTTCAGCATCTGAGAAGTATATAGCAACTTGAACAAACATAAGTGGTTTTCTTTGTAATTAAGTGGCATTGTCCACAAGCTCTACTTTATTCAGTTGCATGTTAATCTTTATATTCATATTTACTCAGTTTTTCTATACGTAATGTTAATCCCTGTTTCCTTTGTTACCTTAGATGATCTGTTATGCAATGTTAATGTGCTTTTTCAATTTATTTAAGATGCATGAATACTGATTCCAGAGTAAAGCTTCAGAGTTATTCAGTTACAGTTAGTTCTGATTTGAGGAACACACATTTTTATCTTACTTCATGGCTATTGTTAATTTCTGCATAAGGTAAGCTGATTACCTGCCTTATAAATGTATGCACAGCCCTCTAAACAAAATATTTTATCTGCCATTAAAAGTCACTTATAAAATACACTATGTTCACATTGCTGGTCTTTCCGGTGGATTTCCTATAGCTTGCACGGCATGCAAGATCGGTGTAGGAGCTCAAGCAGGCAATATGTCTGCTGTGCGATCCAGGAACAGCCTGCAGGGGCGTGCACGAGCGTTCTTGCAATAATCCTGCACTAACTAAGCCCCTGTATGCAAATCACCCTATTTGCAGGAGAAATCTAGGCAAATGAGGTGATTTTGCAATCCAGGAAGCTTGCAACCGGCTGTGCAGGACTGGTGCTATCTGCAGAAATGTACTTGGTTGGTAACCGAGTACATTTCTGCAAAATCAAAATGGAGCTGTGACAGCTCCAAATAAAGGCTGCATATCATTTAGTAAGCATGCCAATGGCCAAGTATAAGGCCACTGGCATTGCAAACAGTAAAAAAAATATGAAAATCAACTTTTATTTTTTTTTTAGCTGATCTCGGCTGTTTAAGCATAGGGCAGCGTTGTGCTAATGGGATCAGGGGGAAAATAACAAAATGAACCTAAATTAAGCATTCTAACCAAAAGCTGTATTCTGTCATGCAAGTCAATGTCAGGCAGAAGACAACATGACCAGTGAGTAGTGGTTGCTAAGGGGGGAGGCTCAGTGTGAGACATGTAACTATGCATTAGCAGGCAATCCTATGCAAATGAAGGGAATGATAATGAATCCCAGTTTTCCCCAGCATGCTAGTCAGATCCCAACAGTGTAAGAGTAGGAATAGCTTGGTGCAAGCCTAGGAGGTAGCTGACATCATAGGGGTGTGTGTCAGGCATACTGTAAGTGGATTGGAGCCCTGTGGCTTGGGATTGCTCTTAGCGTAGCACAGCTAAGCTAGGGGGTGTGTCTGACTTCTGCCTAGCACTCTTTACATTGCCTAAGCGGGTGTGCATGCCACGCATCGGGTTTTAAAGGAATAAAAAGATAGCTAAACCAGGAAATAGCAGTACTGTGCACATTTGAGCACTCTGTTTTCACAGCTCTCCCCTGGGCTTAAACAGGAAGGTGATGAGAAGGGAAAACAACAGTAGGAAGGTAATCAAGGAGAACTAGCATAGCTGGCAGGTGAAATGTATTAGAATAAGCCAATTACACAGGCAGCAGACCAGCCCAGCCCAGAACACTACTATAAACTATGCAAACACCTTCATCTCTGTTTTTTTCCCATACTCTACACCACCGGTGTATACAAGTAGGGAAATTTTAACAAACAAACCTACAAAATGAGAAGGGCTGCAGCAGACAACATAGAACAACATGTGCAAGAGGCTGAGGATGGTGAGGATGTGAATGCTGCCAAACAACCCACAGTGAGGAGACAGAGAAGAGTGTACAGACCCAGGGTAACCTATCAGGAGCTGCATGAGCTGGAGATAGTGGAGTGCTATAGGGTGGACAGAGACCTCCTACAGCAAATTGATGAGCTGCGCTGGACACAACTGACACACCAAACTGACTGAGGGGAACCCATCCCAGTGGATACCAAGGTATGTGTAGGCCTAGGAATATTAGCCATGGGTACCTCCCAAAGCTCAACTGGGGATATCATGGGGATCTCACAGGCATCAGCACCCAGAGTATTCCACCAGTTCCTGGATGCCATGTCAGCACATGCCGGTGAGCACATATATTTCTTCAACACCCGTGAGGTGTTGGCCAGCAATATGCGTCTCTTCCACCAAATAGCAGAATATCCTGAGGTAGTGGGTGCTATAGACTGCACACACATATGGATCAAAGCACCACCCGGTCATCAAGGTAGGGCCTACATCAACCACAGGGGCATCCTCTCCATCAACTGCCAGGTCGTCTGTGATGCCCAGGGCATTATAATGAATGTGAGTGCTAGCTGCCCTGGAAGCTATCACGATCCCCACATATAGCATCTGACACAGCTGTACCAGGGATTTGCCAGTGGGGAAATCCCTTATGGTCATCTAGTGGGGGATGCTGGTTAAACACTGAAGTTGTGGCTGATGACACCCATCAGAAATGCACACACACCTGAACAAGAATGCCATAATGAGGCACACAAACAGACCAGACATATAGTAGAGCATGTGTTTGGGATGCTCATGTCATGGTTCTGGTGTCCAGATACATCTGGTGAAGCCTTGCAGTACTCGCCAGCTTCATGTACCCAAATTGTTATGGTATGTGCCATGCTACACAATATGATCCTGTGGAAACAACTGCAGCAGGAACAGCATGGGGCAGGGCAACACAGCCCCCCACCAATGCCAAGGCCTGCACATGCACAGAGTGACTCAGAAGAGGAACAACCTGAGCCTGCCCCAGATGGAGGCATGCCCAGTATGCCGAGGCTATGACAAAGAGACAACACATAGCACATACACTAACACAGTAAGGATCCAGGGAATGACACCTCTCTCTGACTCAGACATACAGTAAAAGGGATGCCAAACATGACACTACCTGTGCTCAACCATGTATAGGGAGTGTACTATGCGCATCCAACATAGGCAGTCCTCCAGCACCATCTGCAATTCTGGCACACCCTCAAGGTAAGTCAATCAACCTACCAATTGCCAAATGGAGTAGAATGTGTCGTTAACTGTACCTATGGTATGGATGTGAGCATGCAAGGGAATTGGGTGGCTGAATGTTATAGCAGCAGAAAGTAGACACCCATAGTGGCACCATGACATCTGTAACACATACTGGAGTCACCATAGTAGCCAGTACTACACAGGGTGACAACACCCACTGCAGGAAATGTGGTGGGTGATATGTGTGGCCATATGACTCACACATGCCAGTCAGGCTGGTTCACATACCCAACAACAGTCTCAGCCAGCAGGACAGGTGTAGACAAACCCAAACAGAGCCTGTGCTATGGCCCCTGAATGATGGCTATGGTTACCCCCCCCCCAGGCCTACACAGACAGACTACAGCAGACAACAGCAGGTCAGGCAGTGGGATGTTAGTTCTGAAGGGTAGGAAGTCAGACACTAATATGTAGGGCAACTAAAGCTATGATCTGTAGTACACTGTTATGCCTCTAGTCAGCATGATAGGTAAGAATACAGAATGAAATGGAGTACCTGACATACCAGTACAGTCATAGCAAATATGTACAAGTGTCAGGTGTGCCCCCCATCCTACGTAGTACTGTAATAACAGTCAGGTGTGCCCCCCAATCCTGTGTAGAAATGTAGAAATAGACAGGTGTGCCCCCTACCCTACATAGTAACATAATAATAATCAGGTGTGCCCCTCAATCCTGTGTAGAAATGTAGTAACAGTCAGATGTGCCCCCCATCCTACGTAGTACTGTAATAACAGTCAGGTGTGCCCCCCCAATCCTGTGTAGAAATGTATAAATAGACAGGTGTGCCCCCCATCCTATGTAGTACTGTAATAACCGTCAGGTGTGCCCCCCCCAATCCTGTGTAGAAATAGACAGGTGTGCCCCCTACCCCAATTAATAATGCAATAATAGTCAGGTGTGACCACCAAATCCTGTGTAGAAATGTAGACATAGACAGGTGTGCCCCACAGCCTACATAGTACTGTAATAACAGTCAGGTGTGCCCCCCTAATCCTGTGTAGCAATGTAGAAATAGTCAGGTGTTCCCCCATCCTACGTAGAAACGTAGTAACAGTCAGGTGTGCCCCCCAATCCTGTGTAGTAATGTAGAAATAGTCAGATGAGCCTCCCCCAATCTATGAAGAAATGTAGTAACAGTCAATGCCAAATGCTCGATGGATACCCTGCAGAAACAGCATGCTACCTGTCGGTGTACAACACAAAGGTCAGTACTGCAGTACAAACTACCTGGACTTGATCCACACATTAAATACAGATGTGCATGCTGGGCATGCTCACTCACTTAGAGAAATGAAGGCAATGTCAGTCAACAACATACTGAAAGGTCATACTGGGCATGCTCACACACTTAAACACATGAAGGCCATGTCTGCAAATACCAGTGGACCAGACATATCTGGCAGTCACAGTTGTTAGTGCAGGCACTCGTCATTATGCATCACTCATGCCTTGCACACACAGTGGATAGGAATACATGCATATATGTAAGGACAACACACTATAATAAGACAAAGGTAGAATTACATACATGTGTGGAAGAGGGTGACTGTGACAAGGAGCCATCCAGGCCTGTCCCACCCAGCACACAGCCAAAGGGCCCCAACCACATGAGGTTCAGATGTCACTCACTGCAGATACTAGCCACCAGTATCTGTCAGTATTACAGACTATGTGGTGCACGTGCCAGCTGTGCAACATGACTGTACAAAGAAGTAGTTGTCTAGCAGCTGTATATGCGTACCTGTGAAATATGACCCTGTGTGTGCCTGCATGTGGCGTGTGAACCTCTAGATGAATGGATTATGGCTCA